>NC_092179.1:32184122-32219122 GCF_045791955.1 Oncorhynchus clarkii lewisi | reverse complement strand
TGTTCAGCTAGCAGCCCTCTGGGTAGTTTAGATGAGCGTATACTGTTCAGCTAGCAGGCCTCTGGGTAGTTTAGATGAGCGTATACTGTTCAGCTAGCAGCCCTCTGGGTAGTTTAGATGAGCGTATACTGTTCAGCTAGCAGGCCTCTGGGTAGTTTAGATGAGCGTATACTGTTCAGCTAGCAGCCCTCTGGGTAGTTGAGATGAGCGTATACTGTTCAGCTAGCAGCCCTCTGGGTAGTTTAGATGAGCCTATACTGTTCAGCTAGCAGCCCTCTGGGTAGTTTAGATGAGCGTATACTGTCCAGCTAGCAGGCCTCTGGGTAGTTGATATGAGCGTATACTGTTCAGCTAGCAGGCCTCTGGGTAGTTTAGATGAGCCTATACTGTTCAGCTAGCAGCCCTCTGGGTAGTTTAGATGAGCGTATACTGTTCAGCTAGCAGCCCTCTGGGTAGTTTAGATGAGCGTATACTGTCCAGCTAGCAGGCCTCTGGGTAGTTGATATGAGCGTATACTGTTCAGCTAGCAGGCCTCTGGGTAGTTTAGATGAGCCTATACTGTTCAGCTAGCAGCCCTCTGGGTAGTTTAGATGAGCGTATACTGTTCAGCTAGCAGGCCTCTGGGTAGTTTAGATGAGCGTATACTGTTCAGCTAGCAGCCCTCTGGGTAGTTTAGATGAGCGTATACTGTTCAGCTAGCAGGCCTCTGGGTAGTTTAGATGAGCGTATACTGTTCAGCTAGCAGGCCTCTGGGTAGTTTAGATGAGCGTATACTGTTCAGCTAGCAGGCCTCTGGGTAGTTGATATGAGCGTATACTGCTCAGTGCGCCAGGACTGTAGTACCATTCACACACAGATGCGCTTTCCGAAATGGTCATCAATAACCCTGGTAGAGGATATCTATTCCCATGAGCATGTTTATGTTAGAGTCAGAGATGGTGCCAACTGATCTGTCTGAAGGCCAGAATACATGACGAGATCTGTCCCTGTCCCACTAAAACACAGCACTGATATTATTACACACACTGGCAGTGCTGTTGAGACAGAAACAACTAGACTGGTCTAAAATGCCACCCAATCCACCCTATTCCTTATATAGTGCACTACTCTAGAGCCCTATTCCCTATATAGTGCACTACTCTAGAGCCCCATTCCCTATATAGTGCACTACTCTAGAGCCCCATTCCCTATATAGTGCACTACTCTAGACCAGAGCCCTATTCCCTATATAGTGCACTACTTTAGACCAGGGCCCTATTCCCTATATAGTGCACTACTTTAGACCAGAGCACTATTCCCTATATAGTGCACTACTTTAGACCAGAGCCCTATTCCCTATATAGTGCACTACTTTAGACCAGGGCCCTATTCCCTATATAGTGCACTACTTTAGACCAGGGCCCTATTCCCTATATAGTGCACTACTTTAGACCAGAGCACTATTCCCTATATAGTGCACTACTTTAGACCAGAGCCCTATTCCCTATATAGTGCACTACTTTAGACCAGGGCCCTATTCCCTATATAGTACACTACTTTAGACCAGAGCCCTATTCCCTATACAGTGCACTACTTTAGACCAGAGCCCTATTCCCTATATAGTGGACTACTTTAGACCAGAGCCCTGTTCCCTATATAGTACACTACTATTGACCAGGGCCCTATTCCCTATATAGTGCACTACTGTAGACCAGAGCCCTATTCCCTATATAGTGCACTACTGTTGACCAGGGCCCTATTCCCTATATAGTGCACTACTTTAGACCAGAGCCCTATTCCCTATATAGTGCACTACTTTAGACCAGAGCTTGCATATAGTAGTGAACTATATGTGCCAAATCACCACCATCAGGATCTCTGGTAACACATGGTGATAGTACCAACAGTAGCTGAATCTGGTAACACATGGTGATAGTACCAACAGTAGCTGAATCTGGTAACACATGGTGATAGTACCAACAGTAGCTGAATCTGGTAACACATGGTGATAGTACCAACAGTAGCTGAATCTGCCAGGATCTGACCAGACCAAGATAGAAAGGAATCTATAAAAGTCCTCCTCTCATCTTCTCACCTCTCCTCCCTCCTCACCCCTCCTCCCTCCTTCTCAAATCTCCTCCCTCCTCACCACTCCTCTCCTCCCTCCTTCTCAAATCTCCTCCCTTCTCACCTCTACTCTCCTCCCTCTTTTTCACCTCTCCTCTCCTCCCCTCTTCGTTCCTGAGACACCTGTGGTCCATGTTGTCATGTTGTCTTGTGCTTCGTTATGTTTGTTCAGTATGTTCTGTATGTATAATCCATTCTGTTTTTCCTTCCAGAAATAGAATCTCCAAATCCAAGTTCAGGTTAGTACATGTGATGTCATCACATCGCATTCTCTTTCTCTCTCTCTCTCTCTCTCTCTCTCTCTTTCTCTCTTTCTTTCTCTCTTTCTCTCTTTCTCTCTCTCTTTCTCTCTTTCTCTCTCTTTCTCTCTTTCATTCTCTCTCTCTTTCTTTCTTTCTTTCTTTCATCCCTTCTGGCTGCTGGATGGACCTGTGTGTGTGTGTGTGTGTGTGTGTGTGTGTGTGTGTATGTGTGTGTGCGTGCGTGTGTGCAGTACCAGTCAAAAGTTTGGACACACCTACTCATTCAAGGGTTTTTCTTTATTTTTACTATTTTCTACATTGTAGAATAATAGTGAAGATATCAAAACTATGAAATAAGACACATGGAATCATGTAGTAACCAAAAAAGTGTTAAAAAATTAAAACAGATTTTATATTTGAGAAGCCTTGACAGCTTTGCACTCTCTTGGCATTCTCTCAACCAGCTTCATGAGGTAGTCACCTGGAATGCATTTCATTTAACAGGTGTGCCTTGTTCAAAATTAATTTGTGGAATTTCTTTCCTTCTTAATGTGCCAATCAGTTGTGTTGTGACAAGGTAGGGGTGGTACACAGAAGATAGCCCTATTTGGTAACAGACCAAATCCATATTATGGCAAGAACAGCTCAAATAAGCAAAGCGAAATGACAGCCCATCATTACTTTAAGACATGAAGGTCAGTCAATACGGAATATTTCAAGAACTTTGAAAGTTTCATCAAGTGCAGTCGCAAAAACCATTAAGCGCTATGATAAAACTGGCTCTAATAAGGACCGCCACAGGAAAGGAAGACCCAGTTACCAGCCTCAGAAATTGTAGCCCAAATAAATGCTTCACATAGTTCAAGTAACAGACACATTTCAACATCAACTGTTCAGAGGAGACTGCGTGAATCAGGCCTTCATGTTCGAATTGCTTCAAAGAAACCACTACTAAAGGACACCAATAAGAAGGAGAGACCTGCTTGGGCCAAGAAACACCAGCAATGGACATTAGACTGGTGGAAATCTGTCTTTTGGTCTGATGAGTCCAATTTTGAGATTTTTGGTTCCAACCACCGTGTCTTTGTGAGACGGATGATCTCTGCATGTGTGGTTCCCACCATGAAGCATGGAGGAGGTGTGATGGTGTGGGGGTGCATTGCTGGTGACACTGTCAATGATGTATTTATAATTCAAGACACTTAACCAGCATGGCTACCACAACATTCTGCAGTGATACACCATCCTAACTGGTTTGCGCTTATTGGGACTATAATTTGATTTTCAACAGGACAATGACTAAACACAACTCTAGGCTGTGTAAGGGCTATTTGACCAAGATGGAGTGCTGCATCAGATGACCTGGCCTCCACAGTCACCTGACCTCAACCCAATTGAGATGGTTTGGGATGAGTTAGACCTCAGAGTGAAGGAAAAGCAGCCAACAAGTGCTCAGCATGTGTGAACTCCTTCAAGACTGTTGGAAAAGCATTCCAGGTGAAGCTGGTTGAGAGAATGCCAAGAATGTGCAAAGCTGCCATCAAGGCAAAGGGTGGCTACTTTGAAGAATCTAAAATATATTTAGATTTGTTTAACACATTTTTTTGTGTCCCATGTGATGTGCACCTTGTTCCTTGTTCCTCTATCAATGTGTGCCATGACATGCCGAAACAGAATCATGTACCTGTAGTTTCCATGACAATCACAATCAGGGAAGGTTCCAGAATAAAGAAAAGCTGAAGTTCCGGAGCCAATAGAATGCCTGATAGAATTAATGACAATTCATTTATCTTCCAGGTGAGGTCCCTATTGGTCCCTTGCCAGACACTACTCAGATAGCCTGTTATTGTTTTCAGTGGCTGTGTCCCAAATGGCACTCTATTCCCTACATAGTGCACTACTTTTATGGGCCCTGGTCAAAAGTAGTGCCCTACATAGGGAATAGGGTACCATGTGGGATGTAGCCAGTGTTATTCTGTCCATTGCTGTTATGTTATCTGTCTCTGGTGTAACATGAGTGCTCTACAGACTCTTATGAATCATGTCGGGAGACAGTGGGCTCTGAACCACCTGTTGGTCCTAGTTGAACCGCTGCCTAATGTCCCCTTCACATCTCCTCTCCACTCTCCTCCTCATCCCTCCCCTGAGAGACTGACTCCCTGCTCTGTTTCAGGACACAGTCCAACGTTCTCCAGCCTGCTGCACTGCTGCATGTCATGATCATTGGTTCAGTTACTGAAACGGAGAAATTATTGCTCTTCTTCCTCTCCTCTTCATCTGTTCTTCCTCTCCTCTTCCTCTCCTCTTCCCTCCTCTTCCTCCCCTCTTCCCTTCCTCTCTTCTTCCTGTCCTCTTCCTCTCTTCCTCTTTCTCCCCCCTCTCTCTTTCCCACTGTCTGTCTTTCTCCCCCTCTCTCTCTCTCTCTCTCTCTCTCTCTCTCTCTCTCTCTCTACAGTCGGTACTCGCGGCGGTGGAACCGTCTGTGTCGTCGTAAGTGTCGAGCGGGGGTCAAATCCAGCGTGTTCTATTGGCTGGTGATCTTCCTGGTCTTCCTCAACACTCTAACCATCGCTTCAGAGCACCATAAACAGGCTGACTGGCTCACAGAGGCCCAAGGTACTGACACATCAATACCACCTTCAGAACATCATAAACAGGCTGACTGGCTCACAGAGGCCCAAGGTACTGACACATCAATACCAGCTTCAGAGCACCATAAACAGGCTGACTGGCTCACAGAGGCCCAAGGAACTGACACATCAATACCACCTTCAGAACATCATAAACAGGCTGACTGGCTCACAGAGGCCCAAGGTACTGACACATCAATACCAGCTTCAGAACACCATAAACAGGCTGACTGGCTCACAGAGGCCCAAGGTACTGACACATCAATACCACCTTCAGAGCACCATAAACAGGCTAACTGGCTCACAGAGGACCAAGGTACTGACACATCAACAGCAGCTCAAGTTCCAGTACATTTTATTTCATTATCTCAGCACCATAGTGTATTGTACATTATCTGGTACATATAGTACTATAATACAACCACTTATCTTAAAACAACTCAATAACATAAGTTTATTTCTGACTGAGACACAAAGAGTTTGCTACCATTGGTACATCCTGGTTCCCCAAAGTACAGAGACAACAACACAGAATAGCATCTGTCACATCATGTAAATACAATATTCTTATTCACAAACACGAGTGGAGGGAGTTATTTAGTCTTTCTCTTCCTCTCTCCTCAGAGTAGCCAAAATATCTTTAGTAAATAATCTCTGTTATTTAGTCTTTCTCCTCCTCTCTCCTCAGAGTAGCCAAAATATCTTTATTAAATAATCTCTGTTATTTAGTCTTTCTCCTCCTCTCTCCTCAGAGTAGCCAAAATATCTTTAGTAAATCATCTGTTGTTTAGTCTTTCTCATGTATTCCCTCCTTCTATTCACCTCTCTCCTTTATCCAATAAACTGTTGGTTTCTACACCTCACTAATCCTAAAGTAATTTTATAGTGAAAATCTCACTTTTAAAAGTTAATATTCTGGGCCTCCTGAGTGGCGCAGCGGTCTAAAGCACTGTATCGCATTGCTAGAGGCGTTACTACAGACCCGGGTTAATTCCCGGGCTGTGCCATAACCGGCCATGGCCGGGAGTCCCATTGGCCCAGCGTCGTCCGGGTTAGGGGAGGGTTTGGCCCAGCGTCGTCCGGGTTAGGGGAGGGTTTGGCCCAGCGTCGTCCGGGTTAGGGGAGGGTTTGGCCCAGCGTCGTCCGGGTTAGGGGAGGGTTTGGCCCAGCGTCGTCCGGGTTAGGGGAGGGTTTGGCCCAGCGTCGTCCGGGTTAGGGGAGGGTTTGGCCCAGCGTCGTCGGGGGTAGGGGAGGGTTTGGCCCAGCGTCGTCGGGGGTAGGGGAGGGTTTGGCCCAGCGTCGTCCTGGTTAGAAAAACTGCTTCATAACGAACTTAATGACCTTATTTCACTCAATTCTAGGTCATATTTCATATAAATCTGTAAATACTGGACACTTACTTGAAGTTATATACCCTCACCACCCTCCTCTCTCTCTCTCTCTCTCTCTCTCTCTCTCTCTCTCTCTCTCTCTCCCTCTCTCTCTCCCCCCCTTTTTCTCTCTCTCTCCCCCTTTCTCTCTCTCTCTTTCTCTCCCCCCCTTTTTCTCTCTCTCTCTCTCTCTCTCTCTCTCTCTCTCTCTCTCTCTCTCTCTCTCTCTCTGTCTCTCCCCCCTTGCTTTCTCTCTCTCTCTCTCTCCCTCTCTCTCTCTCTCTCTCCCTCTCTCTCTCTCTCTCTCTCTCTCTGTCCCACTCTCTCTCTCTCTCTCTCTCTCTCTCTCTCTCTCTCTCTCTCTCTCTCTCTCCCCAGACATAGCCAACAAGGTCCTGCTGGCATTGTTTACAGGGGAGATGCTGTTAAAGATGTACAGCCTGGGTCTACAGGCCTACTTCGTGTCTCTGTTCAACCGCTTTGACAGCTTCGTGGTGTGTGGAGGCATCCTGGAGACCATTCTGGTGGAGACCAAGATCATGTCCCCGCTAGGCATCTCTGTGCTGCGCTGCGTACGCCTTCTACGTATCTTCAAAATCACAAGGTATAGTACCACATAACACAGTCACTAGGCATCTCTGTTCTGCGTACGGCTTCTACGCATCTTCAAAATCACAAGGTATAGTACCACATAACACAGTCACTAGGCATCTCTGTTCTGCGTACGGCTTCTACGCATCCAACCACATAACACAGTCACTACTACATTAAAACTAAATAAAAGACTGTGTCCCATTCTGTGGGGTAAAGAAAGCTGGAGGACAGTTCCTATGTGTATGGTTGAGTCCCAAATGGCACCCTATTCCCTACATAGTGGACTACTGTTGACCAGAGCCCTATTCCCTACATAGTGGACTACTGTTAACCAGAGCCCTATTCCCTACATAGTGGACTACTGTTAACCAGAGCCCTATTCCCTATATAGTGGACTACTGTTAACCAGAGCCCTATTCCCTACATAGTGGACTACTGTTAACCAGAGCCCTATTCCCTATATAGTGGACTACTGTTAACCAGAGCCCTATTCCCTATATACTGGACTACTGTTAACTACTGTTAACCAGAGCCCTATTCCCTACATAGTGGACTACTGTTAACCAGGGCCCTATTCCCTATATAGTGGACTACTGTTGATCTGCTGTGGCTTTGTGCCCAGGGCAACGTAAAAGGACCTTCCATCTAGCAACAGTCGACATGTTAATCATTACTAACACGTAGAGTTTCCATCAGTCACCATCCAGGGGTACTTGTCCTCTCTCTGTCACACTGTCCATGTTACAACACCGTATCCGGGAGGGGAGGGAAGCCATTTTTAGTTGAGTGGATCCATTTAATTTCACTGTTAATGCGTTTTGAATTGTGGGTAATGAAGTGTGCTGGCGGGGTTCACTAAATTCCAATAATATAGTAATGTAGCTTTCAGCTAGTTCTACTGAGGCTATACAGTTCATTGGTGCTGCTGGCGGACTCCATCACACTATTACTCTCTCCGTGGCTGTGTCCCAAACGGTACCATATTTCCTATATAGTGCACTACTTTAGACCCGAGGTCAAAGGTCCTCTTTCTTCTTCACTTTAAAGCCACATGTACAACAGGTGCCTACCTCCCTTCCTCCTGGCCACCACTACTAATCTCAGAGTTGAGTTTAACTCATCCTCCATGTTTACCTTTACCCCTGACCTCTGACCCCTATTCAGAGGACACAAGAGGAGGAGAGATTGGGTGAGAGAGAGGGAGAGGAGGAGTGATGGGGTGAGAGAGGGTAGAGGACAGAGAGTTGAGTCAACAGTGGAGTAGAGAGGAGAAAGTGGTAGAAAGAGGGGAGAGGAGGGGGGAGAGGAGAGGAGGGGGGGAGAGGAGAGGAGGGGGGGAGGAAGATAGGAGGAAGGAGAGGAGAGGAGGGGGGAGAGGAGAGGAGGGGAGGGGGAGGAAGATAGGAGGGGGGAGAGGAGGGGGGGGAGATGAGAGGAGGCGGGGGGGGAAGAGGAGAGGAGGGGGGAGAGGAGAGGAGGGGGGGGGGGAGGAGAGGAGGGGGGAGAGGAGAGGAGGTATTGGTATTTTATTAGGATCCCATTAACTGTTGTGAAAGCAGCAGCTTCTCTTCCTGGGCTCCACACAAAACATGAAATCATACAGAACATTAATAGACAAGAACAGCTCAAGGACAGAACTACATGAATTTACAAAAGGCCCACGTAGCCTACATATCGATACATACACACAAACTATCTAGATCAAACTATCTAGGTCAAACTATCTAGGTCAAACTATCTAGGTCAAACTATCTAGATCAAGCTATCTAGGTCAAGCTATCTAGGTCTATTAGGGGAGAGGTGTTGTGCCGTGAGGTGTTGATTTATCTGGGTTTTTTAAACCAGGTTTGCTGCTCATTTGAGCAATATGAGATGGAAGGAAGTTCCACGCAATAATATCTCTATATACTGTAACTGTATACTTTCTTGAATTTTGTTCTGGATTTGGAGACGATGAAAAGACCCCTGGTGGCTTGTCTGGTGGGGTAAGTTTGTATGTCAGAGCTGTGTGTAAGGTG
Source organism: Oncorhynchus clarkii lewisi (assembly GCF_045791955.1). Taxonomy (NCBI): domain Eukaryota; kingdom Metazoa; phylum Chordata; class Actinopteri; order Salmoniformes; family Salmonidae; genus Oncorhynchus; species Oncorhynchus clarkii. The sequence goes on along the minus strand of NC_092179.1, from coordinate 32,210,162 downwards.
ACCTTGCAAACTATTTGAAATTGTCAACACATGAATGTTTGTTATAAAAAGAAGAAGTGGTGCAGTCAGTCTCTCCTCAACTCTTAACCAAGAGAGACTGGAATGCAAAGTATTTATATCAGCCCTCTGATTACAATGAAGAGCAAGACATGCGGCTCTGTTCTGGACCAGATGCACATTAACTAGGTCTTTCCTTGCAGCACTGGACCACATGACTGGACAATAATTCATATCAGACAAAACCAGAGCCTGCAGGACTTGCTCTGTGGAGTGTGGTGTCAAAACAGCAGAACATATATTTATTACAGACAGACCTCTCCCTTTATTACAGACCTCTCCCTTTATTACAGACCTCTCCCTTTATTACAGACCTCTCCCTTTATTACAGACCTCTCCCTTTATTACAGACCTCTCCCTTTATTACAGACCTCTCCCTTTATTACAGACCTCTCCCTTTATTACAGACCTCTCCCTTTATTACAGACCTCTCCCTTTATTACAGACCTCTCCCTTTATTACAGACCTCTCCCTTTATTACAGACCTCTCCCTTTATTACAGACCTCTCCCTTTATTACAGACCTCTCCCTTTATTACAGACCTCTCCCTTTATTACAGACCTCTCCCTTTATTACAGACCTCTCCCTTTATTACAGATCTCTCCCTTTATTACAGACCTCTCCCTTTATTACAGACCTCTCCCTTTATTACAGACCTCTCCCTTTATTACAGACCTCTCCCTTTATTACAGACCTCTCCCTTTATTACAGACCTCTCCCTTTATTACAGACCTCTCCCTTTATTACAGACCTCTCCCTTTATTACAGACCTCTCCCTTTATTACAGACCTCTCCCTTTATTACAGACCTCTCCCTTTATTACAGACCTCTCCCTTTATTACAGACCTCTCCCTTTATTACAGACCTCTCCCTTTATTACAGACCTCTCCCTTTATTACAGACCTCTCCCTTTATTACAGATCTCTCCCCGTCTCTACAACCATTGAATCTATATGTTTTGACCATGACAGTTTACAATCTAAGGTAATGCCAAGTAATTTAGTCTCCTCGACTTGTTCAACAGCCACATCATTCATTACCAGATTCAGCTGAGGTCTAGAACTGAAGGAATGATTTGTACCAAATACAATGTTCTTAGTTTTAGAGATGTTCAGGACCAGTTTATTACTGGCCACCCATTCCAAAACTGACTGAAACTCCTTGTTCAGGAGTTAGCTGCGGTTGATTTGTTCTATAGCTAGAGGACTCTGGATATCTCCAGGAGTGATTAATATAATGTTGTGGTCTAGTACTGTCTTCCTGCTAGCTGGGTCCATCTACTTTCAGTTCTGTCTGTCTTCCTGCTAGCTGGGTCCATCTACTTTCAGTTCTGCCTGTCTTCCTGCTAGCTGGGTCCATCTACTTTCAGTTCTGCCTGACTTCCTGCTAGCTGGGTCCATCTACTTTCAGTTCTGCCTGTCTTCCCAGTAGCCTACATGGTGTGTGAACTGCTCATCATTTGCAGATAGTTGTTGACCTCCTCTTTACTAGAGGCTGTTCTCCTACTAATCTCACTGTGACCCCCCTCCAGGTCTCTGTTCTCCTACTAATCTCACTGTGACCCCCCCCTCCAGGTCTCTGTTCTCCTACTAATCTCACTGTGACCCCCCCTCCAGGTCTCTGTTCTCCTACTAATCTCACTGTGACCCCCCTCCAGATCTCTGTTCTCCTACTAATCTCACTGTGACCCCCCCTCCAGGTCTCTGTTCTCCTACTAATCTCACTGTGACCCCCCCCAGGTCTCTGTTCTCCTACTAATCTCACTGTAACCCCCCTCCGGATCTCTATTCTCCTACTAATCTCACTGTAACCTCCCTCCAGGTCTCTGTTCTCCTACTAATCTCACTGTGACCCCCCCTCCAGGTCTCTGTTCTCCTACTAATCTCACTGTGACCCCCCTCCAGGTCTCTATTCTCCTACTAATCTCACTGTAACCTCCCTCCAGGTCTCTGTTCTCCTACTAATCTCACTGTAACCCCCCTCCAGGTCTCTGTTCTCCTACTAATCTCACTGTGACCCCCCTCCAGGTCTCTGTTCTCCTACTAATCTAACTGTGACCCCCCTCCAGATCTCTATTCTCCTACTAATCTCACTGTAACCCCCCCTCCAGGTCTCTGTTCTCCTACTAATCTCACTGTGACCCCCCTCCAGGTCTCTGTTCTCCTACTAATCTCACTGTGACCCCCCTCCAGATCTCTATTCTCCTACTAATCTAACTGTGACCCCCCCTCCAGATCTCTATTCTCCTACTAATCTCACTGTAACCCCCCCTCCAGGTCTCTGTTCTCCTACTAATCTCCCTGTGACCCCCCTCCAGGTCTCTGTTCTCCTACTAATCTCACTGTAACCTCCCTCCAGGTCTCTGTTCTCCTACTAATCTCACTGTGACCCCCCTCCAGGTCTCTATTCTCCTACTAATCTCACTGTGACCCCCCCTCCAGGTCTCTGTTCTCCTACTAATCTCACTGTGACCCCCCTCCAGGTCTCTGTTCTCCTACTAATCTCACTGTAACCCCCTCCAGGTCTCTATTCTCCTACTAATCTCACTGTGACCCCCCCTCCAGGTCTCTGTTCTCCTACTAATCTCACTGTGACCCCCCTCCAGGTCTCTGTTCTCCTACTAATCTCACTGTGACCCCCCCTCCAGGTCTCTGTTCTCCTACTAATCTCACTGTGACCCCCCTCCAGGTCTCTGTTCTCCTACTAATCTCACTGTGACCCCCCTCCAGGTCTCTGTTCTCCTACTAATCTCACTGTAACCCCCCTCCAGGTCTCTGTTGTCCTACTAATCTCACTGCACCCCCCTCCAGGTCTCTGTTCTTCTACTAATCTCACTGTAACCCCCCTCCAGGTCTCTGTTCTCCTACTAATCTCAATGCACCCCCCCCCTCCAGATCTCTGTTCTCCTACTAATCTCACTGCACCCCCCCCCCCCCCCCTCCAGGTCTCTGATCACTACTTTGTTTCCTTTTCTGTCTCCCTTTCCTCCAACCCAAGCCCTTCAGCTCCTACCCAGATGGCCATGCGTCGTCGCAATCTTCTCTCTCTCTCCCACTACTATCTCCTCTTCTATCCTATCATCTCTCCCTTCTGCTAAATGCTTCTCCCTCATTGTCTCCTGATTCTGACTCTTCAATCCTACTCTCCTCCCTTTCTGCATCCTATGACTCACACTGTCCCCTTACCTCCCGGCCGGCTCGGCCCTCCCCTCCTGCTTCGTGGCTCAGTGACTCATTGCGAGCTTACAGAACAGGGCTGCGGGAAGCTGAGAGAAAATGGAGGAAAACTAAACTTCTGGAGGACCTATCATCCTTTCCCTCCCTCCTCTCTACCTTCTCTTTCTCTGTATCTGCTGCTTAAGCCACTTTCTACCACTCTGAATGTCATGTGTCTGCCTCTGACCCTAGGAAACTCTTTTCCACCTTGTCCTCCCTCCTTAATCCTCCACCCTCTCCCTCCTCCCTCTCTGCGGAAAAAGGTTGACGACATCGACTACTCATTCACTCAGCCTATTGAGTACACTGGTCTCACTCACACAGAACTACACCTTGACCTCTTTCTCCCCTCTCTATCCAGATGACTTCCTGTTGTCTGGCCGCTCCGACAACCTGCCCGCTCCATCCCATCCCCTTCTCCGTTCTCCAGACCATCTCTGGAGACTTTCTCCCCTCTCTATCCAGATTACTTCCTGTTGTCTGGCCGCTCCGACAACCTGGCCGCTCGATCCCATCCCCTTCTCCGTTCTCCAGACCATCTCTGGAGACTTTCTCCCATTCCTCACTTCCCTCGTCAACTCATCCCTGACAACTGGCTACGTCTCCTCTGACTTCAAAATGTCCCAAGTTGCTTCCCTCCTCAAGAAACTTGACTCATCTGACGTCAAAAACTATAGATCTGTATCCCTTCTTTCCAAACTACTTCAGCATTCTGTCTTTGATCAATGTCCTCGTTATCTTTCTCAGAACTATCTTCTTGACCCTAACCAGTCAGGCTTCAAGACGGGTCACTCAACAGAGACCGTTCTTCTCTGTGTCACGGAGTCTCTCTGCTCTGCCAAAGTTGACTCTCTCTCTTCTGTTCTCATCCTCCTAGATCTATCCTCTGCTTTCGACACTGTGAACCATCAGATCCTCCTCTCCACCCTCTCAGGGCTGGTTGTCTCAGTTTCTGTACACTCTGCGTCCTGTCTGGCATGCTGCTCCAACCAGGTGACGTGGAGAGGATCTGTGTCTGCACCATGTACTCTCACTACTGGTGTCCCCCAGGGCTCGATCCTAAACCCTCTTCTCTCTCTACACCAAGTCCCTCGGCTCCGTCATATCCTCACATGGTCTCTCCTATCATTGCTATGCAGATGACACTCAACAACTTTTCTCCTTCCCGGCTTCTGACACCCAGGTGGCAACACACATTTCTGGTTGCCGGGCTGATTCCTCAACTGGGATGTCAGCCCAGCACCTAAAGCTCAACCTCTGCTGCTCTTCCTCCCGTGGACGACCTGCCCGCTCAAAGACCTCTCCATCACGGTTGACAACTCCACAGTGTCACCCTCCCAGAGTGCAAAGAACCTTGGCGTGACCCTGGACAACACCCTGTTGTTCTCTGTAACCATCAAAGCAGTGACCTGTTCCTGCAGGTTCATTCTCTACAACATCAGTAGAGTACGACTCTATCTCACACAGGAAGCGGCGCAGGTCCTAATCCAGGCACATATCCTTTCCCGTCTAGACTACTGCAACTCGCTGTTGGCTGGGCTCCCTGCTTGTGCCATCAAACCCCTGCAACTTATCCAGAATGCTACAGCCCTCCTGGCTTTCAACCTTCCCAAGTTCTCTCAACTCACCCCACTCCTACACACACTCCACTGGCTTCCAGTCGAAGCTCGCATCCACTACAAGACCATGGTGGTTACCTATGGAACAGCAAGAGAAACTGCCCCTCCCTACCTTCAGGCTCTGATCAAACCCTACACTCCAACCCGAGCACTCCGTTCTGCCACCTCAGGTCTCTTGGTCCTCCCACCCCTACGGAAGGGCAGTTCCCTTTCAGTCCAGTCCAAGCTCTTCTCTGTCCTGGCACCCCAATAGTGGAACCAGCTTCCCCCTGAAGCTAGAACAGCAGAGTCCCTGCCCACAAAACATCTGAAACCCTACCTCTTCATACAGTATCTTAAATGATCCTCCTCCTCACCTCAAAAAAACTTAACCAGACCTTGCACTTGACCCCCCCCCCACCCACCCACCTCCCCCCAACTCTACTGATAGCTACGTTATTGAGAAAAAATGTACTTTATATGCCTGTGATATGTGGTTGTCTTCCCTCAGTATCCTTCCATCTAAGTTGTCAATATCAGGAGGTTTGTCATTATTGATTGATAACAATCATCTTTCCAGCTGTCGCACACTAACTTTACAAAATTCAAACTTACAAATGTTTTTCTTTCATTATTATATATTATTTTTAATGGATTGAGTATGATGGCTCACTGTTCGTTGTTGACATCTTCTGCTTAAGTTTGCCCACTTTGCCAATGAACTAATCATTCAAATAATTGGCAACATCAAATGGTTTTGGGATTAATAAGCCATCTGATTCGATGAAAGATGGAGTTGAATTTGTCTTTCTGCCCATAAAACTTTTTTTCCCCCCCATCATTCTTTAGATCATTGATCTTGGCTTCATAGTACAGTTTCTTATTTTTGTTGAGTTTAGTAACATAATTTCTCAATTTGCAGTAAGTCAGCCAGTCAGATGTGCAGACAGACATATTATCTCATTTCATCCATACAGTTTTTCAATTCCTCATCAATCCATGGAGTTCTAACTGTCAATTTAACAGGGACATGCTTATCAATAATCGGAAAGAAGCAATTTCACAAAGTGCAGCGTCTGGATGCTCCTTATTCATCACATCAGACCAACACATATGTTTTAACATCATACACACACGTTTGTATGATCTCTTATTAAACACTGTTTTAGGCCCAGCTGTAGGAACCTTTGTTTAGGGGGTCAGATCAGGTAGATTGCAGCTTCCATCTATGTAATTGTCTGCATCATTTCTAATCCCCTATATATATATATATATTATTATTATTTTTATTTTTATCATATGTGTTATTTCATAGTTTTAAAATCTTCACTATTATTCTACAATGTAAAAAAAAATGTAACCTTTGAATGAGTTGGTGTGTCCTTTTGACTGGTGCTGTATAATAGCAACACCTCCCCCATAAGTATCCCTGTCTCTTCTATAGATGTTATATGCTTGTATTGCTACTGCTAAACTCAGCAAAAAAAGAAATGACCCTTTTTCAGGTCCCTGTCTTTCACAGATAATTCGTAAAAATCCAAATAACTTCCCAGTTCTTCATTGTAAAATGTTTCCCTGCTTGTTCAATGAACCATACACAATTAGTGAACATGCACCTGTGGAACAGTTGTTAAGACACTAACAGCTTACAGACGGTAGGCAATTAAGGTCACAGTTATGAAAACATAGGACACCAAAGAGGCCTTTCTACTGACTCTGAAAAACACCAAAAGAAAGATGCCCAGGGTCCCTGCTCATCTGAGTGAACGTGCCTAAAGCACATTTAGCAGTCCATTAATCAATTGGTGTGTGTGTGTGTGTGTGTGTGTGTGTGTGTGTGTGTGTGTGTGTGTGTGTGTGTGTGTGTGTGTGTGTGTGTGTGTGTGTGTGTGTGTGTGTGTGTGTGTGTGTGTGTGTGTGTGTGTGCATGCATGCGTGCGTGTGCTGCGGGGTTGAAGCTACGAACCCATAGGCTTGGCTCTCTAATCCCTTCCAGGCTTTTGGGAGGGAGGGTGGACAATGAGCCTTTCATATCGGATATAAGCAATATCCCCAAGCGCTCTGGCAGCTTTCATGCCCAGGATCAGTTATATTCTCCTCTGGAGCACAGCTTCAGGATCATCTTTGTTGAGAGAGATGTACGTTCCCCTCAAGTTATTGGCTCTTTGCAGAACCGCTACCTTGTCCTTGAACCTCAAGAACTTGAATACTATGGGCCTGGGCCTGTGTTTGTATGTTTGTGTGTGTGTCAGTTTATCAGAGGGCAGGTGTGTTTGTGTTCATGTGTGCTTTCCTAGTTTTCCTATACATGTGATCCCCACCCTGTGTTGTGTCTTTACTATGGACTAAGTGATATATGACAAGCTAATTTATCAAATCAATGGTCTCTTCCCATCACTATCTGGTGTCTCCTCTCTAGTCACTGTCTGGTCTCTCCTCTTTAGTCACTGTCTGGTGTCTCCTCTCTCATCACTGTCTGGTCTCTCCTCTTTAGTCACTGTCTGGTGTCTCCTCTCTCATCACTGTCTGGTCTCTTCTCTCTAGTCACTGTCTGGTCTCTCCTCTTTAGTCACTGTCTGGTGTCTCCTCTCTCATCACTGTCTGGTCTCTTCTCTCTAGTCACTGTCTGGTCTCTCCTCTTTAGTCACTGTCTGGTGTCTCCTCTCTCATCACTGTCTGGTCTCTTCTCTCTAGTCACTGTCTGGTGTCTCCTCTCTCATCACTGTCTGGTCTCTTCTCTCTAGTCACTGTCTGGTGTCTCCCCTCTCTCATCACTGTCTGGTCTCTTCTCTCTAGTCACTGTCTGGTCTCTCCTCTCTAGTCACTGTCTGGTCTCTCCTCTCTAGTCACTGTCTGGTCTCTTCTCTCTAGTCACTGTCTGGTGTCTCATCTCTAGTTACTGTCTGGTCTCTCCTCTCTAGTTACTGTCTGGTCTCTTCTCTCTAGTCACTGTCTGGTCTCTCCTCTCTAGTCACTGTCTGGTCTCTTCTCTCTAGTCACTGTCTGGTCTCTCCTCTCTAGTCACTGTCTGGTCTCTTCTCTCTAGTCACTGTCTGGTCTCTCCTCTCTAGTCACTGTCTGGTCTCTTCTCTCTAGTCACTGTCTGGTCACTCCTCTCTAGTCACTGTCTGGTCTCTTCTCTCTAGTCACTGTCTGGTCTCTTCTCTCTAGTCACTGTCTGGTCTCTTCTCTCTAGTCACTGTCTGGTATCTTCTCTCTAGTCACTATCTGGTCTCTTCTCTCTAGTCACTGTCTGGTCTCTTCTCATCACTGTCTGGTCTCTTCTCTCTAGTCACTGTCTGGTCTCTTCTCTCTAGTCACTGTCTGGTATCTTCTCTCTAGTCACTGTCTGGTCCCTCCTCTCTAGTCACTGTCTGGTCTCTCCTCTCTAGTCACTGTCTGGTCTCTCCTCTCTAGTCACTGTCTGGTGTCTCCTCTCTAGTCACTGTCTGGTCTCTTCTCTCTAGTCACTGTCTGGTCTCTCCTCTCTAGTCACTGTCTGGTCTCTTCTCTCTAGTCACTGTCTGGTCTCTTCTCTCTAGTCACTGTCTGGTCTCTTCTCTCTAGTCACTGTCTGGTATCTTCTCTCTAGTCACTGTCTGGTCTCTTCTCATCACTGTCTGGTCTCTTCTCTCTAGGCACTGTCTGGTCTCTTCTCATCACTGTCTGGTCTCTCCTCTCTAGTCACTGTCTGGTCTCTTCTCTCTAGTCACTGTCTGGTCTCTTCTCTCTAGTCACTGTCTGGTCTCTCCTCTCTAGTCACTGTCTGGTCTCTTCTCATCACTGTCTGGTCTCTCCTCTCTAGTCACTGTCTGGTCTCTTCTCTCTAGTCACTGTCTGGTCTCTTCTCTCTAGTCACTGTCTGGTCTCTCCTCTCTAGTCACTGTCTGGTCTCTTCTCTCTAGTCACTGTCTGGTCTCTTCTCTCTAGTCACTGTCTGGTCTCTTCTCTCTAGTCACTGTCTGGTCTCTTCTCTCTAGTCACTGTCTGGTATCTTCTCTCTAGTCACTGTCTGGTCCCTCCTCTCTAGTCACTGTCTGGTCTCTCCTCTCTAGTCACTGTCTGGTCTCTCCTCTCTAGTCACTGTCTGGTGTCTCCTCTCTAGTCACTGTCTGGTGTCTCCTCTCTAGTCACTGTCTGGTCTCTTCTCTCTAGTCACTGTCTGGTCTCTCCTCTCTAGTCACTGTCTGGTCTCTTCTCTCTAGTCACTGTCTGGTCTCTTCTCTCTAGTCACTGTCTGGTCTCTTCTCTCTAGTCACTGTCTGGTATCTTCTCTCTAGTCACTGTCTGGTCTCTTCTCATCACTGTCTGGTCTCTTCTCTCTAGACACTGTCTGGTCTCTTCTCATCACTGTCTGGTCTCTCCTCTCTAGTCACTGTCTGGTCTCTTCTCTCTAGTCACTGTCTGGTCTCTTCTCTCTAGTCACTGTCTGGTCTCTCCTCTCTAGTCACTGTCTGGTCTCTTCTCATCACTGTCTGGTCTCTTCTCTCTAGTCACTGTCTGGTCTCTTCTCTCTAGTCACTGTCTGGTCTCAGACAGGACCACAATCCAGTGCTATAGCCCTTTCTCTCACCTGCTGCCTCCTGGGTACTGTAGTCAACGGTAGTAACTGTGACAGCTCTGTGGATTGAGTGCCAGTGTAGTCATTGCCCTGTGGTGTCGTGGGTATTGTAGTTCAGATGTTGACTCCAACTCTGTTTCTATACAGTACTACACCAGTACTACACCAACACTCAGTCTAATACAGTACTAGACCAGTACTACACCAACACTCAGTCTAATACAGTACTACACCAACACTCAGTCTAATACAGTACTACACCAACACTCAGTCTAATACCGTACTAGACCAACACTACACCAACACTCAGTCTAATGCAGTACTACACCAACACTCAGTATAATACAGTACTAGACCAATACTACACCAACACTCAGTCTAATACAGTACTACACCAACACTCAGTCTAATACAGTACTACACCAGTACTACACCAACACTACACCAACACTCAGTCTAATACAGTACTACACCAGTACTAGACCAACACTCAGTCTAATACAGTACTACACCAGTACTACACCAGTACTACACCAACACTCAGTCTAATACAGTACTACACCAACACTCAGTCTAATACAGTACTACACCAGTACTAGACCAACACTCAGTCTAATACAGTACTACACCAGTACTACACCAGTACTAGACCAGTACTACACCAGTACTACACCAGTACTACACCAGTACTAGACCAGTACTACACCAGTACTACACCAGTACTACACCAGTACTACACCGGTACTACACCAGTACTACACCAGTACTACACCAGTACTACACCAACACTAGTACACATGTTTTTACGTGGTCATGTTCACTCGTTGAAGCGGAATGGAAGTTAGCTGATGCCTTGGTTCAGTGCTGCCTCAGGTCTCACAGGAAGTGCTCTGTCACTAGACACTCAGTGACGCCAGGTACGAGTGAAGCTACTGCAGACTATTTTGTCACAGGGGAAATAATAGCACTGGCCCTTTAATAACATGGCACAGGACAAAACGGTCTACAGACAGGACCACAATCCAGTGCTATAGCCCTTTCTCTCACCTGCTGCCTCCTGGGAACTGTAGTCAACGGTAGTAACTGTGACAGCTCTGTGGGTTGAGTGCCAGTGTGGTCATTGCCCTGTGGTGTCTTGGGTATTGTAGTTTGGATGCTGACTCCAACTCTGTCTCTATCTCTCTCTCTCCCTCTCTCTATCTCCTTCTCCCTCTCCCCCTCTCTATCTCCCTCTCTCTCTCCCTCTCTCTCCCTCCATCTCTCCCTCTCTCTCCCTCTCTCCCTCCCTCTCTCTCTCTATCTCTCCCTCTCTCCCTCCCTCTCTCTCCTCTCTCTCTCTATCTCTCTCCCTCCCTCTCCCTCTCCTCTCTCTCTCCCTCCCTCTCTCTCCTCTCTCTCTCTCTCCCTCACTCTCTCTCCTCTCTCTCTCTCTCCTCTCTCTCTCTCTCTTCCTTCCTCTCTCTCATCTCTCTCTCCCTATCTCTCTCTCTCTCCCTCCTTATCTCTCCTTTCTCTCTCTCCTCTCTCTCTCTCTCTCTCCCTTCCTCTCTCTCCTCTCTCTCTCTCTCTCCTCTCTCTCTCTCTCTCACTCATCTGTCTGTCTCTCTCCTCTCCTCTCTCCTCTCTCTCTCTCTCCCTTCCCCTCTCTCTCTCCCTTCCTCTCTCTCCTCTCTCTGTCTCTCTCTCTCTCTCTCTCTCTCTCTCCCTTCCTCTCTCTTCCTCTCTCTCTCTCTCTCTCTCTCTCTCTCTCTCTCCCTCCCTCTCTCTTCCTCTCTCTCTCTCTCCCTCCCTCTCTCTTCCTCTCTCCTCCCTCTCTCTCTCTCTCTCCCTTCCTCTCTCTCCTCTCTCTCTCTCTCCCTCCATTCTCTCTTCCTCTCTCTCTCTCTCCCTCCCTCTCTCTTCCCCTCTCTCTCTCTCTCTCTCCCTCCATTCTCTCTTTTTCTCAGGTATTGGAACTCTCTGAGTAACCTGGTGGCATCGCTGCTTAACTCTGTTCGCTCCATCGCCTCCCTGTTACTGCTACTCTTCCTCTTCATCATCATCTTCAGCCTGCTCGGCATGCAGCTCTTCGGAGGCAAGTTCAACTTCGACGAGACTCGCCGGTCAACCTTCGACAACTTCCCCCAGTCGCTGCTCACCGTCTTTCAGGTAGAGAGAGAAGGGAGAATGATTACAGTCTAGTCTAGTCTATTATACTTTCAGGTAGAGAGAGAAGGGAGAATGATTACAGTCTAGTCTAGTCTATTATACTTTCAGGTAAGGAGAGAAGGGAGAATGATTACAGTCTAGTCTAGTCTATTATACTTTCAGGTAAGGAGAGAAGGGAGAATGATTACAGTCTATACTAGTCTATTATACTTTCAGGTAGAGAGAGAAGGGAGAATGATTACAGTCTAGTCTAGTCTATTATACTTTCAGGTAGAGAGAGAAGGGAGAATGATTACAGTCTATACTAGTCTATTATACTTTCAGGTAGAGAGAGAAGGGAGAATGATTACAGTCTAGTCTAGTCTACTGTACTCTATTATAGTCTAGTCTAGTCTATTATACTTTCAGGTAAGGAGAGAAGGGAGAATGATTACTGTCTAGTCTAGTCTAGTCTACTGTACTCTACTGTACTATATTCTACTATACTCTACTGTACTCTACTGTACTCTACTGTATTCTACTGTACTCTACTGTACTATATTCTACTGTACTATAGTCTACTGTACTATATTCTACTGTAGTCTACTGTACTATATTCTACTGTACTATATTCTACTGTAGTCTACTGTACTATATTCTACTGTACTATATTCTACTGTACTATATTCTACTGTAGTCTACTGTACTATATTCTACTGTACTATATTCTACTGTACTCTATTCTACTGTAGTCTACTGTACTATATTCTACTGTACTCTACTGTACTATATTCTACTGTACTATACTGTACTATATTCTACTGTACTATATTCTACTGTACTCTACTGTACTATATTCTACTGTACTCTACTGTACTATATTCTACTGTACTATACTGTACTATATTCTACTGTACTATATTCTACTGTACTCTACTGTACTATATTCTACTGTACTATATTCTACTGTACTCTACTGTACTATAGTCTACTGTACTCTACTGTACTATATTCTACTGTACTATATTCTACTCTACTGTACTGTATTCTACTGTACTCTACTGTACTATATTCTACTGTACTATATTCTACTGTAGTCTACTGCACTATATTCTACTGTAGTCTACTGTACTCTACTGTACTATATTCTACTGTACTATATTCTACTGTAGTCTACTGTACTCTACTGTACTATATTCTACTGTAGTCTACTGTACTATATACTACTGTACTATATTCTACTGTACTATATTCTACTGTACTCTACTGTACTCTACTGTACTATATTCTACTGTAGTCTACTGTACTATAGTCTACTGTACTATATACTACTGTACTATATTCTACTGTACTATATTCTACTGTACTATATTCTACTGTACTCTACTGTACTATATTCTACTGTAGTATATTCTACTGTACTCTACTGTACTCTACTGTACTCTACTGTACTATACTGTACTATATTCTACTGTACTATATTCTACTGTAGTCTACTGTACTATATTCTACTGTACTATATTCTACTGTAGTCTACTGTACTATATTCTACTGTATTCTACTGTACTATATTCTACTGTACTCTACTGTACTATATTCTACTGTACTATATTCTACTGTACTCTACTGTACTCTACTGTACTATACTGTACTATATTCTACTGTAGTCTACTGTACTCTACTGTACTATATTCTACTGTAGTCTACTGTACTATATTCTACTGTACTCTACTGTACTATACTGTACTATATTCTACTGTAGTCTACTGTACTATAGTCTACTGTACTATATTCTACTGTACTCTACTGTACTCTACTGTACTCTACTGTACTATATTCTACTGTACTCTACTGTACTCTACTGTACTATATTCTACTGTACTCTACTGTACTATATTCTACTGTACTCTACTGTACTATATTCTACTGTACTCTACTGTATTGTACTCTATTATACTGTAGTCTAGTCTACTCAGTCATTTGAGTATCTGTAACTTTCTTGTTGTCTATGGTGAAGAGTTGTTGTCTATGGTGAATAGTTGTTGTCTATGGTGAATAGTTGTTGTCTATGGTGAAAAGTTGTTGTCTATGGTGAATAGTTGTTGTCTATGGTGAAGAGTTGTTGTCTATGGTGAAGAGTTGTTGTCTATGGTGAAGAGTTGTTGTCTATGGTGAAGAGTTGTTGTCTATGGTGAAGAGGTGTTGTCTATGGTGAAGAGTTGTTGTCTATGGTGAAGAGTTGTTGTCTATGGTGAAGAGTTGTTGTCTATGGTGAAGAGTTGTTGTCTATGGTGAAGAGTTGTTGTCTATGGTGAAGAGTTGTTGTCTATGGTGAAGAGTTGTTGTCTATGGTGAATAGTTATTGTCTATGGTGAAGAGTTGTTGTCTATGGTGAAGAGGTATTGTCTATGGTGAAGAGTTATTGTCTATGGTGAAAAGTTATTGTCTATGGTGAAGAGTTGTCTATGGTGAATAGTTATTGTCTATGGTGAAGAGTTGTTGTCTATGGTGAATAGTTATTGTCTATGGTGAAGAGTTGTTGTCTATGGTGAAGAGTTGTTGTCTATGGTGAATAGTTATTGTCTATGGTGAAGAGTTGTTGTCTATGGTGAAGAGTTGTTGTCTATGGTGAAGAGTTGTTGTCTATGGTGAAGAGTTGTTGTCTATGGTGAAGAGTTGTTGTCTATGGTGAATAGCTGTTGTCTATGGTGAAGAGTTGTTGTCTATGGTGAAGAGTTGTTGTCTATGGTGAATAGTTGTTGTCTATGGTGAATAGTTGTTGATGTTGTAGTTTTGCTCCTTCATCTGTTGTTCCTGTGTTCTCAGATCCTGACAGGTGAGGACTGGAACTCGGTGATGTATGACGGCATCATGGCCTACGGAGGGGCGTCCTTCCCAGGGATGCTAGTCTGTATCTACTTCATCATCCTGTTCATCTGTGGAAACTGTATCCTTGTAAAGAACAGGTCAGATGTGTGTAGGGCCTTTCACCCTGACAAAGGACATGATGCTTTTAATCCAGAACCATTAGCAGGATGAATGTTCGCCTGTCAACCCAGTTCATTGTCATACCATCGGTAAGGTATCTCAGATGTTTCCTCAATGACTAGGAGTAGCCTGGAATCCAAACCATATCGGTTGAAACAGAGTGATATTCAGTTTGGATTCCAGGCTACTCAAGTATCAGGGTTGATTGTTTGTTGTCCACTCAACTCATCACTCAGTCATGTCACCCAGGTGTGTTGTTCTACATTGTGAGAGGTCAGCTGACAATTGACACTTCGTTGTTTGCACTCTGAAGCCGTACTCCACTTCCTTGACTCCACCTCCCTGACCAGATATCCTCTTGAATGTCTTCTTGGCCATCGCCGTGGACAACCTGGCTGATGCTGAGAGTCTGACGTCAGCACAGAAGGAGGAGGAGGAGGAGAAGGAGAGGAAGAAGCTGGCCAGGTAATTTGCATGATGTGTGTGTGTGTGTGTGTGTGTGTGTGTGTGTGTGTGTGTGTGTGTGTGTGTGTGTGTGTGTGTGTGTGTGTGTGTGTGCGTGCGTGCGTGCGTGCGTGCGCGCGTGTGTGTGTGTGTGTGTGTGTGTACGTGCATCCACATCCATTCAAGTGTGTATGCCTGAGTGGTTTGGCTCCATTCTGACACAGAACGGCCAGTCCGGAGAAGCGTCATGTCAACGAAAAGCCCCCGATGATCGAGGTAGAAGAGAAGAAGGAGGAGAAGATTGAGCTCAAGTCCATCACCTCAGACGGAGAGACAACCAATGCCACCAAGGTATGTCTCAGACACACCTGTCCTCGTCAGACACACCTGTCCTCGTTAGACACACCTGTCCTCATTAGACACACCTGTCCTCGTTAGATACACCTGTCCTCGTTAGATACACGTTAGACACACCTGTCCTCATTAGACTTAGCTGTCCTCGTTAGATGCACCTGTCCTCATTAGATGCACCTATCCTCGTTAGATACACCTGTCCTCATTAGACACACCTGTCCTCGTTAGACACACCTGTCCTCGTTAGACACACCTGTCCGCATTAGACACACCTGTCCTCGTTAGACACACCTGTTCTCGTTAGATGCACCTGTCCTCATTAGACATACCTGTCCTCATTAGACATACCTGTCCTCGTTAGACACACCTGTTCTCGTTAGATTGATCTGTCCTCGTTAGATACAGCTGTCCTCGTTAGATATACCTATCCTCATTAGACACACCTGTTCTCGTTAGATGCACCTGCCCTCGTTAGACACACCTGTCCTCGTTAGATATACCTATCCTCATTAGACACACCTGTCCTCGTTAGATATACCTATTCTCATTAGACATACCTGTCCTCGTTAGATACACCTGTCCTCGTTAGATACACCTGTCCTCGTTAGATACACCTGTCCTCGTTAGATACACCTGTCCTCGTTAGATATACCTATCCTCATTAGATACACCTGTCCTTCTTAGATACACCTGTCCTCGTTAGATACACCTGTCCTCGTTAGAGACACCTGTCCTCGTTAGATATACCTGTCCTCGTTAGATACACCTGTCCTTGTTAGATACACCTGTCCTCGTTAGATATACCTGTCCTCGTTAGTCACACCTGTCCTTGTTAGATACACCTGTCCTCGTTAGAAACACCTGTCCTCGTTAGATACACCTGTCCTCGTTAGATATACCTGTCCTCGTTAGATATACCTGTCCTCGTTAGATATACCTGTCCTCGTTAGATACACCTGTTTTTGTTAGATGCACCTGTCCTCGTTAGATACACCTGTCCTCGTTAGATATACCTGTCCTCCTGACTGGAGACACCAGTCCTCCAAGTTGTAATCTAATATTATCTAGTCAAGTCAATACATCACAGTACAGATTCAACAGCATAAAATATGTTTGGTTTAGTTAGTATCAGTCTAATTCTTCACCTGTGAAAACATGTCTACTCTCAACAGGTGGCATGGTGTTTCCTTTTAAAAGTAGTGTCTCTAGTTCTGTCCGTATTGAGTCTGATGTGGCGCTGTGTTACTGTGTTTTGACAGATCAACATTGATGAGTACCAAGTAGATGTGAATGAAGAGAAGAACCCGTATCCAGCTAATGATTTTCCAGGTACCACTGTACCGGTGATAAAAAGTAAGCCGGACCTTTCTAAGGGCTGAACCACACCGGACAACAAGCAGGAGCAGAGAACCAAATCACACCAAACCATTAAGAGACTTCCACACTCAAATCAGGACATTCACAACATTAAGTTTGTTCTGGTTCTCGCTCTCTCTTTTGTCTGCTGTGCTTTGCCCCTGTTGATGTTAGAATGTTGTGTGAGGGGGTGTATTGATTCTAGAATGTTGTGTGAGGGGGTGTGTTGATGTTAGAATGTTGTGTGAGGGGGTGTATTGATTCTAGAATGTTGTGTGAGGGTGTGTATTGATTCTAGAATGTTGTGTGAGGGGGTGTGTTGATGTTAGAATGTTGTGTGAGGGGGTGTATTGATTCTAGAATGTTGTGTGAGGGGGTGTGTTGATGTTAGAATGTTGTGTGAGGGGGTGTATTGATTCTAGAATGTTGTGTGAGGGGGTGTGTTGATGTTAGAATGTTGTGTGAGGGGGTGTGTTGATGTTAGAATGTTGTGTGAGGGGGTGTGTTGATGTTAGAATGTTGTGTGTGGGTGTATTGATTCTAGAATGTTGTGTGAGGGGGTGTATTGATTCTAGAATGTTGTGTGAGGGGGTGTGTTGATGTTAGAATGTTGTGTGAGGGGGTGTATTGATTCTAGAATGTTGTGTGAGGGGGTGTATTGATTCTAGAATGTTGTGTGAGGGGGTGTGTTGATGTTAGAATGTTGTGTGTGGGTGTATTGATTCTAGAATGTTGTGTGAGGGGGTGTGTTGATGTTAGAATGTTGTGTGAGGGGGTGTGTTGATGTTAGAATGTTTTGTGAGGGGGTGTATTGATATTAGAATGTTGTGTGTGGGTGTATTGATTCTAGAATGTTGTGTGAGGGGGTGTGTTGATGTTAGAATGTTTTGTGAGGGGGTGTATTGATATTAGAATGTTGTGTGTGGGTGTATTGATTCTAGAATGTTGTGTGAGGGCGTGTGTTGATGTTAGAATGTTTTGTGAGGGGGTGTTGTGATGTTAGGATGTTGTGTGAGAGGGTATATTGATGTTAGAATGTTGTGTGAGGGGGTCTATTGATGTTAGAATGTTGTGTGAGGGGGTGTGTTGATGTTAGAATGTTGTGTGAGGGGGTCTATTGATGTTAGAATGTTGTGTGAGGGGGTGTTGATGTTAGAATGTTGTGTGAGGGGGTCTATTGATGTTAGAATGGTGTGTGAGGGTGTATTGATGTTAGAATGTTGTGTGAGGGGGTGTTTTGATGTTAGAATGTTGTGTGAGGGGGTGTTTTGATATTATACTGTTGTGTGAGGGGGTGTGTTGATGTTAGAATGTTGTGTGAGGGTGTATTGATGTTATAATGTTGTGTGTGGGTGTATTGATTCTAGAATGTTGTGTGAGGGGGTGTGTTGATGTTAGAATGTTGTGTGAGGGGGGTGTATTGATGTTAGAATGTTTTGTGAGGGGGTGTTGATGTTAGAATGTTGTGTGAGGGGGTGTATTGATGTTAGAATGTTGTGTGAGGGGGTGTATTGATGTTAGAATGTTTTGTGAGGGGGTGTATGGGGTGTTGATGTTAGAATGTTGTGTGAGGGGGTGTGTTGATGTTAGAATGTTGTGTGTGGGTGTATTGATTGTAGAATGTTGTGTGAGGGGGTGTGTTGATGTTAGAATGCTGTGTGAGGGGGTGTGTTGATGTTTTGTATGTACTGTTGCCTTACCAATCCAGATGTCCAGGTTTGTAGATAAATGAAAAAGTAATAATTCATATGTCTTTTAACTTTTTTACTGATGAATTGTGGGTAATTGTTATAGTATGGGGTAACTACACTAACACACTGAAATAACTATTCCAGGTGAATTTATACACAGCTCATTCAACTATTTCTCAACTTAACTGACCAAGTCCCTCATCTCTAACACTTTCTCTCCCTCCTCTTCCCCTGTCCTCCCTCTTTCTCTCCTGCGTGGCCCTTGTAGGAGAGGATGAGGACCCTGAGATGCCGGTGGGCCCCCGGCCTCGGCCCCTGTCTGACATTCAGCTGAAGGAGAAGGCTATTCCCATGCCTGAGGCCCGGGCTTTCTTCATCTTCAGCAACACCAACAAGTAAGAGACAGCTCACCCACAAATATACTGAGAGAAGCAGGTGGAGTCTATGAGAGGGGTCCCTAAACACACACCCCATCTGTCTGATGTTTGTCTGTCTGATGTCTGATGTCTGTCTGATGTCTGATGTCTGTCTGATGTCTGTCTGATGTCTGATGTCTGTCTGATATCTGATGTCTGTCTGATGTCTGATGTCTGTCTGATGTCTGTTGTCTGTCTGATGTCTGATGTCTGTCTGATGTCTGATGTCTGTCTGATGTCTGTTGTCTGTCTGATGTCTGATGTCTGTCTGATGTCTGATGTCTGTCTGATGTCTGTCTGATGTCTGATGTCTGTTGTCTGTCTGACGTCTGATGTCTGTCTGATGTCTGATGTCTGTCTGATGTCTGTCAGATGTCTGATGTCTGTCTGATATCTGATGTCTGTCTGATGTCTGATGTCTGTCTGATGTCTGATGTCTGATGTCTGTCTGATGTCTGATGTCTGTCTGATGTCTGTCTGATGTCTGATGTCTGATGTCTGTCTGATGTTTGTCTGATGTCTGTCTGTCTGATGTCTGTCTGTCTGATGTCTGTCTGATGTCTGATGTCTGTCTGATGCCTGATGTCTGATGTCTGTCTGATGCCTGATGTCTGATGTCTGTCTGATGCCTGTCTGATGTCTGATGTCTGATGTCTGTCTGATGTCTGATGTCTGTCTGATGTCTGATGTCTGTCTGATGTCTGTCTGATGTCTGATGTCTGATGTCTGTCTGATGTCTGTCTGATGTCTGATGTCTGATGTCTGTCTGATGTCTGATGTCTGTCTGATGTCTGTCTGATGTCTGATGTCTGTCTGATGTCTGTCTGATGCCTGATGTCTGTTGTCTGTCTGATGTCTGTTGTCTGTCAGATGTCTGATGTCTGTCTGATGTCTGATGTCTGTCAGATGTCTGTTGTCTGTCTGTTGTCTGTCTGATGTCTGTTGTCTGTCAGATGTCTGTTGTCTGTCTGATGTCTGTTGTCTGTCTGATGTCTGATGTCTGTCTGATGCCTGTTGTCTGTCTGATGTCTGATGTCTGTCAGATGTCTGTTGTCTGTCAGATGTCTGTTGTCTGTCTGATGTCTGTCTGATGTCTGATGTCTGTCAGATGTCTGTTGTCTGTCTGATGTCCCGTGTGGCTCACTTGGTAGAGCATGGCACTTGCCATGCCAGGGTTGTGGGTTCAATTCCCACAGGAGACCAGTATGAAAATGTATGCTTCTGTACGTTGCTCTGGATAAGAGTGTCTGTTAAATGTCTGTCTATAGGATTAGGGCTCTATCTATAGGATTAGGGCTCTATCTATAGGGTTAGGGCTCTATCTATAGGGTTAGGGCTCTATCTATAGGGTTAGGGCTCTATCTATAGGATTAGGGCTCTATCTATAGGGTTAGGGCTCTATCTATAGGGTTAGGGCTCTATCTATAGGGTTAGGGCTCTATCTATAGGGTTAGGGCTCTATCTATAGGGTTAGGGCTCTATCTATAGGGTTAGGGCTCTATCTATAGGATTAGGGCTCTATCTATAGGATTAGGGCTCTATCTATAGGGTTAGGGCTCTATCTATAGGGTTAGGGCTCTATCTATAGGGTCACTATTTTTTGTCTGTCCCTCCCTCCCTCCGTCCCTACCTACCTCCTCTCCATCCCTCCCTCCCTTACTCCCTCCCTCCCTTACTCCCTCCCTCCCTCACTCACTCCCTCCCTCCCTCCCTCCCTCCCTCCCTCCCTCCCTCCCTCCCTCCCTCCCTCCCTCCCTCCCTCCCTCCCTCCCTCCCTCCCTCCCTCCCTACCTTCCTTCCTTCCTTCCTCCCTCCCTCCCTCCCTCCCTCCCTCCCTCCCTTACTCCCTCCCTCCCTCACTCCCTCCCTCCCTCACTCCCTCCCTCCCTCCCTCCCTCCCTCCCTCCCTCCCTCCCTCCCTACCTACCTCCTCTCCATCCCTCCCTCCCTTACTCCCTCCCTCCCTCACTCCCTCCCTCCCTCCCTCCCTCCCTCTCCCCAGGTTCAGGGTTCTGTGCCATAAGATGGTGAACCACAACATCTTCACCAACCTCATCCTGTTCTTCATTCTACTGAGCAGTATCTCTCTGGCCGCAGAGGACCCTGTCCGGAACGACTCCTTCAGGAACCAGGTGTGTGTTTATGTCTTACACACACACGCACAGGCACACACACACAGAGGCACGGACACAGGCACACACACACACACACACAGGCACACACAGAGGCACGGACACATGTACACACACACACACACGCACACACACACACGCACACACACACACACACACAGACACTGTACATGCAAAAACATACTCACTAACTTCCATACTCTCTCTCTTTCTGTCTCTATTCTCTCTCTCTCACACACAAACACTTACACACACAAACAGCCTTTAGAGGTGTGTGTGTGTGTGTGTGTGTGTGTGTGTGTGTGTGTGTGTGTGTGTGTGTGTGTGTGTGTGTGTGTGTGTGTGTGTGTGTGTGTCTGTTTGTCTGTGTGTGCGTGTGCATGTGCATGTGCACGTGCGCGTGCCTGTGTGTGTGTGTGTGACTACACCATTAGATCTCTGGTTCAATAGACTTCAGCCATCCTTTCCCTCCGCTCGATAACATGAAGTGGATTAATGAATCTGAACGTCTGGCACTGAACCAGACGCTGCATTGTGA
Source organism: Oncorhynchus clarkii lewisi (assembly GCF_045791955.1). Taxonomy (NCBI): domain Eukaryota; kingdom Metazoa; phylum Chordata; class Actinopteri; order Salmoniformes; family Salmonidae; genus Oncorhynchus; species Oncorhynchus clarkii. The sequence goes on along the minus strand of NC_092179.1, from coordinate 32,188,685 downwards.
CTACTTTTCCCACTTAATTACATTCTCTCTATATTATTATAGCTTCTATGTTATTATACAGGTATTCATCCCAAATGGCACCCTATTCCCTATGTAGTGCACTATTTTCAACCACTCCCAGGTCAAAAGTAGTGCACTGTGTAGGGAATAGTGTGCCATTTGTGACCTATATTGTGATGCTTATGGAAGCCTCTGTGAGATGCACGACCGTGTGATGTATTGTGTTGACCTGCATTGTGATCACTGTTTCTCAGATATTAGGCTATGCAGACCACGTCTTCACTGGGCTCTTCACCATAGAGATCATTCTGAAGGTAACCTTCCATTCCTTCTCTAAGTCATCTCTACACCACATAATGGACACTGTGCTCTGGAAGAGCTGGTGAAGTGTTGGAAGTGTTTTAAGCGTTTGGAAAAACATGACACGTTGAACAACAAACCCGTGAGCAGACATTCACTTCGTCGTCATCCATCACAATCTTTTGTCTTACGCTTCCTGTGGGGTTTCTCTTCCTGGTTCATGACCTCGTAGATGACAGCGTACGGGGCGTTCATCCATAAGGGTTCGTTCTGTCGGAACTACTTCAACATTCTGGATCTGGTGGTGGTCAGCGTGTCGCTCATCTCCTCTGGAATACAGTGAGTTGGTCTTCACTATACCGTTACCAGAGTTTCAGGGGTTCAAACACACCTAGGAATTCTCATTGACATTCATCTAGCGTTGCTCTTTTTACTGGGATGGTTACAAAACTCCAACAAAAATGTCAAGAACATGTTCTATTGAACACAGACATATTGTTTCTGTCTGGAGTTGACTTCTCTGTCTGTAGTTGACCTCTCTGTCTGTAGTTGACCTCTCTGTCTGTAGTTGACCTCTCTGTCTGTAGTGGATATATGGTTTAGTAGTTGACCTCTGTCTATAGTTGACCTCTCTGTTTGTAGTTGACCTCTCTGTTTGTAGTTGACCTCTCTGTTTGTAGTTGACCTCTCTGTTTGTAGTTGACCTCTCTGTTTGTAGTTGATGTATGGTTTACTAGTTGACCTCTCTGTCTGTAGTTGATATATGGTTTAGTAGTTGACCTCTGTCTGTAGTTGACCTCTCTGTTTGTAGTTGATATATGGTTTAGTAGTTGACCTCTCTGTCTGTAGTTGATATATGGTTTAGTAGTTGACCTCTGTCTGTAGTTGACCTCTCTGTCTGTAGTTGATATATGGTTTAGTAGTTGACCTCTGTTTGTAGTTGACCTCTCTGTCTGTAGTTGATATATGGTTTAGTAGTTGACCTCTCTGTTTGTAGTTGATGTATGATTTAGTTGTTGACCTCTCTGTTTGTAGTTGATGTATGGTTTAGTAGTTGACCTCTCTGTTTGTAGTTGATATATGGTTTAGTAGTTGACCTCTCTGTCTGTAGTTGATGTATGGTTTAGTAGTTGACCTCTCTGTCTGTAGTTGATGTATGGTTTACTAGTTGACCTCTCTGTCTGTAGTGAATGTATGGTTTACTAGTTGACCTCTCTGTCTGTAGTTGATGTATGGTTTACTAGTTGACCTCTCTGTCTGTAGTTGATGTATGGTTTACTAGTTGACCTCTCTGTCTGTAGTTGATGTATGATTTAGTTGTTGACCTCTCTGTCTGTAGTTGATGTATGGTTTAGTTGTTGACCTCTCTGTCTGTAGTTGATGTATGGTTTACTAGTTGACCTCTCTGGCTGTAGTTGACCTCTCTGTCTGTAGTTGATGTATGATTTAGTTGTTGACCTCTCTGTCTGTAGTTGATGTATGGTTTACTAGTTGACCTCTCTGTCTGTAGTTGATGTATGGTTTACTAGTTGACCTCTCTGTCTGTAGTGAATGTATGGTTTACTAGTTGACCTCTCTGTCTGTAGTTGATGTATGGTTTACTAGTTGACCTCTCTGTCTGTAGTTGATGTATGTTTTACTAGTTGACCTCTCTGTTTGTAGTTGACCTCTCTGGCTGTAGTTGATATATGGTTTAGTAGTTGACTTCTCTGTTTGTAGTTGATGTATGATTTAGTTGTTGACCTCTCTGTTTGTAGTTGATGTATGGTTTACTAGTTGACCTCTCTGTCTGTAGTTGATATATGGTTTAGTAGTTGACCTCTCTGTCTGTAGTTGATGTATGATTTAGTTGTTGACCTCTCTGTCTGTAGTTGATGTATGGTTTACTAGTTGACCTCTCTGTCTGTAGTTGATGTATGGTTTACTAGTTGACCTCTCTGTTTGTAGTTGACCTCTCTGTCTGTAGTTGATGTATGGTTTAGTAGTTGACCTCTCTGTTTGTAGTTGATATATGGTTTAGTAGTTGACCTCTCTGTTTGTAGTTGATATATGGTTTAGTAGTTGACCTCTCTGTCTGTAGTTGATGTATGGTTTACTAGTTGACCTCTCTGTCTGTAGTGAATGTATGGTTTACTAGTTGACCTCTCTGTCTGTAGTTGATGTATGGTTTACTAGTTGACCTCTCTGTTTGTAGTTGACCTCTCTGGCTGTAGTTGATATATGGTTTAGTAGTTGACCTCTCTGTTTGTAGTTGACCTCTCTGTCTGTAGTTGATGTATGGTTTAGTAGTTGACCTCTCTGTTTGTAGTTGATATATGGTTTAGTAGTTGACCTCTCTGTTTGTAGTTGATATATGGTTTAGTAGTTGACCTCTCTGTCTGTAGTTGATGTATGGTTTAGTAGTTGACCTCTCTGTCTGTAGTTGATGTATGGTTTAGTAGTTGACCTCTCTGTCTGTAGTTGATGTATGGTTTAGTAGTTGACCTCTCTGTTTGTAGTTGATATATGGTTTAGTAGTTGACCTCTCTGTTTGTAGTTGATATATGGTTTAGTAGTTGACCTCTCTGTCTGTAGTTGATGTATGGTTTAGTAGTTGACCTCTCTGTTTGTAGTTGATGTATGGTTTACTAGTTGACCTCTCTGTCTGTAGTGAATGTATGGTTTACTAGTTGACCTCTCTGTCTGTAGTTTATGTATGGTTTACTAGTTGACCTCTCTGTCTGTAGTTGATGTATGGTTTACTAGTTGACCTCTCTGTTTGTAGTTGACCTCTCTGGCTGTAGTTGATATATGGTTTAGTAGTTGACCTCTCTGGCTGTAGTTGACCTCTCTGTCTGTAGTGGATGTATGGTTTAGTAGTTGACCTCTCTGTCTGTAGTTGATGTATGGTTTACTAGTTGACCTCTCTGTCTGTAGTTGATGTATGGTTTACTAGTTGACCTCTCTGTCTGTAGTGAATGTATGGTTTACTAGTTGACCTCTCTGTCTGTAGTTGATGTATGGTTTACTAGTTGACCTCTCTGTCTGTAGTTGATGTATGGTTTACTAGTTGACCTCTCTGTTTGTAGTTGACCTCTCTGGCTGTAGTTGATATATGGTTTAGTAGTTGACCTCTCTGTTTGTAGTTGATGTATGATTTAGTTGTTGACCTCTCTGTCTGTAGTTGATGTATGGTTTACTAGTTGACCTCTCTGTCTGTAGTTGATGTATGGTTTAGTAGTTGACCTCTCTGTTTGTAGTTGATATATGGTTTAGTAGTTGACCTCTCTCGATAACCTGGTCTTAATCTGTGTCTGTTCAGGTCCAGTGCCATCAACGTGGTGAAGATCCTTCGTGTTCTCAGAGTGCTTCGGCCCCTGAGGGCTATCAACAGGGCCAAGGGCCTCAAAGTGAGTCTCACTGTTATCTCCTCTCTTCTCCTCTCCTCTCTTCTCTCCTCCTCTCTTCTCCTCTCCTTTCCTCTCTTCTCTCCTCCTCTCTTCTCCTCTCCTTTCCTCTCTTCTCTCCTCCTCTCTTCTCCTCTCCTTTCCTCTCTTCTCTTCTCCTTTCCTTTCCTCTCCTCTCCTCTTCTCTCCTCTCCTCTCTTCTCTTCTCTTCTCTTCTCTTCTCTTCTCCTCTCCTCTCTTCTCTCCTCCTCTCTTCTCCTCTCTTCTCTTCTTTCGTCCTCTCTTCTCCTCTCTTGTCTTTTCCTCTCTTCTCCTCTGCTCTGATTCCCTCTCTTCTCCTCTCTTCTCTCCTCTCTTCTCCTCTCTTGTCTTCTCTTCTCCTCTCTTCTCCTCTCTTCTCCTCTCTTGTCCTCTCCTCTCCTCTCCTCTTCTCTCCTCTCCTCTCCTCTCCTCACCTCTCCTCTCCTCTCCTGGGAGCCATCAACAGGGCCAATGGCCTCAAAATGAATCTCACCACCCCTCTCCACCTAGCTGGCTGTTGTCTTTAACAGCAACAGGGGAGTGATTCACCAGTGAACCCTGTAGCTTTTCCACCATGACTTACCTGAAGTGTTCTCTTTCTTCCTGTGAAACATGTCCAGAGCTCTAGCTTCAACCCAGTCCAGACCAAGTGATAATAGTCTACCAACTGATTCTATGATAACCTCATGAGCCCTGTGTCTGTCTCTCTCTCTCTTTTGCTCTCTCTCTCCTTCTCTCTCCCTCTCTCTCTCTCTCTCTCCTTCTCTCTCTCTCTCTCTCTCTCTCTCACTCACTCTCCCCCTCTCTCGCTCTCCCTCTCTCGCTCTCCCTGTGTCTCTCTCTCCCTCTCCCTCTC
>NC_092179.1:32171622-32179122 GCF_045791955.1 Oncorhynchus clarkii lewisi | reverse complement strand
GAAATCAGTATCACCTGTAATTTGGATATGAATGTAATCAAGTTAATCAAGTCTGTCATTACATAATTATATATTATCAGTTGGCCTATAAACTATGCCTTTTATGATCTGATTTCCACTTTAATTAAAAAATAATCTAAAAGATTAGAAAACAAAAGATGCATTAATGATTTGGTTCAGTGTCTGATGTTGTGTAGGTTTTTATTTTTTGTTTTACATGTTGCTCGGTAACCTGGTGAGTTTATTAGTCCAATCAAAATGCCACCTACTGCTTCAGCTGTCCGCTTACGTTGTTGAAACAACAACAGATGGGTTCTTCTGTAGAACAGATACAATGTCTGCATCCCAAACAGCATCCTATTCCCTATTTAGTGCACTACTTTAGACCAGAGCCCTATTCCCTATATAGTGCACTACTTTAGACCAGAGCCCTATTCCCTATATAGTGCACTACTTTAGACCAGAGCCCTATTCCCTATTTAGTGCACTACTTTAGACCAGAGCCCTATTCTCTATATAGTGCACTACTTTAGACCAGAGCCCTATAAGCCCTGGTGAAAAGTAGTGCACTTTAAAGGGGATAGCATGCCATTTGGAACACTGACAGAGTAAATACATGGATGGACAGAACAAACCGCCCTCTCATCAGGTTACTAAGCAACGCCTTCATGTTTATTATAGATTGCCCAGCTGACTGCTGTGAAGCTACAGTGAGATCTCTGATGCTGCTTATTGTGGTGCTGATCTCTTTGCGTGTCTATGAGGATATCGTTTTATTCCTGCTTTCTATGATAAACTGGGATAAACCATTGATGCAAATCACTCTTGGTCATAAAGGAGACTAAAGATCTTTTAATTGTCAGTCAACAAAAACCTAGTTTCTCATATAATTCATCTCACATTGTGAAGGTTTTGTGTTCTTGTCTTGGCAGGGTAGAAGTACAGTGAAATAGGTTGTTTAAGTGGCGCTGCAGTCTAAGACACTGCATCTCAGTGCAAGAGGCTTCACTACAGTGGTTCAAATCCAGGCTGTATCACATCCGGCCGTGATTGGGAGTCCCAATCAGCACACAATTGGCCCAGCGTCGTCCGGATTTGGCCGGGCTAGGCCGTCATTGTTAATAAGAATTTGTTCTTAACTGACTTGCCTGGTTAAATAAATGTTAAATATATATATACTGTATATAGATAATAAACTGAGTCCTAATTGGTTAGCCTTGGTGAGCCCTGATTGGTTAGCCTTGGTGAGTCCTGATTGGTTAGCCTTGGTGAGTTCTGATTGGTTAGCCTTGGTGAGCCCTGATTGGTTAGCCTTGGTGAGCCCTGATTGGTGAGTCCTGATTGGTTAGCCATGGTGAGTTCTGATTGGTTAGCCTTGGTGAGTCATGATTGGTTAGCCTTGGTGAGTCCTGATTGGTTAGCCTTGGTGAGTTCTGATTGGTTAGCCTTGGTCTGAAAACCCTGAACGTGTCCTATCTATGGACACGTCCCACCTCTCTGAAAGACACCCAGAGAACGCTGCATCGTGTGGTTGTGTCACTTTCTAACTCGTGTTACTGACCTTCTCTTTCAACAGACAGGACCGTCATCATATTAATCAGTACCCTTTTTCTCTAGGTGCAGAGGACACATTTAGCCTCGTCCTGTTCTAACCAGCTCTCTCATCAGCTGCTGTGTACAACACCGACACTGGCTCATAACACACATCCCTTCATTGCAGTCGGGTCAAAGAGAAACATACTGAAGGATTTTTACCACGGTGTCTTTCTCATTTCTGTATATTGTATGATTGTAAACTACTTCTTTTTAGGAGTGTGTTAGATTTTTGGTAGTATTGCTGGTATTTTGAAGAGTTCTGTCATCTGGATTCATCTGGATTCCTCTCTCACCATGCTAGACCCTCCAACTCTCCCATGTCTCCCACATCTAGCAACATGCATCCCCTCCCCTAAGTGTGTTCAGTCCCTCCCCATTCATCCCACTAAGGCAACTGCATTAACCCTCGTTATACCACAGTTAAATGAGGTTACCTATTCCTCTGCCACTGACCCACTGACTGATTCAGTGGGGACGGTCTCACTGGTTAAAACATCATACTGTGTTAGAATATAATAATCCCTAGTGATAATAATATATAATACCTAGTGATAATAATATAATAATCCCTAGTGTTAATAATAATATATAATGCCTAGTGATAATAATATAATAATATATAATCCCTAGTGATAATAATATAATAACAATAATAATAATATATAATGCCTAGTGATAACAATATAATAATATATAATCCCTAGTGATAATAATAATATATAATCCCTAGTGATAATAATAATATATAATCCCTAGTGATAATAATAATATATAATCCCTAGTGATAATAATATAATAATATATAATCCCTAGTGATAATAATAATATATAATCCCTAGTGATAATAATATATAATGCCTAGTGATAATAACATAATAATATATAATCCCTAGTGATAATAATATATAATGCCTAGTGATAATAATATAATAATATATAATCCCTAGTGATAATAATAATATATAATCCCTAGTGATAATAATAATATAATAATAATATATAATGCCTAGTGATAATAATAATATATAATCCCTAGTGTTGATAATAACATAATATAATAATATATGATCCCTAGTGATAATAATAATATATAATCCCTAGTGTTAATAATAATATATAATCCCTAGTGATAATAATAATATAATAATAATATATAATGCCTAGTGATAATAATAATATATAATCCCTAGTGTTAATAATAATATATAATCCCTAGTGATAATAATAATATATAATCCCTAGTGATAATAATAATATATAATCCCTAGTGATAATAATAATATAATAATAATATATAATCGCTAGTGATAATAATATAATAACAATAATAATAATATATAATCGCTAGTGATAAATAATTATATATAATGCCTAGTGATAATAATAATATTTAATCCCTAGTGATAAATAATTATATATAATGCCTAGTGATAATAATAATATTTAATCCCTAGTGTTAATAATAATAATATAATATATAATCCCTAGTGATAATAATATATAATGCCTAGTGATAATAATATAATAATATATAATCCCTAGTGATAATAATAATATATAATCCCTAGTGATAATAATATATAATGCCTAGTGATAATAATATAATAATATATAATCCCTAGTGATAATAATAATATTTAATCCCTAGTGTTAATAATAATAATATAATATATAATGCCTAGTGATAATAATAATATAATAAAATATAACCCATTGTGTTAATAATAATATATAATCCCTAGTGTTAATAATAATATAATATAATAATATATAATCCCTAGTGTTAATAATAATATATAATCCCTAGTGTTAATAATAATATATAATCCCTAGTGTTAATAATAATATATAATCCCTAGTGATAACAATAATATAATATAATAATATATGATCCCTAGTGTTAATAATAATATAATATAATAATATATAATCCCTAGTGTTAATAATAATATATAATGACTAGTGATAATAATATAATAATATATAATCCCTAGTGTTAATAATAATATATAATGACTAGTGATAATAATATAATAATATATGATCCCTAGTGTTAATAATAATATATAATGACTAGTGATAATAATATAATAATATATAATCCCTAGTGTTAATAATAATATATAATGACTAGTGATAATAATAATATAATATATGATCCCTAGTGTTAATAATAATATATAATGCCTAGTGATAATAATAATATAATATATAATCCCTAGTGTTAATAATAATATATAATGCCTAGTGATAATAATAATATAATATTTAATCCCTAGTGTTAATAATAATATATAATGCCTAGTGATAATAATAATATAATATATAATCCCTAGTGTTAATAATAATATATAATGCCTAGTGATAATAATAATATAATATATAATCCCTAGTGTTAATAATAATATATAATGCCTAGTGATAATAATAATATTTAATCCCTAGTGTTAATAATAATATATAATGACTAGTGATAATAATAATATAATATATGATCCCTAGTGTTAATAATAATATATAATGACTAGTGATAATAATAATATAATATTTAATCCCTAGTGTTAATAATAATATATAATGCCTAGTGATAATAATAATATAATATATGATCCCTAGTGTTAATAATAATATATAATGACTAGTGATAATAATAATATAATATATGATCCCTAGTGTTAATAATAATATATAATGACTAGTGATAATAATAATATAATATATGATCCCTAGTGTTAATAATAATATATAATGACTAGTGATAATAATAATATTTAATCCCTAGTGTTAATAATAATATATAATGACTAGTGATAATAATAATATAATATATGATCCCTAGTGTTAATAATAATATATAATGACTAGTGATAATAATAATAATATAATAATAAAATCCCTACTGTTAATAATAATGTAATAATAATATATTGGATAAGTCAATCTTGCTCTAGCACTCTGCTACGCTACTGTACATAGAACACCACCCTTCATTATGACCTTATTTCCTTTTCACACAGAAGGAAGTAAAAGAGCCAGAATTTTTTTCAGATAATCTTCTGGCTTGATATAGAATCACATGAATATAATTGACTGAATAGTGCTTACCTTTAACATGCCATGTTATCAACCCCTGTAAGCTTTTATTCTGCGCCCTGTTTACAGAAAGATGAGCTTCGGAAGTAGTCGGTTACACGCTAACAAGTTGTGGCGTTGACTTAACTGTACTGTAGGCTACAGCAAGCAAGCAGCAGAACGTGACATGAACATTCACTTTTAATATTCACAATAATACATTCACAATAATATTTCATCATTTAATACCAGTGATGCGTTCTGTTGCTCTATTGGCTTTAAAGATCTAAGAAGATAGTTTCAGAAGAGATGAGCCACCCCCCAAACACATTGTTGGAAGAGTTTAAGGGCTGAAAAGGAAGGCTTTTCCCTATAATAATGCCTGTCTAACTTGCCTCTCTTACCCCCCCTCCTCCTCTTGCACCTCCGCCCATCCTGTGTAGGGTTACTTTAGTGATCCTTGGAATGTTTTTGACTTCCTCATCGTAATTGGCAGCATAATAGACGTCATTCTGAGTGAGATCAACGTAAGTACATCGCCACCCCTCTCTCTCCACTCGCTCTGTCCCTCTCTCTCTCTCTCTTTTCTCTTTCCTTCTCTTTCTTTGTGACAATCTTGTCTTCTATAGCACCATTCTCTGGTGTGGTTTCTTTCCCCAAAGTCCACCCTCCTCCCTTCCTCTCCCCTCTTCCTTCCTCCATCATTCATTTCAAGATGGCCGCTCTCATTCAGGGTTTCCAAGGCATCGCGTGATGAAAAAAAGGTGCTTCCTCGTTCTTCACAGTACACAGAACAACAGTTGAGCGTTCTAGAGTACCGAAAGAGTTCTAGAGTACTGAAAGAGTTCTAGAGTACCGAAAGAGTTCTAGAGTACTGAAAGAGTTCTAGAGTAATGAAAGAGTTCTAGAGTACTGAAAGAGTTCTAGAGTACTGAAAGGGTTCTATTCGTTAGGCCTCAGAAGAGAGACCTGGCTCTAAAGCAGGACTGTGACATGTCCTAGGGTTTTCACTTTGACTAACAAGACACACTAACTAACCAAAGAAACTCAACTATTCTTTTATTTAAATGTATTGTTTCGGTTGTGATTTTGTTATTGTTGTTGTTTATTGATGTTGTTTTCCCCACATGGACAAGCATGACTGGTCGCCGCTTTCTCCTCTCCATCATCTTGGATTTCGCTCCTTTTATTTCCTCCCGTTTTCAAACTTCAACTGTCATTTAGTTTTCAACCAATGTCCTTCCTCCCTCTCTACCTTTCCGCTGATCACAGAAGTTCATATATAACTGTTTTCTTTCTTATCTTTCCCTCTCTCCTTTTGTTGCTTCCTTTCTTTCCATTTTCTTTCTTTGTTTGTTTGTTTGTTTGTTTGTTTGTTTCTTCCACCCAACGCAGCATTATTTTGTTGATGCATGGAACACATTTGATGCCTTGATAGTTGTGGGTAGCGTTGTTGACATAGCGATCACTGAGGTTAACGTAAGTAGCCCACCTTTCAGTCTGCCTGCCTACCTCTCACTCTCACCTCTGAGCATCAATACAATGTAGACTGTTGCATTGTCTCAGCACTTGTTTTGGGTTTGTTTTTTCTGTACATTTCTTTCAATGTATCTTCTCATCACAATTGGGGACATGTGAAGTCCCCAAGGCATGACTGACACTGTATAGCATGATTGGGATAAAAAAAGGGTGATATATTCAGGCCTGAAGAAAAGTCATTGTAAACAATTTGTTTACATAAAGCCTTTAGCTTGTATGCAAAACTATGCATGTAGACGTGCATTTATTCATGAATATTTACTGGTGAGTGATGTCACCTTTCATGAGAAATTCTTGGCCTTGTTCATAATGTAAACAAAAGGTGACTGGAATATAAACAGAAATGCATCTCCTACATAAAATACATTTAGTCTCTATTGAGGGGCTCCCGAGTGGCGCAGCAGTCTAAGGCACTGCATCTCAGTGCAAGAGGTGTCCCTGGTTCGTATCCAGGCTGAATCACATCTGGTCGTGATTGGGAGTCCCATAGGGCGGTGCTCAATTGGCCCAGCGTCGTCCGAGTATGGCCGGTGTAGGCCGTCGTTGTAAATAAGAATTTGTTCTTAACTGACTTGCCTAGTTAAATTTTAAAAATGCATTTTGTCCCTCTAGTGAATCTAGATATGTATTTTGAGACTTCCCATGATGAGACATGAGAACCATTGAATGAGTATTTACACTCTTAAAGGTAAATGTGAAAATGTTGCTTCTTCATATTCATCGTCTCCAGCGCCACCCCAACATAAAAAAAAAACGATAGAGGAAGATAGGAGGAAGAAAGGTGTTTCCAATGACCTCATCAACCAATTAGTAATGCCTCCTCATAATTGGTTAAAATCACATGATGCACACCGATGATGTCATTGGAAACATTTATCTTCCTCTTATCTTTTTTTTACTATGAAACGTAGAAACGCACCGTTTTCACCCATGTTGATGTCGGGGTGGTGCTGGAGAGGATGAATATGAAGTAGAAGAATGTTAAACATTCCCTTTAACACCAAGCTCACAGGTGAATCCTACAGTAACTCAGTACCTTTTATGCCTGAGTCTATTGCATTAAATGGACCTCGTAGCTTATCTGGTCGATTGCTCGATCCCATAGCGGCTCGATACAGTCTGTAACTGTGTCAAATGACATTTGGATCGGATCCCCATAGTTGATCTGGGCTTATCTGTCTATTGTGTCTGCCGGTCAGTTCATAAACCTGTCATCTCTCTGGGACAGCATAGCGGAATAGCCAGCTTTCCTTTCACAAGTCATGAAAGACACTTCACCCACTCCTCTAGTTT
>NC_092179.1:32101622-32159122 GCF_045791955.1 Oncorhynchus clarkii lewisi | reverse complement strand
AACTTCCAGACCTTCCCCCAGGCTACACTCCTGCTCTTCAGGTGAGCCGTCTGTTCTCCTCCTCTCTTTCCAGACTGTAAACCAACGTCACAAATTCCTGATTTAAAAGCCCCCAACAGATCTGGAGATGATGAAAGCACTGCCAACTCAGAGTCATGGTGTTTTATCAAACCCCTGTGCATCCTTTCCATCTCTTCTGCAAGCCGGGATGTCGTTTCCTACTTTTTGTTTGAAAACTCTACCTGTGAAGGTAGGACAACCATGCAGCATTTCACCACCAGGTGGACCCTTCGTGGAGCCCATTCTTCCTGTACAGTAGAGCCTTCTGTGTGTGACAGCTGGTTGTTTACCTGTGCCCAGGTGTGCCACAGGCGAGGCGTGGCAGGAGATCATGCTGGCATGCGCCCCCATGCGACCCTGTGAGAAGGGGTCAGAGGTGGGACCAGCCAGCGAGGACCAGTGTGGGAGTCACTTCGCTATCTTCTACTTCGTCAGCTTCTACATGCTCTGTGCCTTCCTGGTAAGTAGCTACGGAGAGCGGGGAGGGACAATCCCACTAGCTACAGAAAGCAAGGAGGGACAATCCCACTAGCTACAGAGAGCAAGGAGAGACAATCCCACTAGCTACAGAGAGCAAGGAGTGACAATCCCACTAGCTACAGAGAGTCAGGAGGGACAATCCCACTAGCTACAGAGAGTCAGGAGGGACAATCCCACTAGCTACAGAGAGTCAGGAGGGACAATCCCACTAGCTACAGAGAGTCAGGAGGGACAATCCCACTAGCTACAGAGAGTCAGGAGGGACAATCCCACTAGCTACATAGAGCAAGGAGGAACAATCCCACTAGCTACAGAGAACCAGGAGGGACAATCCCACTAGCTACAGAGAGCCAGGAGGAACAATCCCACTAGCTACAGAGAGCAAGGATGGACAATCCCACTAGCTACAGAGAGCAAGGAGGAACAATCCCACTAGCTACAGAGAACCAGGAGGGACAATCCCACTAGCTACAGAGAACCAGGAGGGACAATCCCACTAGCTACAGAGAGCCAGGAGGGACAATCCCACTAGCTACAGAGAGCAAGGAGGAACAATCCCACTAGCTACAGAGAACCAGGAGGGACAATCCCACTAGCTACAGAGAGCCAGGAGGGACAATCCCACTAGCTACAGAGAGCAAGGAGGAACAATCCCACTAGCTACAGAGAGCAAGGAGGAACAATCCCACTGGTAGAGAAACCAATCGTTTTTTTCTAGTATTCCAGATTATTCCAGAGTTGATTATTCTGGTCTGTTGTCTCTCTGTTAGCTGTTATTGGGACTGATGAGTTAATTATTCTGGTCTGTTATCTTTCTGTCAGCTGTTATTGAGACCAGACCAGTTGATTATTCTGGTCTGTTATCTCTCTGTCAGCTGTTATTGGGACTGATGAGTTGATTATTCTGGTCTGTTGTCTCTCTGTCGGCTGTCATTGAGACTAGACCAGTTGATTATTCTGGTCTGTTATCTCTCTGTCAGCTGGCATTGAGACTGATGAGTTGATTATTCTGGTCTGTTGTCGTCTCTCTGTCAGCTGGCATTGAGACTGATGAGTTGATTAATGGGGTCTGTTGTCTCTCTGTCCACAGATCATCAACCTGTTTGTGGCTGTGATCATGGATAACTTTGACTACCTGACCAGAGACTGGTCTATTCTAGGACCTCACCACCTGGATGAGTTCAAGAGGATCTGGGCTGAGTACGACCCAGAGGCAAAGTCAGTACAACTTCAAACAGCACCTCCCTCCCTCCCTCCCTCCCTCCCTCCCTCCCTCCCTCCCTCCCTCCCTCCCTCCCTCCCTCCCTCGTAGTCTCTCTCTGTCTCTCTCTCTCTCTCTTTCTCTCTCTCTGTCTATCTGTCTCTCTCTCTCTCTCTCTGTCTATCCCTCTCTCTCTCTCTCTCTCTCTAAATATTGTTGTCTGTTCTACAGGGGTCGTATCAAGCACCTAGATGTGGTAACACTGTTGAGGAGGATTCAGCCTCCTTTGGGCTTCGGGAAGCTCTGTCCCCACCGGGTGGCCTGCAAGCGTCTGGTCTCCATGAACATGCCCCTGAACAGCGATGGCACAGTCATGTTCAATGCCACCCTGTTTGCCCTGGTGCGAACAGCACTGAGGATCAAGACTGATGGTAACACATTTGATTTTGTGTGTGTAGTGATTCTCTCCACCTCTCTCTCTTCTTCTCTGATTCTCTCCACCTCTCTCTCTTCTTCTCTGATTCTCTCCACCTCTCTCTATTCTTCTCTGATTCTCTCCACCTCTCTCTCTTCTTCTCTGATTCTCTCCACCTCTCTCTCTTCTTCTCTGATTCTCTCCACCTCTCTCTATTCTTCTCTGATTCTCTCCACCTCTCTCTTTTCTATCCTCCCATCTCTTCTTCTCTGCTTCTCGCCACCTCTCTCTTCTATCCTCCCATCTCTTCTTCTCTGATTCTCTCCACCTCTCTCTCTCTTCTCTCCTCCCCTCTCTTCTTCTCTGCTTCTCTCCACCTCTCTCTCTTCTATCCTCCCCTCTCTTCTTCTCTGCTTCTCTCCACCTCTCTCTCTTCTATCCTCCCCTCTCTGCTTCTCTGCTTCTCTCCACCTCTCTCTCTTCTATCCTCCCCTCTCTTCTTCTCTGATTCTCTCCACCTCTCTCTCTTCTTCTCTGATTCTCTCCACCTCTCTCTTTTCTATCCTCCCATCTCTTCTTCTCTGCTTCTCTCCACCTCTCTCTTCTATCCTCCCCTCTCTTCTTCTCTGCTTCTCTCCACCTCTCTCTCTCTTCTATCCTCCCCTCTCTTCTTCTCTGCTTCTCTCCACCTCTCTCTTCTATCCTCCCCTCTCTTCTTCTCTGCTTCTCTCCACCTCTCTCTCTTCTATCCTCCCGTCTCTTCTTCTCTGCTTCTCTCCACCTCTCTCTCTCTTCTATCCTCCCCTCTCTTCTTCTCTGCTTCTCTCCACCTCTCTCTCTTCTCTCCTCCCCTCTCTTCTTCTCTGCTTCTCTCCACCTCTCTCTTCTCTCCTCCCCTCTCTGTGTGAAGGTAACTTGGAGCAATGACTATTGTTGGTTTGTACAGTCCCCGTCTGGTTTCTGGGTGTGTGTGTGTGTGTGTGTGTGTGTGTGAAAGTAACTTGGAGCAATGACTATTGTTAGTTTGTACGGTCACCGTCTGGTTTCTGTGTGTGTGTGTGTGTGTGTGTGTGTGTGTGTGTGTGTGTGTGTGTGTGTGTGTGTGTGTGTGTGTGTGTGTGTGTGTGTGTGTGTGTGTGTGTGTGTGTGTGTGTGTGTGTGAAGGTAACTTGGAGCAATGACTATTGTTGGTTTGTACGGTCCCCGTCTGGTTTCTGTGTGTGTGTGTGTGTGTGAAGGTAACTCGGAGCAATGACTATTGTTGGTTTGTACGGTCCCCGTCTGGTTTCTGTGTGTGTGTGTGTGTGTGTGTGTGTGTGTGTGTGTGTGTGTGTGTGTGTGTGTGTGTGTGTGTGTGTGTGTGTGTGTGTGAAGGTAACTTGGAGCAGGCGAACGAGGAGCTCCGGGCCATAGTGAAGAAGATCTGGAAGAGGACCAGTATGAAGCTGCTGGATCAGGTGGTGCCCCCTGCTGGAGATGATGAGGTGACGGTTGGGAAGTTCTACGCCACCTTCCTGATCCAGGAGTACTTCAGGAAGTTTAAGAAGCGTAAAGAGCAGGGCCTGGTGGCCAAGGTGCCCCCCAAGACGGCTCTCTCCCTGCAGGTGGGTCCCTACAAGTTCCTGGCTGTCAGACCTTCAGACCAGAGAGCACCTTTTAGAAGTGTGTTAGTTCTTCACTGAACATATCAAATTAGTACTAAAACAATGAGTCTGTGTTTCTGTTTGTTCCTCCGTGTCTGTCGTTCCGTGCTGGTGCTTGTCTGTGCCTGTCTGTATTTCTAATCAGGCGGGCCTGCGGACGCTCCATGACATGGGTCCTGAGATCCGGAGGGCCATATCAGGTGACCTCACAGTGGAGGAGGACCTGGACAAGTCGATGAAGGAGCCGGCCTCGGCAGCGTCCGAGGACGATATCTTCAGGGTAAAGGTCGGCTACAGCCCCACACACCCCTCTGTCTGAACTACTGAGCTTCATCAGGCCCATCGCTTCTGCTGTGACCAGCTATAAGGATTACACCTGGTTCTTCACCATCCACCATCATTGGCTCCAGACGCCACTTCAGTATCCACTACACTTCATAACCCACTACACTTCATAACCCACTACACTTCATAACCCACTACACTTCATAACCCACTACACTTCATAACCCACTACACTTCATAACCCACTACACTTTATAACCCACTACACTTCATAACCCACTACACTTCATAACCCACTACACTTCATAACCTACTACACTTCATAACCCACTACACTTCATAACCCACTACACTTCATAACCCACTACACTTAATAACCTACTACACTTCATAACCCACTACACTTTAGTACCTACTACACTTCATAACCCACTACACTTCATAACCCACTACACTTCATAACCCACTACACTTCATAACCCACTACACTTCATAACCTACTACACTTCATAACCCACTAGACTTCATAACCCACTATACTTCATAACCAACTACACTTTAGTACCTACTACACTAAAGTTCCAACAACACTTCAGTATCCAATGCACTTCAAAACCCACTACACTCCATAACCCACTACACTTCATAACCCACTACACTTCATAACCCACTACACTTCAGTACCCACTACACTTTAGTACCTACTACAGTTCAGTATCCACTACACTTCATAAGCTACTACACTTCATAACCCACTACACTTCATAACCCACTACACTTCATAACCTACTACACTTCATAACCCACTACAGTTCAGTATCCACTACACTTCATAACCCACTACACTTCATAACCCACTACACTTCATAACCCACTACACTTCCTAACCCACTACACTTCATAACCCACTACACTTCATAACCCACTACACTTCATAACCCACTACACTTCATAACCCACTTCACTTCCTAACCCACTACACTTCATAACCCACTACACTTCATAACCCACTACACTTCATAACCCACTACACTTCATAACGCACTACACTTCATAACCCACTACACTTTATAACCCACTACACTTCATAACCCACTACACTTCAGTATCCACTACGCTTCATAACCCACTACACTTCATAACCCACTACACTTCAGTATCCACTACGCTTCATAACCCACTACACTTCATAACCCACTACAGTTCAGTACCCACTACACTTCATAACCCACTACACTTCATAACCCACTACACTTCATAACCCACTACACTTCATAACCCACTACACTTCATAACCTACTACACTTCATAACCCACTACACTTTAGTACCCACTACACTTCATAACCCACTACACTTCATAACCCACTACACTTCATAACCCACTACACTTCATAACCCACTACACTTCATAACCCACTACACTTCATAATCCACTACACTTCATAACCCACTACACTTTAGTACCTACTACACTAAAGTTCCAACAACACTTCAGTATCCAATACACTTCATAACCCACTACACTTCATAACCCACTACACTTCATAACCCACTACACTTCATAGCCCACTACATTTCAGTACCCACTACACTTTAGTACCTACTACAGTTCAGTATCCACTACACTTCATAACCCACTACACTTCATAACCTACTACAGTTCAGTATCCACTACACTTCAGTATCCACTACACTTCATAACCCACTACACTTCATAACCCACTACACTTCATAACCCACTACACTTCATAACCCACTACACTTCAGTACCCACTACACTTTAGTACCTACTACACTAAAGTAACAACAACACTTCAGTATCTACTACACTTCATAACCCACTACAGTTCAGTACCCACTACACTTCAGAACCTACTAGAGTAAAGTACAAACAACAATTCAGTATCTACTACACTAATGTACCAACAACACTTCAGTATCTACTACACTTCATAACCCACTACACTTCAGAACCCATTACACTTCAGAACCAATCACACTTCAGTATCCACTACACTTCAGAACCCACTACACTTCAGTATCCACTACACTTCAGAACCCAGTACACGTCAGTATCTACTATACTTCAGAACCCACTACACTTCAGTATCTACTATACTTCAGAACCCAGTACACTTCAGTATCTACTATACTTCAGAACCCACTACACGTCAGTATCTACTATACTTCAGAACCCACTACACTTCAGTATCTACTATACTTCAGAACCCAGTACACTTCAGTATCTACTATACTTCAGAACCCAGTACACTTCAGTATCTACTATACTTCAGAACCCACTACACTTCAGTATCTACTATACTTCAGAACCCACTACACTTCAGTACCCACTAAATGGCATTCTCATCCACACCTAAACACGATCCCGCCCCAATAGAGGGAGACATTGCTGTTCCAGTCATAAACCAGGCCTTTGCTTTGCATTGTCCATACGACATAGACTGAATAGATTTAGTCATAATAGCAGAACAGCATGACTGTGTGCTTTTAGATGGATGTAACGCTACACAATACTCATCCCTCTCTCTCTCCTCCCTCTCGCTCTCTCTCCTCCCCCTCTCTCCTCCCTCTCTCTCTCTCTCCTCCCTCTCTCCCTCCTCCCTCTCTCTCTCTCTCCTCCCCCTCTCTCTCCTCCCTCTCTCTCTCTCTCTCTCCTCCCCCTCTCTCTCCTCCCTCTCTCATCCCTCTCTCTCTCCTCCCCCTCTCTCTCCTCCCTCTCTCTCTCCTCCCTCTCTCTCCTCCCCCTCTCTCTCCTCCCTCTCTCTCTCCTCCCTCTCTCTCTCCTCCCTCTTTCTCTCCTCCTCTCTCCTCTCCCTCTCTCTCCTCCTCTCTCTCTCTCTCCCTCTCTCTCCTCCCTCTTTCTCTCCTCCTCTCTCTTCTCCCCCTCTCTCTCCGCCTTCTCTCTCTCCTCCTCTGCTCTCTCCTCCTCCTCTCTCTCCTCCTCTGCTCTCTCCTCTCTCTTCTCCCTCTCTCTCCTTTCCCTCTCTTTCCTCTCCCTCTCTTTCTGCCTCCTCTCTCTCCTCCCCCTCTCTCTGCCTCCTCTCTCTCCTCCCCCTCTCTCTCCTCTCCCTCTCTCTCTGCCTCCTCTCTCTCCTCCCCCTCTCTCTCCTCTCCCTCTCTCTCTGCTTCCTCTCTCTCATCCCCCTCTCTCTCCTCTCCCTCTCTCTCTGCCTCCTCTCTCTCCTCCCCCTCTCCCTCTCTCTTCCCTCTCTCTCTCTCTCCTCCCTCTCTCCCTCCTCCCTCTCTCTCTCCTCCCCCTCTCTCTCTCCTCCCCCTCTCTCTCCTCCCTCTCTCTCTCTCTCCTCCCCCTCTCTCTCCTCCCTCTCTCTCTCCTCCCCCTCTCTCTCCTCCCTCTCTCTCTCCTCCCTCTCTCTCCTCCCCCTCTCTCTCCTCCCTCTCTCTCTCCTCCCTCTCTCTCTCCTCCCTCTTTCTCTCCTCCTCTCTCCTCTCCCTCTCTCTCCTCCTCTCTCTCTCTCTCCCTCTCTCTCCTCCCTCTTTCTCTCCTCCTCTCTCTTCTCCCCCTCTCTCTCCGCCTTCTCTCTCTCCTCCTCTGCTCTCTCCTCCTCCTCTCTCTCCTCCTCTGCTCTCTCCTCTCTCTTCTCCCTCTCTCTCCTTTCCCTCTCTTTCCTCTCCCTCTCTTTCTGCCTCCTCTCTCTCCTCCCCCTCTCTCTCCTCTCCCTCTCTCTCCTCCCCCTCTCTCTCCTCCCCCTCTCTCTCCTCTCCCTCTCTTTCTGCCTCCTCTCTCTCCTCCCCCTCTCTCTCCTCTCCCTCTCTCTCTGCCTCCTCTCTCTCCTCCCCCTCTCTCTCCTCTCCCTCTCTCTCTGCCTCCTCTCTCTCCTCCCCCTCTCTCTCCTCTCCCTCTCTCTCTGCCTCCTCTCTCTCCTCCCCCTCTCGCTCGCTCCTCCTACAGCGAGCGGGTGGGTTGTTCGGCAACCACGTCAGCTACTACAACGACGGGCGCGACAGCGGACGCAACACCTTCCCACAATCCTTCACCACGCAGCGCCCGCTCCACATCAGCCAGACGGGCAGCCCCGGCGAGGGCGATTCCCCGTCCCACGAGAAGTTGATGGACTCTACCACCTTCACCCCGAGCTCCTACTCTTCCTCGGGCTCCAACGCTAACATCAACAATGCCAACAACACGGCGGTCCCCGGTGTGGTAGTTGGTGGTTCAGGGGGGGTCAGCCGTTTCCCGAGCCCCAGCATCAGTACAGTGGACGGGCAGAGCGGACCCCCGCTAACCCCTATACTACTGCCGAGGTCTGCATGGTGCTTCCCTCCCAAGAGGTGGGTGTCTCTCTGGTTTTTCTGGGTTCTGTAGAGTACGTTGGTGTTATTCTCTAGTCTGTCTTTTATCAGTGACCTCTCGTGGCCACCTTTGGATCTTTTGCTAATTCTGATTGGTAGTCAACGGTAACTTCTCTTGTCTGTCTGTCTCTCTCTCTCTCCTCTCTTCCTCTCCACACTGACTGACGCTGAGCACAGGATGTGTTTCTATGACTCCCTCATGCGGTATGTTGCTCTCTCAGGAGGAGAGAGAGAGTTGTAATGCCCAGGAGGCATCAGTGTGGAAGGGTTCTGCCAACCCTGTTGTCCATACAGTCCCTGGCTGGATCCTTGCTGCACTGAGCTAAACATACTTAGGGACAGACAAGTGTCTGGACTTCAGTCAATATTTAACCTGTTTTTACTCTCCTGGTGTGATCTTGGTATATTTCTACCAGAGGAGGAAGAGGAGATGTATATTGTACAGAACAGGATGTGGATATGCATCACCTACAGTGTTTTTAGCTCATGTAGCTCTGGTTGGATCCACCCTGACAGGAGTGACATCACAGGAGGTTGGTGGCATCTTAATTGGGGAGGAAATGGCTCATGTTAATGACTGGAGCGCAACAGGTGGAATGGTATGAAATACATCCAACACATGGTTTCCAGGTGGCCAATCCATTCGCTCCGCTCCGGATATTATTATGAGCCGTCCTCCTCTCAGCAGCCTCCTGTGGGTGACATGTGATTGGCTTACTTCCTCCTCAACACAGCCTAGTGATTCAACCTGGTTGGATCCTCCTAAAGCCTTTCATTCAGCTCTGTAGAGTATAATACAGCACGCGGCTGGACCACTGTCACTATCTCTCTCCCGTGTGTTGATTCTCTATTCATTCTGCTTCTCGCCGCCATCTTGCTTCTAACCACCGTGCTTCCTCCCCTCCCTCCTGCTGCTGTTGGGGAGAATCCTCCTGTCCTTCTATTGCTTCTTGTGAGCTGGTTAGTGAGAGGTGTTATGTTGTTTTTTAATCCTCTGCAGCTCGGACTCCACTGATAGCCGTCTGCCGTTCATCAGGCGAGAGGAGGTGTCGACGGACGAGACGTACGATGAGAGTTACGCGGACGAGAGAGAATACCGCCGAAGCGACCAGAACATTCTCACCTCAGACATGTACTGCTTCTCTCCACCTCTCTCTCTCTTCTATCCTCCCCTCTCTTCTTCTCTGCTTTTCTCCACCTCTCTCTCTTCTATCCTCCCCTCTCTTCTTCTCTGATTCTCTCCACCTCTCTCTCTTCTATCCTCCCCTCTCTTCTTCTCTGATTCTCTCCACCTCTCTCTCTTCTATCCTCCCCTCTCTTCTTCTCTGATTCTCTCCACCTCTCTCTCTTCTATCCTCCCCTCTCTTCTTCTCTGCTTCTCTCCACCTCTCTCTCTTCTATCCTCCCCTCTCTTCTTCTCTGCTTCTCTCCACCTCTCTCTCTTCTATCCTCCCCTCTCTTCTTCTCTGATTCTCTCCACCTCTCTCTCTTCTATCCTCCCCTCTCTTCTTCTCTGATTCTCTCCACCTCTCTCTCTCTTCTCTCCTCCCCTCTCTTCTTCTCTGATTCTCTCCACCTCTCTCTCTTCTATCCTCCCCTCTCTTCTTATCTGCTTCTCTCCACCTCTCTCTCTTCTATCCTCCCCTCTCTTCTTCTCTGATTCTCTCCACCTCTCTCTCTCTTGTATCCTCCCCTCTCTTCTTCTCTGCTTCTCTCCACCTCTCTCTCGTCTATCCTCCCCTCTCTTCTTCTCTGCTTCTCTCCACCTCTCTCTCTTCTATCCTCCCCTCTCTTATTCTCTGCTTCTCTCCACCTCTCTCTCTTCTATCCTCCCCTCTCTTATTCTCTGCTTCTCTCCACCTCTCTCTCTTCTATCCTCCCCTCTCTTCTTCTCTGCTTCTCTCCACCTCTCCACCTCTCTCTCTGTCTCTTTCTCTTTCACCATGAAAAGATATGCCTTTCATGGTCTCTGTATGCCCCACGTGTGTGTGTGTGTGTGTGTGTGTGTGTGTGTGTGTGTGTGTGTGTGTGTGTGTGTGTGTGTGTGTGTGTGTGTGTGTGTGTGTGTGTGTGTGTGTGTGTGTGTGTGTGTGTGTGTGTGTGTGTGTGTGTGTGTGTGTGTGTGTGTGTGTGTGTGTGCGTGCGTGCGTGAATGTACATTTCATAATAGTTTAGTGTGGTGCATGAAGCCCCAACTCGGCTTATTGTGTGTGTGTGACCTTGCGTCTGTGTGTGTTTTCAGGCTGGTATATCAGGATGAGGAGAACAAGCAGCTGACTCCTATGGAGGAAGGAGAGGATGGGGGAGGCAGGAGACCCTGGCACTCTCCCAGACGAGCCTTCCTCTGTCCCACAGCTCTGGGTAAGACCTGCCTGTCTAGACCTCACTTCAACCCCCACTAACCTCCGACTCCTCACCCAAACCAAACACCCCTATCTCATACCTAATCCCCATATTTAGACCTGTCTGTCTAGACCTCACTTAAACCCCCACTAACCTCCGACTCCACACCCAAACCAAACACCCCTATCTCATATCTAATCCCCAGAGTTAGACCTGTCTGCCTAAAGCACTGGGTAAGATTTTAATACCAACACCGACAGCCCTTAAACCCCCACTAACCTCCAAATCTTCACACAGACAAAATACCCCTTACCCCTACTCTACTTAACTCCCCACTCAACCCCCCTCCCACACCTCCCTTCCACTGTCTGTTGACTTGAAATGGGGAAGTCCATTCTAGTAATTGTTATT
Source organism: Oncorhynchus clarkii lewisi (assembly GCF_045791955.1). Classification (NCBI taxonomy): domain Eukaryota; kingdom Metazoa; phylum Chordata; class Actinopteri; order Salmoniformes; family Salmonidae; genus Oncorhynchus; species Oncorhynchus clarkii. The sequence continues at coordinate 32,147,950 of NC_092179.1, read as the reverse complement.
CTATGTTCATGTAGCCTCTCCCTCGCTGGTTAATTGTTAATTGGTGAATCCCTCTGGTTAATTGTTAATTATTTAATTGTTAATTGGTTAATCCCTCTAGTCAATTGTTAATTGGTTAATCCCTCTAGTTAATTGTTAATTGGTTAATCCCTCTAGTCAATTGTTAATTGGTGAGTCCCTCTAGTTAATTGTTAATTGGTGAATCCCTCTAGTTAATTGTTAATTGGTGAGTCCCTCTAGTTAATTGTTAATTGGTGAGTCCCTCTAGTTAATTGTTCATTGGTGAGTCCCTCTAGTTAATTGTTAATTGGTGAGTCCCTCTAGTTAATTGTTAATTGGTGAATCCCTCTAGTTAATTGTTAATTGGTGAATCCCTCTGGTTAATTGTTAATTATTTAATTGTTAATTGGTTAATCCCTCTAGTCAATTGTTAATTGGTTAATCCCTCTGGTTAATTGTTAATTATTTAATTGTTAATTGGTTAATCCCTCTAGTCAATTGTTAATTGGTTAATCCCTCTGGTTAATTTGTTAATTATTTAATTGTTAATTGGTTAATCCCTCTAGTCAATTGTTAATTGGTGAATCCCTCTAGTTAATTGTTAATTGGTTAATCCCTCTGGTTAATTGTTAATTGGTGAATCCCTCTGGTTAATTGTTAATTATTTAATTGTTAATTGGTTAATCCCTCTAGTCAATTGTTAATTGGTTAATCCCTCTGGTTAATTGTTAATTATTTAATTGTTAATTGGTTAATCCCTCTAGTCAATTGTTAATTGGTGAATCCCTCTAGTTAATTGTTAATTGGTTAATCCCTCTGGTTAATTGTTAATTGGTGAATCCCTCTGGTTAATTGTTAATTATTTAATTGTTAATTGGTTAATCCCTCTAGTCAATTGTTAATTGGTTAATCCCTCTGGTTAATTGTTAATTATTTAATTGTTAATTGGTTAATCCCTCTAGTCAATTGTTAATTGGTGAATCCCTCTGGTTAATTGTTAATTATTTAATTGTTAATTGGTTAATCCCTCTAGTTAATTGTTAATTGGTTAATCCCTCTAGTTAATTGTTAATTGGTGAATCCCTCTAGTTAATTGTTAATTGGTTAATCCCTCTGGTTAATTGTTAATTGGTTAATCCCTCTAGTTAATTGTTAATTGGTTAATCCCTCTAGTTAATTGTTAATTGGTTAATTCCTCTAGTTAATTGTTAATTGGTGAGTCCCTCTAGTTAATTGTTATTTGGTGAGTCCCTCTAGTTAATTGTTAATTGGTGAATCCCTCTAGTTAATTGGTGAGTCCCTCTAGTTAATTGTGAATTGGTGAGTCCCTCTACTTAATTGTTCATTGGTGAGTCCCTCTAGTTAATTGTTAATTGGTGAGTCCCTCTAGTTAATTGTTAATTGGTGAGTCCCTCTAGTTAATTGTTAATTGGTGAGTCCCTCTAGTTAATTGTTAATTGGTGAATCCCACTAGTTAATTGTTAATTGGTGAATCCCTCTGGTTAATTGTTAATTGGTGAATCCCTCTAGTTAATTGTTAATTGGTGAGTCCCTCTACTTAATTGTTAATTGGTGAATCCCTCTAGTTAATTGTTAATTGGTGAGTCCCTCTAGTTAATTGTTAATTGGTGAGTCCCTCTAGTTAATTGTTAATTGGTGAATCCCACTAGTTAATTGTTAATTGGTGAATCCCTCTGGTTACTTGTTAAATGGTTAACTGTTCTGGATAATAGATATTCTATGTGCGTGCAGCCTCTCAGTCCTTCACTCCCCTTGGTTCAGGTCGGCGGTCGTCCTTCCATCTGGAGTGTCTGAGGAGACAGACGAGAGCAGATGTCTCCCAGAAGACAGTACTACCGCTGCACCTGGTACACCATCAGGTGAGTAGGGATGGTTTTACACACCTGATCATTCTACACCTAGATCCGTTTTACACACCTGATCATTCTACACCTAGATCAGTTTTACACATCTGATCATTCTATACCTAGATCAGTTTTACACACCTGATCATTCTACACCTAGATCAATTTTACACACCTGATCATTCTACACCTAGATCAGTTTTACACGCCTGATCATTCTATACCTAGATCAGTTTTACACACCTGATCATTCTACACCTAGATCAGTTTTACACACCTGATCATTCTACACCTAGATCAATTTTACACACCTGATCATTCTATACCTAGATCAGTTTTACACACCTGATCATTCTATACCTAGATCAGTTTTACACATCTGATCATTCTATACCTATATAAAATGTACACACCTGATCATTCTACACCTAGATCAATTTTACACACCTGATCATTCTATACCTAGATCAGTTTTACACATCTGATCATTCTATACCTAGATCAGTTTTACACCCCTGATCATTCTATACCTAGATCAGTTTTACACACCTGATCATTCTATACCTAGATCAGTTGTACACACCTGATCATTACATACCTAGATCAGTTGTACACATCTGCACCCACTATACAGTATATCATGATTTTATGACTAATTATCTCTTCTTTATCTCTTTATTCATGACACACACACACACACACACACACACACACTAATGGATCATACACACAATCACAAATGGATCACACACACTCACGTTTATTTTTCATATGCGCATTTCTAAACATTACTCCTTCCCCCACCACCCACCCTCCCAGGCACTAGCAGTAGCAGGTCTGAGCCCCCTGCTTCGACGGAGCCACTCCCCGACCCTCTTCACGCAGCTCTGCTCTACGTCTCCTACCAGTCCCACAGGCCGGGGTAGCCAGGCCTCCTACCAGCGTGTGCCCACCCTTCGTCTCCAGGGCACGGGCCCTGGCACCGGCTCCTACGAGCTCAACTCCAGCCTGCCCTCGGTCAACTGTGGGCCGTGGTACAGCGACAGCAACGGGAACAGTCCTGGTATCAGCCCTCGGGTGGGTACGGCTAGCCAGCGGCCGCCGCGGCCCGTCTCCCTCACTGTGCCTAGCACGGTGCACAAGGACGCTACATCGTTGTCCCACGGCAGCGCCGGCAGTCTGGTGGAAGCTGTGAGTGAATGATGAATGTTTCATCTCTGCTCTCCATCTCTCTCTCTGCCTCTCTCTCTCTCTGCCTCTCTCTCTCTCTCTCTCTCTTTGTCTCTCTCTCTCTCTCTCTCTCTCTCTCTCTCTGTCTCTCTGTCTATCGCTCTCTTTATCTCTCTCTGTCTCTCTCTCTCTCTCTGTCTCTCTCTCTCTCTCTCTCTCTTTGTCTCTCTCTCTCTCTCTCTCTCTCTCTCTCTCTCTCTCTGTCTCTCTGTCTATCGCTCTCTTTATCTCTCTCTGTCTCTCTCTCTCTCTCTCTCTGTCTCTCTCTCTCTGTCTCTCTGTCTCTCTCTCTCTCTCTGTCTCTCTCTCTCTCTCTCTCTCTCTCTCTCTCTCTCTCTCTCTCTCTCTCTCTCTCTCTCTCAACATGATATATTCTCCTCATATCTGAGTTTTCTCTGGGCAGAAAAACAACCCAGAGGTCAAGTTAGTAGAAGTTCATACCTCACACAGCATCTCCCCTTACATCTCCTCTAGATCTTCAGCTCAAAGTCAATATCCTCATTTAATTCTCTCTCTCTATACAGGTGCTGATATCAGAGGGCCTGGGCCATTTCGCTCAGGACCCGTCCTTCATCGAGGTGACCAAGCAGGAGCTGGCTTACGCGTGTGACATGACCATCGAGGAGATGGAGAACGCAGCCGACAACATCCTCAACGGCAACAGCCAGCCCAGTCCCAACGGCAACCTTTTACCCTACATGCACTGCAACAGGGACCATGCTGCTTCCCAGGAGCCAGGCCTCAGCGATGGGCCTGGGGCCGTTCGGGGGGCCACGGCCCCTGGGGAGATTGAGGAGCTACTAGGGGCCACTCACCTAGGGCAGCACGGGGATCCGGAGGATGAGGAGGGGTTGGAGGTGGTGGGAGGGGAGGAAGAGCACACCGGGGGTGTGGAGGTGGTGGTTGAGGTTGGGCAGAGGAACAGCGGCCTGTTGGAGGATGAGGACATGGAGTGTGTGACCAGTTTGTAGGGTTGGACCCTCACACACACAGCAGCAACAGTGAACCTCTGTCTGGACCCCCTCTATCTCTCTCTCTCTGTCTGGACCCCCTCTCTCTCTCTCTCTGTCTGGACCCCCTCTATCTCTCTCTCTCTGTCTGGACCCCCTCTATCTCTCTCTCTCTGTCTGGACCCCCTCTCTCTCTCTCTCTCTGTCTGGACCCCCTCTCTCTCTCTCTCTCTGTCTGGACCCCCTCTATCTCTCTCTCTCTGTCTGGACCCCCTCTATCTCTCTCTCTCTGTCTGGACCCCCTCTCTCTCTCTCTCTCTGTCTGGACCCCCTCTCTCTCTCTCTCTCTGTCTGCTGGATGAGACCTGGCGTCAGCGGTCCACAGACCATTACTTCTAAACTTATTTCCTTTTATGGAAGATACTTTATTTGATGGGATTGAGATGGGTTTTCGTGTGTGTGTGTGTGTGCGTGTGTGTGTGTGTGTGTGTGTGTGTGTGTGTGTGTGTGTGTGTGTGTGTGTGTGTGTGTGTGTGTGTGTGTGTGTGTGTGTGTGTGTTTGTGTGTGTGTGTTTAGGTGTGTCTCTGGGTGTTTCAAAAGTGCCTCACAGTTATCACGTCCTTGAACAAATGGTGGAGTAGGGGAGCCAATATGAAAAGGACAACAGTCAGGAGAATAGAGGAGGAGTAGGGGAGCCAATATGAAAAGGACAACAGTCAGGAGAATAGAGGAGGAGTAGGGAAGCCAATATGAAAAGGACAACAGTCAGGAGAATAGAGGAGGAGTAGGGGAGCCAATATGAAAAGGACAACAGTCAGGAGAATAGAGGAGGAAGAGGAACTGTATGTTTGTATTCCATGTGTTGTTTCTGTCTTCCCTTCCCTTCGTTCTTCAAGTGCGTCATTTTCGTCGCTGTGGCCACCAGGCAGATGCATTCTGGGATAATAAATAACCTCTGCCCGAGCGGAGTTAAGAGGTTAGAGGTCATGCTGTTGAAGTTCAAAGGTCTTCTTCCTATTCCTCCTCGCGCTGCATTGCCCTTCAGAGCTGGGCCACCTACTGTAAGACTGCTGGATTCTGCTGGCGACCAACACAGGGAACCTTTGGAAGAGGGAACTGCCAGCGAGGGGGACGTGTTTAAGGGACGGACCCTCACCCAGGATTTCTATATTGACATTAAACATTGACACTGGACTGTACGGAGGAGCCAACGACAGGGAGAGACACTGACATCCAGGATCTGTTTATCTGTAAGGAGGAGCCAGCAACAGAGAGCAACACCGAGAGACACTGACATCCAGGATCTGTTTATCTTTAAGAAGGAGCCAGCAACAGAGAGCAACACCGAGAGACACTGACATCCAGGATCTGTTTATCTGTAAGGAGGAGCCAGCAACAGAGAGCAACACCGAGAGACACTGACATCCAGGATCTGTTTATCTTCATCATGCTCAGCTGTCGTGCTGTCCACCAACACCCTACGCCCTCCTCCTCTCCTCCATCCCTCTTTCCTCCCTCCACCACTCGCTCAACTCCCTCTCTGTCATAATGCCGCCACTTCCTCATCACATGCAGCCACTTCCTGTTCCAAACAGGAAGTGTTGACTAACGTCTGGTTCTAAACAGGGACAGCGCCACCTAGCTGCCCTGGTTACCTCAACCTCCCATCCTCCGTTTGTTCTCTCTCTCTCTCTCTATCTCTCTCTCTCTCTCTCTCTCTCTCTCTATCTCTCTCTCTCTCTCTCAGTTCAGTTATTAAATCTGCGTTGTTTTGGTTGTAGTTTATCGGTTCTAGTTTTAAACTCCTCAGTGGTCCGTTCACCCTGCTACCCTCGCTGTATGATGTTTTGGGGAATGAGTGTAGGAGAGGAGGAGAATAAACTGGGCAGGGCTGAGGTAAGCGGTGGCCTTTCTTGTCTGTGACAATACAGTGGCTAGGTGTTGGTGCCAAGTCGCTATAATCACCACAACACACAGATCAGAATCCGATCCACTTCATGTATTTTACACACACACACACAAACAGTATTGTGCAAAACTGGCCAGACTTGATTTCTTAATTTGTTATTTTTCATGATGTTATTTATCCTTATTTTTGCCCAAATCGGGGTGCTGGCCCTAACTGTGTATTTTGCTTGATTTATGTTTTAGGAGATTTTAAGAAGTTAAGAAGTATTGAAACCTGTGTGTGTGTGTGGGGTGCAGCGGCAGGATGTTGTCAAATGTGTACCTATCAGTATGCATCTTTTAAACACCTTGTATGTATTTATTTATTTATTTTGTCCCTGAGGTGAAAGCTGTATTTGGAGGAGGTGAGGGGGTGAAATATGTATCGCTGTTTCTTAAAAGCAACACTACACCTAAACGGTTAAATTAAGGTAGCATTAACTAAGTATGGTGTCATGTTTCTCGTTTATCTATCACCCTACCACCTGAACAGAAAAAACATTTGACAGGCATGCTTCCAAAGCTGAGTGTTTTTCCTCCTATCGCTGCTTCAATTATTTGATGGTTGTTTGTTGTTCTGAATATTGAACTACTGAGGTTTTGATCAGATCTCATCGAGGAGCCTATCAGAGGGCAGGACGGGCTAGACCAATCAGAGAACAGGACATGATAGACCAATCAGAGAACAGAACAGGATAAGCCAATCAGACAGGGGCTCTGTGACCTTCGACACCTGAGCTGTGACATGATAATTACTATATATCACCCTGTTAGGCACTCCCATAGAAATGTAGTAGAGAGCTCATCTCTATGTTAAAACTGGCCAAATGTGCCCTCTACCCAACTCTATGGGCCTGCCAGGCCTAATGAGATGCATGTGAACCGGCTCTGCGCTCCTGTCCATTGCGTCATCGCCGACAGACAGAATTAATGACCCTAACACACAGACTGCAGCCAGACGGTACTCGTAGACAAAGAGACAAAGATAATATTCGGTGCGTAAAAGAAGAAATGCCACGTTAATAGCAGGACATTGGCGTTAGGAGGCTTTTTCCGGTAAACGCTTTTACAGGGAGACAAACATGATTAGTGGGATTGTGATTCTACATCTCCCGTTGGAGGTCTCTGCCTTGTGGGGCTACTGACCGTAAGCATGACTCAGACTGACACCTGTATTATTATCAACCTAATTATGCAAATATGATGTTCAAAGTGTTCCAACGTATCAATGATATTGTAGTGTGATAAATCTATCCTGATGATACAGTATGAATCTCTGTGGTACAGTAAGGACTGTCTAGGATGTCACTACGTTGTCTGTACAGTGCACACGTGTGAAGCTTCAAACATTTATAAAATATATATTTTCAATGCTTTTTCCGACGTCCAAAATCCTTATTTTTTTTAATCCTGGGTCTGAACATCAAGGTCGAGGAGGTCTTTGGGCTGTCAGTCTTGCAGGACAGATTGTAATGATGATGACGGTCTTTCCCATTCCCTATATATCTCAGATATATAGGGAACCCAGAGATGTTGTTAGTTACAGTAATCCAAAACTACCATCCTACCACGTTACCATCCTACCACGTTACCATCCTACCACGTTACCATCCTGCCATGTTACCATACTACCATGTTACCATCCTACCAAGTTACCATCCTGCCGCTTTACCATCCTACCGCTTTACCATCCTACCACTTTACCATCCTACCACGTTACCATCCTACCATGTTATCATCCTACCAAGTTACCATCCTACCAAGTTACCATCCTACCAAGTTACCATCCTACCACATTACCATCCTACCACGTTACCATCCTACCACGTTACCATCCTACTGCTTTACCATTCTACCACATTACCATCCTACCACGTTACCATCCTACCACTTTACAACCCTACCACGTTACCTTCCTACCACGTTACCATCCTACCATGTTACCATCCTACCACTTTACTATCCTACCAAGTTACCATCCTACCACGTTACCATCCTACCACGTTACCATCCTACCATGTTAACCATCCTACCAATTTACCATTCTACCACGTTACCATCCTACCACGTTACCATCCTACCATGTTAACCATCCTACCAATTTACCATTCTACCACGTTACCATCCTACCATGTTACCATCCTACCACGTTATCATTCTACCACGTTATCATTCTACCAAGTTAGCATCCTACCACGTTACCATCCCACCGCGTTACCATCCTACCATTTTATCATTCTACCACGTTACCATCCCACCGCGTTATCATCCTACCACATTACCATCCTACCATGTTACCATCCTACCACGTTACCATCCTACCGCATTACAATCCTACCACGTTACCATCCTACCATGTTACAATCCTACCATGTTACCATCCTACCACGTTACAATCCTACCACGTTACCATCCTACCGCATTACAATCCTACCACGTTACCATCCCACCGCGTTACCATCCTACCACGTTACCATCCTACCATGTTACCATCCTACCACGTTATCATCCTAACACGTTAGCATCCTACCACGTTACCATCCCACCGCGTTACCATCCTACCATTTTATCATTCTACCACGTTACCATCCCACCGCGTTACCATCCTACCACATTACCATCCTACCATTTTATCATCCTACCACTTTATCATCCTACCGCGTTACCAGCCTGTTAAAGTTCCCATGTTGTATAGCTAGCTGCAGGGTAACTAAGCTCCTCTCTGAAGGCTCACACTTATAGCCATATAGCCTGATGAATGTTTACTTGAAACGATGACACCCCACTCCAAAATAATGCAACGCTTGTGAACTTAGAGACTTCCACTCACCCACCCCTTCCCCCCACCATCCTATTTCTACAGTATAGATTATTTTTGTTTCTATACATCCCCAACAAACTGTGCCATACACATATCCATATACATACAGTACTTCAAGAATACTTCAAGAGTACTTCAAGAGTACTTCATAGTACTTTTGACTTGGGAGGCCTGAGACCCATCGTTTGAGGCTGTGAGTTTGTGAGAGAATGCCAGAGGCTGGTACAATCCCTGTGAGGAGTTGGTACATCAGTCATGACGTCCGTGATGTTGGTTGGACACTAACAGAGTATGTTGGTACAGTGAGGAGTGAGTGGGTGCTTGCAGTCCACAAGATATGCAAAAACAATGCACTAACTTTAAACAACAAGATCCATATGATTAATTATAAAACTTTTTTTTTTAAATACAGTTGTACAAAAGAAGTGATAAAGAGAAGAAATTGTATTATAGATATAATATATTTATGTTTTTGTTTTGTTGGGTTACAGCGTCATTTTAAATTGAGGAAGAAACCTGTTATACTTGAAATCAGGTTCATTTCAGTATATAATAAGATGTATTTAATTCTTGATTTCCATCTATTTTCTCTTTTTATTAGTTGTCATAAACGTTCATGAATTGAAAAAAAACGACTAGATGTACATTATTGCATGAGATTTCGGTTCAGCATTTCAGTGTGCCAGGCAAAGTTCCCTATTTTATAACTACAAAAGAAAAGGGTTGCTATTTTCAATATATTTGTCTTGTAAATATCAACGTAGGGTCGATACATATTGCAGCTACTGTGTTGGACAGACCGATAGGAGAGGACATGCTTTGGTTAAAACCGATTTTGCATATCTTGTGTTTTTTATCCAAGGGGTGAAAAGTGTCTGTCTTTTATCTGAAGCAGGACACTCTTTCTTAACGTCTGTTGACGACCCGAGCAGCCCATTTAACGTCTTGTTCTGTTGACGACCCGAGCAGCCCATTTAACGTCTTGTTCTGTTGACGACCCGAGCAGCCCATTTAACGTCTTGTTCTGTTGACGACCCGAGCAGCCCATTTAACGTCTTGTTCTGTTGACGACCCGAGCAGCCCATTTAATGTCTTGTTCTGTTGACGACCCGAGCAGCCCATTTAACGTCTTGTTCTGTTGACGACCCGAGCAGCCCATTTAACGTCTTGTTCTGTTGACGACCCGAGCAGCCCATTTAACGTCTTGTTCTGTTGACGACCCGAGCAGCCCATTTAACGTCTTGTTCTGTTGACGACCCGAGCAACCCATTTAATGTCTTGTTCTGTTGACGACCCGAGCAGCCCATTTAACGTCTTGTTCTGTTGACGACCCGAGCAGCCCATTTAACGTCTTGTTCTGTTGACGACCCGAGCAGCCCATTTAACGTCTTGTTCTGTTGACGACCCGAGCAGCCCATTTAACGTCTTGTTCTGTTGACGACCCGAGCAACCCATTTAATGTCTTGTTCTGTTGACGACCCGAGCAACCCATTTAATGTCTTGTTCTGTTGACGACCCGAGCAACCCATTTAACGTCTTGTTCTGTTGACGACCCGAGCAACCCATTTAATGTCTTGTTCTGTTGACGACCCGAGCAACCCATTTAATGTCTTGTTCTGTTGACGACCCGAGCAGCCCATTTAACGTCTTGTTCTGTTGACGACCCGAGCAGCCCATTTAACGTCTTGTTCTGTTGACGACCCGAGCAACCCATTTAATGTCTTGTTCTGTTGACGACCCGAGCAGCCCATTTAACGTCTTGTTCTGTTGACGACCCGAGCAACCCATTTAATGTCTTGTTCTGTTGACGACCCGAGCAACCCATTTAATGTCTTGTTCTGTTGACGACCCGAGCAACCCATTTAACGTCTTGTTCTGTTGACGACCCGAGCAACCCATTTAATGTCTTGTTCTGTTGACGACCCGAGCAACCCATTTAATGTCTTGTTCTGTTGACGACCCGAGCAACCCATTTAATGTCTTGTTCTGTTGACGACCCGAGCAACCCATTTAATGTCTTGTTCTGTTGACGACCCGAGCAACCCATTTAATGTCTTGTTCTGTTGACGACCCGAGCAACCCATTTAACGTCTTGTTCTGTTGACGACCCGAGCAACCCATTTAACGTCTTGTTCTGTTGACGACCCGAGCAACCCATTTAATGTCTTGTTCTGTTGACGACCCGAGCAACCCATTTAATGTCTTGTTCTGTTGACGACCCGAGCAACCCATTTAATGTCTTGTTCTGTTGACGACCCGAGCAACCCATTTAATGTCTTGTTCTGTTGACGACCCGAGCAGCCCATTTAATGTCTTGTTCTGTTGACGACCCGAGCAGCCCATTTAACGTCACAGATGATGCTTACAGTATGTGTGATGAAAGGAAGGTTGTGACGGCTATACCAAATAGGAACTATCCTCTATCCCCAGCCCTTAACTCTGACCCCAACCTCATTTCAGAGGACTTTTGGGTGTGAGGGGGAAGGGCACAAGGTGACTGTGTCCATCCCTTATTTGATGGTGAGTGTAAATAGTTGCTATGAGAGACAGGGGGAAAGAGTTGTTGAATATAAGACCTGTTGTCTGTCTGACATTATCATTGCGTTATTGTTTTTACGTGCATGCTGTGAAATAGTTTTAGATGTGGTCTCTTTGAGAGCGTATTCCCCACAAGATAGACCCAGTAGACAAATTAGATTTTTATCCCATTGACAATCCATCTGACGAATAAGGATATATATTAATTGAAGGTGTACATAGTTTTGGGAGAGAGTTTATGAAAAGGAGGAAACATCAGTATTATTGTATAATGTGCTTGGACCAAAAGACATAGCACTGGTCCACGATGGAATGACACATTTCACTGGTCCACGATTGTATATTTTTATTTAATAAACTATATATTATCATAGCGTTCGTTTATAAATACAATATATTACTCCTCTGAATGTCAGGGTATAAAGGGCAGATTCATATTTGAGAATGTATTGAGTGAATTGTCCAGGTGGTGTTGCAACAGAACTACATGACATCGTTGTTGAACTACACGACCTCCGTAGACGACTTTGACCCCTGTGTTGACCCCTGGGTTGACCCCTAGGTTGACCCCTGTGTTGACCCCTGTGTTGGATTTTGATTGAACAAAGGGTACGTTTACTCCAACAACAACGTCATGTCATTTTCAGGGACTTTTATTGATAAAAGGGACGATGGATTGTATTTTAGCATTAAAAGGGCTTTCTGAAGGAGGCTTAGGCTACAGACCCTGGTCTAAAGTAGTGCACTATATAGGGAATAGGGCCCTGGTCTAAAGTAGTGTACTATATAGGGAATAGGGCCCTGGTCTAAAGTAGTGTACTATATAGGGAATAGGGCCCTGGTCTAAAGTAGTGTACTATATAGGGAATAGGGCCCTGGTCTAAAGTAGTGTACTATATAGGGAATAGGGCCCTGGTCTAATGTAGTGTACTATATAGGGAATAGGGCCCTGGTCTAATGTAGTGTACTATATAGGGAATAGGGCCCTGGTCTAAAGTAGTGTACTATATAGGGAATAGGGCCCTGGTCTAATGTAGTGTACTATATAGGGAATAGGGTCCTGGTCTAAAGTAGTGTACTATATAGGGAATAGGGCTCTGGTCTAAAGTAGTGTACTATATAGGGAATAGGGCCCTGGTCTAATGTAGTGTACTATATAGGGAATAGGGTCCAGGTCTAAAGTAGTGTACTATATAGGGAATAAGGTCCTGGTCTAATGTAGTGTACTATATAGGGAATAGGGCCCTGGTCTAAAGTAGTGTACTATATAGGCTACAGGTCCTGGTCTAAAGTAGTGTACTATATAGGGAATAGGGCCCTGGTCTAAAGTAGTGCACTATATAGGGAATAGGGCTCTGGTCTAATGTAGTGTACTATATAGGGAATAGGGCCCTGGTCTAGAGTAGTGCACTATATAGGGAATAGGGCTCTAGAGTAGTGTACTATATAGTATATAGGGAATATGGTGCCATTTAGGACATAAGTGTATGTAATAATGTTCATGTAAAGGACTGAGGTTAGGCCCATGTACATAATCCACCTACAGCGTCTGTTCCAAAGCCCCTGTGTTGCTGTACTTGCACCCTGCTTCAGTCGGAGCTGTCATCCAGTGTGTTTCCATTAGACTCCCCTCTAAACATGTAGCTACGTCGTCCTCTTCCTGGATGGTGTCCTGTGTTGCTGTACTGGCACCCTGCTTCAGTCGGAGCTGTCATCCAGTGTGTTTCCATTAGTCTCCCCTCTAAACATGTAGCTACGTCGTCCTCTTCCTGGATGGTGTCCTGTGTTGCTGTACTTGCACCCTGCTTCAGTCGGAGCTGTCATCCTGTGTGTTTCCATTAGACTCCTCTCTAAACATTTAGCTACGTCGTCCTCTTCCTGGATGGTGTCCTGTGTTGCTGTACTTGCACCCTGCTTCAGTCGGAGCTGTCATCCAGTGTGTTTCCATTAGACTTCCCTCTAAACATGTAGCTACGTCGTCCTCTTCCTGGATGGTGTCCTGTGTTGCTGTACTTGCACCCTGCTTCAGTCGGAGCTGTCATCCAGTGTGTTTCCATTAGACTCCTCTCTAAACATGTACCTACGTCGTCCTCTTCCTGGATGGTGTCCTGTGTTGCTGTACTGGCACCCTGCTTCAGTCGGAGCTGTCATCCAGTGTGTTTCCATTAGTCTCCCCTCTAAACATGTAGCTACGTCGTCCTCTTCCTGGATGGTGGCCTGTGAATCCCCCCGTATTCATTCAGGGGTGCTGTGTGCTCAACTCTTGTGCTGCTGTGTTTGTGTGGCGTCAGGTACGCGTCTCGGATGACAGTGCAGTGGTTGAAAGCCCTGGATGTCTTGTCAGGCCGGCTGAGATGTCTTCGCTGTTGTCTCTGTAGCGTTGTGGCTGTGGCATGCTGGGTAAGTGGTTGACAGAAAAAGGTAATGCTACTCGTATAAACATAGGTGATTATATGAAAGTTGAGGATTCTAATTATCAATGAATTATCAAGGTGGATGAGGTGCAATTTGTAGCACTGGAAAGACCACCTCTCCTTGACTAGTTTATATAGGCTTATATTAACAAATAGCTATACATACAATACAATGTCATTCATAGACATTTCACCAAAAAAATCTAATTTGCCAAAAAATCTTCTCCCTGTTTCCCTCAGTGATGTTGAAAAGTTAATAAATGTGGAGCTCATTTTGTTCTCTTTTAGAGTCAGTCACTTTATCTGAAGGAAAAGTATTAAGGACTTCCTGAAGAACGTGATTGGACACTGACAAGTGGTTTACCAGCTGTGGACTGCTAACTATGTCGGATGTGGGCCACCAGTGGGCCACTACATGATTGGACACTGACAAGTGGTTTACCAGTTGTGGACTGCTAACTATGCCGGATGTGGGCCGCCAGTGGGCCACTACATGGTTGCTAGCTGGAGAGATAGTATCTGGGTGACACTGGCCAAAGACATTGATAGTTCACCATGGACTGCTGTTCAGGTCAGTTTGTCATATATCCTCAACTGAGGGATGACCATAGAGACGTTCTAGAGAGCTCATCTATCTAAACAGGCTTGTCACATATCCTCGACTGAGGGATGACCATAGAGACGTACTAGAGAGCTCATCTATCTAAACAGGCTTGTCACATATCCTCGACTGAGGGGTGACCATAGAGACATACTAGAGAGCTCATCTATCTAAACAGGCTTGTCACATATCCTCGACTGAGGGATGACCATAGAGACGTACTAGAGAGCTCATCTATCTAAACAGGCTTGTCACATATCCTCGACTGAGGGATGACCATAGAGACGTACTAGAGAGCTCATCTCCTAATCTAAACAGGCTTGGATGAAATGGCTGATCCTCTTGTAGTGATGTTAACAGTAACCAGCTGTATTTGTCACAGTTTTCACAGATTCCTTTAAGATGTGACTCTGTACCACAGTACTACAGATTCCTTTATTAAAAGATGTGACTCTGTACCACAGTATTACAGATTCCTTTACTAAAAGATGTGACTCTGTACCACAGTACTACAGATTCCTATAAGATGTGACTCTGTACCACAGTATTACAGATTCCTTTACTAAAAGATGTGACTCTGTACCACAGTATTACAGATTCCTTTATTAAAAGATGTGACTCTGTACCACAGTATTACAGATTCCTTTACTAAAAGATGTGACTCTGTACCACAGTATTACAGATTCCTTTACTAAAAGATGTGACTCTGTACCACAGTATTACAGATTCCTTTAAGATGTGACTCTGTACCACAGTATTACAGATTCCTTTACTAAAAGATGTGACTCTGTACCACAGTATTACAGATTCCTTTACTAAAAGATGTGACTCTGTACCACAGTATTACAGATTCCTTTACTAAAAGATGTGACTCTGTACCACAGTATTACAGATTCCTTTACTAAAAGATGTGACTCTGTACCACAGTATTACAGATTCCTTTACTAAAAGATGTGACTCTGTACCACAGTATTACAGATTCCTTTACTAAAAGATGTGACTCTGTACCACAGTATTACAGATTCCTTTACTAAAAGATGTGACTCTGTACCACAGTATTACAGATTCCTTTATTAAAAGATGTGACTCTGTACCACAGTACTACAGATGGATCTTATATTTTCTTGTAAATTAATCGTTGTTGATCATTTTGATCGAGACATAAATATTTTAAGAACTATTTTAAATATAGACTTTATTTTCCATTTCTAGGTAAAGTCCAGATCTAGTTAGCGTTTACTAATTAAACAACATCTCTCATCCGTTTCCTTTCATAAAGAAATGAAAGAACATCCCTTTTTCAGTTTTGTTGTACAACCATTATACATTATGTAATGGGGGAAGAAATCACAAAACGGGTTATGAATTAAAAACACTATTTTATATATCCTGAATGACACATATATCTATAGTACTTCATTATATTGTGGAGAGCATATTTTTTAGGGAGGGTAACTGGAGTAGCGAGTTGTAGGCTGAATAGAAACAATTTAAGATGCTACAGGTAGGTACAGTATAGAAAGAGGTCATACTGCTGAGACAACTCACAACGTCTGGGCGCGGTTACCAGAGAGGAAACCAACCGTCTTGTTGAGGATTTACATTTGAATCAAACCGCTTTGCCCCTCTTGAAGATGTAATGTTTCCCCCTGATCCCACATCATGCTAGCAAGACAAGGCTCTATTAGAAACGTGTTGAATGTGGGTCCTTTGCTGCTTGTGCATCCGTCCATCCATCCATCCACGCGGCACGGGACAGGTCAAAGGGCATGCTCCACTAGTAGAATGGAAGCATGCTGTTTTGACCTCTCACCTTTGACCTCTGACTCTCGACCTCCACTTTGACTGACAGCGTCCACTTTGAGCTGCATAGGTTATAACTTCCATATGAACCTTGATAGACACGACTTAACTAACCCAGAACAACAACCCTACATTAGTTCGACGTCAACAAACACCCCCCCCCCCCCCCCCCCCCCCCCCCCCCCCCCAAAGAGTAGCAAAATCAGGAGCACCTTTCTTCTAAAGTCCTCTTCTTAAAAGACTGTTAGTGTATTAATACTCTTGATTATAATGATCATTATTATGCAGACGGGTCGGAGACAACATTTCTAGAGGAGATCACTATTTTGCACATACACCACTATCTAGTTTGACTATGACTGCTCTTACAAGATAAAAGGCGCTGTCTAGAACCTTAATTAAAGGGTTATTCGGCTGTCTCCATAGGATAACCCTTTTGGGTTCCACGTAGAACCCTTTCAATGGAGGGTTCTAAATGGAACCAAAAAAAGGGTTCTGTCTGGAACCTTAAAGGGTTATTTGGCTGTCTCCATAGGATAACCATTTTGGGTTCCACGTAGAACTCTTTCAATGGAGGGTTCTAAATGGAACCAAAAAAAGGGTTCTGTCTAGAACCAAAAATAGTTCTCCTATGGGGTCAGCTGAATTAACCCCTTGTGGAACCATTTTTTTCTAAGAATATACACAGAGGCGTTGAGAGGAAAGAGCTAAGAAGTTATGTCTCGATTTAAAAGATAGCATGAATAATGACTGTCTGAAATAGCACCCATTCCCTTTATAGTGCACTACGTTTGACCACTGAAGGCCACTGGTCTAAAGTAGTGCCCTTATGTAGGGAATAGGGTTCCATTTGAGAAGCAGACTAGGACTCGTTTTCAAGAGGCCTTACTGGCCAGTGAGCAGGTGTCAGTTGGTTGAATCAGACTAGGACTCGTTTTCAAGAGGCCTTACTGGCCAGTGAGCAGGTGTCAGTTGGTTGAATCAGACTAGGACTCGTTTTCAAGAGGCCTTACTGGCCAGTGAGCAGGTGTCAGTTGGTTGAATTATGAACTCTCCCTCTGTTTCTTCCAGGTCGGTTAAGATAAATATTGCACCGTTATACTGTAGCATTCCACAGTACGGTTCCAGATTCCACATGGAGCAAACACAGTATTTTGATATAAAATATTCAGACATTATAAGATCACTTTATTGAGGTTTAACTGTCTTCTCCAACATAAGTCGTTTTTCTGGTTTGATTTGACCTTCCTAAAGCCACGTCGGAGAGAGATTATTGTTTACCTGGTATGGATAACAGAACACCGAGGATGAGTAGTTGACTATTTGTGATGAAGAGGGGTTTGTGTGACTATCATAAGTCATAAATAGTTTGGGGGGGGGGGGGGGGGGGTTGGTTAATGTTGAGTTAAAGACGTTGTTTTATTGGTCCGCGTCTCACTTTAAGGCAGCAGTAGAACGTTGTACCCATCAGGTTTAAACAAGTCTGTAATACATTTAAATACTTCAGTAATGCCCTAAATCGTGATTTAGTCAATCATGCACAGAATCAGAAGACTGACTGGTGGAAGTGGAAGGATAGACCACTTTTTGGCAAAGTCGTCTGTCCTTATTGCGTTTATATGTGAAAGAACTACTCACGAGAAACAACAAAAGTAATTTTTTTGTGATATTAGTAGTGGCACTACTGTTAAATGTAGTATTTTAAGAAGAACAGCACTATTTATGGTCATTAAAATGAACTAGAATGTGTATTGTGCATTATGGTAGCTTTGGAGGCAGCCATCTTGTTTTGTATCAATCTCCTCATGCTCAGAGACAGTCACTCACTTCATGTAAGGGGTTCGACTAGTTTTGGGGGAGTTGTTGAGTGGACTTGCCCAAATCCGAGCCCACTTTTCTCCTTTGAATGACAAGTCTGCATGGTCTCACCAACAGACATTACCACCCATTCCCTCGAATCTTACTTTTTTTATTTTCTATAAAGAAAAACAATTCTATTACTTTATTTTTAATTTCTTGTTTAATTCTTTCATTTAAACCAATTTTTAAAGAGAAGGAATACAATAAATACAAATCTGAATATTCAATCACTTTTTCTACTTCTATTTTCAAAATAACTGAAAAAAACGAAATAAAAAGTTGATTTGTATATAAGTGATGTACAGTTTGTATCTGTTAATGTCAGTCTGTCTTTGGTGACAGAGTCTGTCTTGCTTATAACGCACGCTACCAGTAAATAAAATAAAAATATATTTAGACTGTACGGTCCTTGAAAGCAAGTTTTAAATTAATCTGATGTATATTCCTGTAACATTGCATTTTTATCTGAGGAATTATGTTATTAAAAAATTGCTAATAAATTGCATTTCCTACAGCTCCTTTTTGGATTCTCTATCTATTCTGGAGGTTTGGGAGGCATCACAATGCAGAAGTGTAAGTCCAATACTTTGAATAAGTTTAGCCAACATTTTAAACCAACTATTTGTTTAATGGTTCCCCCCAAAAAAACTGTATTCCACCTGTGGTTACGATGGTCTTTGTGTTGTCAGTGGGAGAATTTAGAACCCTGTGTCCCTGTTCGAATGTTCCTGTTCTCTTCTGGAATTTCCAGGACAGGATGACGACATCGCATCTAGATAAACTCACCTGTTATTCCTGCTCTGTCGAAGCCACGGTCTGACGTGGCACTGGGAATGACTGTCCTGCTGACAGGCTAAACACACACACACGTACATGTAGTGACTGTTGTGTTAGACAGAAAACCCTTGGACACTGGGTGCAACAGTTACAGGCTCCAAAACTGGCCCCACATTGTATAATCAGTTAAAAGAGGTTTATATAAGCCTTGAACACATTTTCCTTGAGGTACAGTATTAATCCAGAGCTCCAGCTTGTGGCCATGCAGGTACTGTGGACATGCAGGTACTGTGGACTCTGTGGCCATGCAGGTACTGTGGACTCTGTGGCTCTGGGGTTGAACTCCTGCCTTGCACCACAGACCTCAACTCTTACACTTCAGTGTGGATTTCTGCAACTCTCAATGTCAAAAACACAATGAGAAGAGGTCTGAGTGAGAAGGGGTCTGAGTGTGTAGGGGTCTGAGTGAGAAGGGGTCTGAGGGAGAAGGGGTCTGAGGGAGAAGGGGTCTGAGTGTGAAGAGGTCTGAGTGAGAAGGGGTCTGAGGGAGAAGGGGTCTGAGTGAGAAGAGGTCTGAGGGAGAAGAGGTCTGAGGGAGAGGGGGTCTGAGGGAGAAGGGGTCTGAGTGAGAAGGGGTCTGAGTGTGAAGAGGTCTGAATGTGAAGGGGTCTGAGTGAGAAGGGGTCTGAATGTGAAGAGGTCTGAGTGTGAAGAGGTCTGAGTGAGAAGGGGTCTGAGTGTCAAGAGGTCTGAGGGAGAAGGGATCAGAGTGTGAACCACTGTTGTTCACAGGAGGGACCCCGAGTATTCACCCCCATGAGTTCTGTCTGTCAACTATCAGCCAACCACCCCCATGAGTTCTGTCTGTCAACTATCAGCCCAACCAACCCCATGAGTTCTGTCTGTCAACTATCAGCCCAACCAACCCCATGAGTTCTGTCTGTCAACTATCAGCCCAACCAACCCCATGAGTTCTGTTTTTCAACTATCAGCCCAACCACCCCCATGAGTTCTATCTGTCAACTATCAGCACAACCACCCCCATGAGTTCTGTCTGTCAACTATCAGCCCAACCACCCCCATGAGTTCTGTCTGTCAACTATCAGCCCAACCACCCCCATGAGTTCTGTCTGTCAACTATCAGCCCAACCACCCCCATGAGTTCTGTCTGTCAACTATCAGCCCAACCAACCCCATGAGTTCTGTCTGTCAACTATCAGCCCAACCAACCCCATGAGTTCTGTCTGTCAACTATCAGCCCAACCAACCCCATGAGTTCTGTTTTTCAACTATCAGCCCAACCACCCCCATGAGTTCTATCTGTCAACTATCAGCACAACCACCCCCATGAGTTCTGTCTGTCAACTATCAGCCCAACCACCCCCATGAGTTCTGTCTGTCAACTATCAGCCCAACCACCCCCATGAGTTCTGTCTGTCAACTATCAGCACAACCAACCACAGGAGTTCTGTCTGTCAACTATCAGCCCAACCGCCCCCATGAGTTGTCTGTCAACTATCAGCACAACAACCCTGTGACTCAGGGGTGAGATCCTTGAGCCACAGTGAGCCACTATTCACACCTCTTTGTATGTTTGACGTTGAGAGTTGTACAAAAGACGAGTATTGAACACATAACCTGTGGTGGACAAGGTTTATCAACCCATCTGGGAAGATCCGGCACAATAGAGAATTAAAGACACCGTTCCTGTGTTCTCGGGAGACGGCCTTCATGGTTAAACGCTGCATATGTCGCCTCAACCCTAAACTCCCTTTTAAATGAAGCTACAATACAGATCTTATGGATTGAATTCAGACCTTTAACGTCAAACACAAACATATAACTCCAATCTAAAAGTGGTCAGTATTGCAGAACCAAGTACTGAAGTTGAGGAATGACTCTGGCCCGACCTAATGACCGAAGAGTGTCCCCCCTCTCACAAGACAAGTCTGTGTCCTTCAGAGAGCAGAGTTTTAATGACAGCTGTAACACGGAGGAGGGTGAAAACCCCCACATACAACAACGTGTTTCCAGACCTACTAAAAGATTATTGCAACGTCCAAGTGCATACAGTATATTACACATGAACTGTTCAGCATTCGGATAACTCCAGAAGATTTGGTTACATAACGCTACAAAATGTGATTGGTGAATGTGCTAGACGATGAAGCCATACACATTGTAGTTGTGCACAGAAACAATGTGTGAGTCGGAGCAGAATGACGTGTGGTGTGTCCAGTGTGTAAAATACACACGTTCATCACTTTGACCCGACTGGTGACACTGCAGCTATACGACAACACATCATCTGCAAAACATTTTCAGAAAGGTTTCTTCTTGACAGTTCTGGCGTCAGACATTTGGCATAGAAAAACAATGATTGGATAAATGGACAGGGTGTTCATTTCATAGTCGCCATCATTCAGCTCTCTAGTATGCCATCAACTAGACTGTTGACGATGAGAGCTTATCCATTGATTCAGCTGTATGCTTTACGCCACAGTGTTGTTTAGTCTTCTACAGCTTGTGGGAGGGGCTTAGGCACCATTTTGGTCCAATCATTCAAAGACTTCCTGGTCTGTGTTCAGCACTCTGGATTCTCCATGGTTCAGGACAAAGAAGTGCTCCACATTCAACCCATTCTTCTCCATGGCCTCCCTGAGTCTCACTGGAGGCTCTAAGTAAAACTGAGAGAGAGAGACAGACATATATTATCTACACTACTGGTCAAATGTTTTAGAACAGCTACTCAGTCAAGGGTTTTTCATTATTTTTACATTTAAGAATAATGGTGAAGACATCAACACTATGAAATAACACATATGGAATCATGTAGTAACCAACAAAGTGTTAAAAAAACATGTTATACTTGAGATTATTCAAATAGCCACCCTTTGCCTTGATGACAGCTTTGCACACTCTTGGCATTCTCTCAACCAGCTTCATGAGGTAGTCACCTGGAATGCATTTCAATTAACAGGTGTGCCTTCTTAAAAGGTAATTTGTGGAATTTATTTCCTTTTTAATGTGTTTGAGCCAATCAGTTGTGTTGTGACAAGGTAGGGATGGTATACAGAAGATAGCCCTATTTGGTAAAAGACCAAGTTCATATTATGGCAAAAACAGCTCAAATAAGCAAAGAGAAATGACAGTCCATCATCACTTTAAGACATGAAGGTCAGTCAATATGGAACATTTCAAGAACTTTTAAAGTTTCTTCAAGTGTAGTCACAAAAACCATCAAGCGCTATGATGAAACTGGCTCTCATGAGGACCGCCACAGGAAAGGAAGATCCAGAGTTACCTCTGCTGCAGAGGATAAGTTCAATAGAGTTACCAGCCTCAGAAATCGCAGCCCAAATAAATGCATCACAGAGTTCAAGTAACAGACACATCTCAACATCAACTGTTAAGAAGAGACTGTGTGAATCAGGCCTTCATGGTCGAATTGCTGCAAATTAACCACAACTAAAGGACACCAATAACAAGAATGAACAATGGACATTAGACCTGTGGAAATGTGTCCTTTGGTCTGGAGTCCAAATAGGAGATTTTTGGTTCCAACCTCCCGTGTCTTTGTGAGAAGCGGTGTGGGTGAACGGATGATCTCCACATGTGTATTTCCCAACGTGAAGCATGGAGGAGGAGGTGTTATGGTGTGAGGGTGCTTTGCCGGTGACATTGTCTGTGATTTATTTAGAATTCAAGGCACACTTAACCAGCATGGCTACTACAGCATTCTGCAGTGATATGCCATCCTATCTGGTTTGGGCTTAGTGGGACTATCATTTGTTTTTCAACAGGACAATGACCCAACACACCTCCAGGCTGTGTAAGGGCTATTTAACCAAGGAGAGTGATGGAGTGCTGTATCAGATGACCTGGCCTCCACAATCCCCTGACCTCAACCAGACAGATAGTTTGGGATGAGTTGGACAGCCAACAAGCAGCCAACAAGTGCTAAGCATATGTGGGAACTCCTTCAAGACTCTTGGAAAATAATTCCAAGTGAAGCTGGTTGAGAGAATGCCAAGAGTGTGCATAGCTGTCAACAAGGCAAAGGGTGGCTATTTGAATAATCTCAAATATAACATGTTTTTATTTAACACTTTGTTGGTTACTACATGATTCCATATGTGTTATTTCATAGTGTTGATGTCTTCACTATTATTCTACAATGTAGAAAATAGTACAAATAAAGAAAAACCCTTGAATGAGTAGGCGTTCTAAAACATTTGACCGGTAGTGTATTTGACTTGCTTGACAGCGAGAGACTCCAGGGTTTAGGAGTGGACAGTACATCTCAGGCTAGAGAGGCTTTTTTGAGCTGCCTCCCTAAGCAGAAACGTCAGAACGACTAAAGGTTATCTTTCAAAGCCAACAGGACGACTGCTGCCGGGAACCAAACTACCAGTTTCAACACCACAGAACGATGTCACAGATAACAAACGGCTCTACCAACAAATCCATCTGCTGAGGCCAAAGCATCAGGGGGAAAGTTGAACGATGTCACAGATAACCAACGGTTCTGCCAACAAAGCCATCTGCTGAGGCCAAAGCATCAGGGGGAAAGGTTGAACGATGTCACAGATAACCAACGGTTCTGCCAACAAAGCCATCTGCTGAGGCCAAAGCATCAGGGGGAAAGGTTGAACGATGTCACAGATAACCAACGGTTCTGCCAACAAAGCCATCTGCTGAGGCCAAAGCATCAGGGGGAAAGGTTGAACGATGTCACAGATAACCAACGGTTCTGCCAACAAAGCCATCTGCTGAGGCCAAAGCATCAGGGGGAAAGGTTGAACGATGTCACAGATAACCAACGGTTCTTCTAATGCAAAACACATTCCTTTGCGTTTCCCAACACGTGCCGATTTCAACTGAACGCAGCAGCAAGCTACCTAATATGAGTTTTCACATCTATTGTGGGACGCTGAACAATCCCACCTTTGTCTTTAGACTGAATGGTTGAAAGGGTGTCTGACTGCGTGTTTGTTCTCATCACACAAAAGTCTTTAGGCTGAATGGTTGAAAGGGTGTCTGCCTGCGTGTTTGTTCTCATCACACAAAAGGACACAATGGAAAATATGTGTTTCTCTCTAAACTGAGTCGAGTCTAAAAATGCAGAGGTCAGAGGTCAGATCCACGGTTGACGTGTTGTGACAGGGGTTGATTTATTACCATGGACCCAACCTCAGATTGAGAAGGGAAGGTTTACACCTAACCTCAGATTTAGAAGGGAAGGTTTACACCCAACCTCAGATTTAGAAAGGGAAGGTTTACACCTAACCTCAGATTTAGAAGGGAAGGTTTACACCTAACCTCAGATTTAGAAGGGAAGGTTTACACCTAACCTTAGATTTAGAAGGGAAGGTTTACACCTAACCTCAGATTTAGAAGGGAAGGTTTACACCTAACCTCAGATTTAGAAGGGAAGGTTTACACCTAACCTCAGATTTAGAAGGGAAGGTTTACACCTAACCTCAGATTTAGAAGGGAAGGTTTACACATAGTTTTCCGTGACCTTCAGTCTCCAGTTTCAGCTGGGAGGCAGAGCAAAATGTCTTCTTCCTGATCATTAGATTCAGAGAATCCCATTGGATAGGCCTTTCATCTCTGATGTGATAGGACTTCGTATTAAGGCAAACAAAACAACACTTGGAGTGATGCGAACAACTGATAAGTGACACCAAAACCCCTTTTTTTTACAGCAGGTACATACAGTATATGCCTTGTAAAAAGAGATCCAGTCGATCACCCATTCAGAACTGTTAATGCTCACCTCGTAAGCTAAAGCGAAGGTTCCCCAGTGAATAGCCAGGGAGTGTCTGGCCTGGATGTCTTTGTGGATCTGCACAGCCTCCTCCGGGTCCACATGCTGTCCACGCATTACATCTCTGAGGGACGACAAACTTGTGTTTTGTGGGTTTGGCCTAATAAAGGCTTAATAAACTTACTGAACTTCAGTTGACTTTAATAAATTCTAAGTGAATATACAGTTGACTTTAATACATTCTAAGTGAATATACAGTTGACTTTAATACATTCTAAGTGAATATTCAGTTGAGGGAAATCTAATACTACAGTCCATGATCCAACCGTCCTTCTAGAATTCTACTGAGTGTGCAGGCTTTTACTCCAACCCTGTTCTAAACCTGATTCAGTTCATCAAGGTCCTGATGAACAGCTGACTAGATAAAGCAGGTGTTAGAGCAGGGTTGGAACCAAAACCTGCACTCCCAGTGGATCTCCAGGGAGGGGGGGTATGGGCAGCCTTGTACTAAAGCAATCACAGCTGTACACTAGTTTCATACCTGGGCAGGACAGCTCTACGCTAGTTCCATACCTGGGCAGGACAGCTCTACACTAGTTTCATACCTGGGCAGGACAGCTCTACACTAGTTTCATACCTGGGCACGACAGCTCTACACTAGTTTCATACCTGGGCAGGACAGCTCTACACTAGTTTCATACCTGGGCAGGACAGCTCTACACTAGTTTCATACCTGGGCAGGACAGCTGTACACTAGTTTCATACCTGGGCAGGACAGCTCTACACTAGTTTCATACCTGGGCAGGACAGCTCTACACTAGTTTCATACCTGGGCAGGACAGCTCTACACTAGTTTCATACCTGGGCAGGACAGCTCTACACTAGTTTCATACCTGGGCAGGACAGCTCTACACTAGTTTCATACCTGGGCAGGACAGCTCTACACTAGTTTCATACCTGGGCAGGACAGCTCTACACTAGTTTCATACCTGGGCAGGACAGCTGTACACTAGTTTCATACCTGGGCAGGACAGCTCTACACTAGTTTCATACCTGGGCAGGACAGCTCTACACTAGTTTCATACCTGGGCAGGACAGCTGTACACTAGTTTCATACCTGGGCAGGACAGCTCTACACTAGTTTCATACCTGGGCAGGACAGCTCTACACTAGTTTCATACCTGGGCAGGACATCTCTACACTAGTTTCATACCTGGGCAGGACAGCTCTACACTAGTTTCATACCTGGGCAGGACAGCTCTACACTAGTTTCATACCTGGGCAGGACAGCTCTACACTAGTTTCATACCTGGGCAGGACAGCTCTACACTAGTTTCATACCTGGGCAGGTACGCGCCGATGGGTATGGCCGCCAGGTCGAACGGACCAAAGCGCCTCCCAATCTCCTGGAAGGACGAGCAGTAGCCGGTGTCTCCAGCAAAGAAGAAGCGGTTGCAGGGCCCCAGGACAGACCAGCTCCCCCACAGCACCTGGTTATCGTCCGTGGGGGTGCGCTTGCACCAGTGCTGCGCCGGTGTACACACAAACGTGACCTCGTCGTGACCTGGCACACAGTTCTCCTCCCACCAGTCTAACTCTATCACATTCTCACACCCGCTCTTCTGCATCCAGTCCATGAGTCCCAACGGCACAAACCATCGGAGATCCCCACCGAACCGCTCGTTCAACTGGGTCACGGTGCCGGCGTCCAGATGGTCGTAGTGGGAGTGGCTGATGACAACCGCGTCGATCCGGGGGAGTTGATCAACCGTACAAGGGGGATCCCGGTACCTCTTGGGGCCCATGAACTGGAAGGGAGATGCCCTCTGGCTGAAGATGGGGTCAGTGAGGATGACCAGGCCGTCCATCTCTACCAGGACTGATGCGTGGCCCAGCCAGGTCACCCTGAGACCAGACCCCACGGCTCCGTCTGCTGCCTCGGGGACACGGAGGAACCAAGGCTCCACTACTGGGAGCTCTTTGTCTAAGACCTGAGTAGCAGAACAACACAGACTTTAATATGGCGCGTTGGTATGAATTGATTCAGATTCATTCACCAGCTGAGACAGAGGATGAGGAAGAGGAGGGTAATAATAAAGGCATCATCACTGAAAGCTCTTCGTCTTTTCAACATGTCACTATTGCTTCAGTCATTTTCAAGTCACCAAACAAAATAACCAATTTTAAAAAACACTCATTTTTCTTTTTTCCGTTTGAATATGACCCTGGTTGTATGAGTTGTTTGGGGTTAATTTGATTAAATTATATCAGCATAAATCAAAACACAGATGATTAAACACTTTAACCCATCTTTCGTCTTCATCAGAAAGACGATGGGAAATAGAGTCGAGTCGGCGTTTCATTTTCCTTTTAAATAATCAGGCCTTTCATTCCTGACCACTACATGTCTAGAAAACAGAGCCCGTGTCTGAGTCTTTTAAATAATCAGGCCTTTCCTTCCTGACCACTACATGTCTAGAAAACAGAGCCCGTGTCTGAGTCTTCTAAATAATCAGGCCTTTCCTTCCTGACCACTACATGTCTAGAAAACAGAGCCCGTGTCTGAGTCAGTTAGTCTCACCTCACGTGAGATTGATTTACAGCCGTCTAAAAATACCCCGGGGTTGTTACCAGAGCACAGTGTTTATGGAGCGAGAGGCATCCTCTGGAACAAACAGCTAACCTAACTGTGGACATGAGGCGCAGCGTTACAAATCACAGTTGACAAACTCTGACGTGCTCAGTCGGAGATCTGCAATGACAGACCTGAGGAGTCAGGACAGACAGAACAAGTTGAGTCAGGACAGGAGGTAATTGTTGGGTGTGAACTGTGTACAGTAAAGAGTGATTATTATTCAACCTGTGGAGTTGGAGTACAGGTTTAGGTATTTGTGTAATAAGTTCATTATAATAAAGAGTGGACAGACTGGCATTGAGCCCCATCAGGTGTGGTTTGGTCGTCTCCATCAGAGCTGGGTTTGTTTTACAAAGTGTTTTGACAACGGCTGTGGGAGCTAGAAATGGCAGCTCAAATGAGTGAGAGAGACCTATT
Source organism: Oncorhynchus clarkii lewisi (assembly GCF_045791955.1). NCBI lineage: Eukaryota > Metazoa > Chordata > Actinopteri > Salmoniformes > Salmonidae > Oncorhynchus > Oncorhynchus clarkii. The sequence goes on along the minus strand of NC_092179.1, from coordinate 32,120,318 downwards.
AGATCCGTCAGAGAGACAGACCTATTAGATACGTCAGAGAGACAGACCTATTAGATCCGTCAGAGAGACAGACCTATTAGACACGTCAGAGAGACAGACCTATTAGATCCGTCAGAGAGACAGGCTATTAGATCCGTCAGAGAGACAGACCTATTAGATCCGTCAGAGAGACAGACTATTAGATCCGTCAGAGAGACAGACCTATTAGATCTGTCAGAGAGACAGACCTATTAGATACGTCAGAGAGACAGACCTATTAGATACGTGAGAGAGACCTATTAGATACGTGAGAGAGACCTATTAGATACGTCAGAGAGACCTATTATATCCGTCCAACGTCAGAATGTGTCTCACCTCTTTAGAGCTGGGTACATTACTGTGATCCTTCTCCAGCAGGAAGAAGCGCAGCAGGGTGGACCAGGACGGGAACTTCCACGTGGACCAGGGGTTTGTGAAGCGGCCATGTTTGTCCCGGCTCGACCCAGTCACCTCCTCCTCCAACCGGTAGTCCAGACGGAAGCTCTTCCTGGAGGAGCGGGAGGAGCTGCTCTTCCTGGAGGAGTTGATCAATCAAACGGTTTTACTGACTATTGTGTCCAGACGGGAAATTTAGTGTGCACACACACACACACACACACACACACAGAGTCGATACAGTTAGAAACAGATGATCATAAAAGACACACAAAAAAAACACGAAAATATGATGAAGCAACTTCAGGAGCTGGATGGCAATAAAGTGCACGTGAAAACCGCAGAGACGTTCATGGTCTACCCCTACCGAGGCCCTGAGTCCTGCAGGGTGGAGGTGGGGGGGTCACGGGGCCGGACCACGGCTGGGGAACCCTCCTCCGTCCCTGGGGAATCTCCAGGAGAGACAACCCTCTCCTCCATCAACACCTGGTTCTCATGCACCTCTCCTCCTGCTCCTCCGCTCTCCTCCATGGGGGGACAGTGTTGGGCTCCGGGTCTATAGGGAGGTTAATAAACAAGAAATACAAATAAAAGTTTACAAATATGCTGGGGGGGGGGGCGGGGGGGTACACAGATATTAATTCAGAAAGAAAAGCCTGCTCACAGTACAGTTAGTGGCTGTTTCTGTGGTTTGTCCCTGGATGGTGGGGGGGCGGGGGGGTACACAGATATTAATTCAGAAAGAAAAGCCTGCTCACAGTACAGTTGGTGGCTGTTTCTGTGGTTTGTCCCTGGACGGCAGACAGGGTCTTGTGAAATCACAGATGTGAAAACATGCTTATTGTGACACAGTTTAACCCTGTGCAGCAGTTCCAAAAGAATCCCCCTCAACAGCCATCACCATGCCGACTGTCTGCGAGATGTCAGCAACATGACTTTCACGGTCACCTACAGTATAACCTGGTCAACAACATGACTTTCACAGTCACCTACAGTATAGCCTGGTCAACAACATGACTTTCACAGTCACCTACAGTATAACCTGGTCAACAACATGACTTTCAGTCCCCTACAGTATAACCTGGTCAACAACATGACTTTCACAGTCACCTACAGTATAACCTGGTCAACAACATGACTTTCACAGTCACCTACAGTATAACCTGGTCAACAACATGACTTTCACAGTCCCCTACAGTATAACCTGGTCAACAACATGACTTTCACAGTCCCCTACAGTATAACCTGGTCAACAACATGACTTTCACAGTCACCTACAGTATAACCTGGTCAACAACATGACTTTCACAGTCACCTACAGTATAACCTGGTCAACAACATGACTTTCACAGTCACCTACAGTATAACCTGGTCAACAACATGACTTTCACAGTCACCTACAGTATCACCTGGTCAACAACATGACTTTCACAGTCACCTACAGTATAACCTGGTCAACAACATGACTTTCACAGTCACCTACAGTATAACCTGGTCAACAACATGACTTTCACAGTCACCTACAGTATAACCTGGTCAACAACATGACTTTCACAGTCCCCTACAGTATAACCTGGTCAACAACATGACTTTCACAGTCACCTACAGTATAACCTGGTCAACAACATGACTTTCACAGTCACCTACAGTATAACCTGGTCAACAACATGACTTTCACAGTCACCTACAGTATAACCTGGTCAACAACATGACTTTCACAGTCACCTACAGTATCACCTGGTCAACAACATGACTTTCACAGTCACCTACAGTATAACCTGGTCAACAACATGACTTTCACAGTCCCCTACAGTATAACCTGGTCAACAACATGACTTTTTCCTACTTTGAATAAAAGACACAGTGTCCGTGAAGACTAGCTCACAGTGGACCGCACCTTTAACATACAACTGCCTGAGTCCATTGTTTCAGCTGTGTCTTATCTCTGGACGGGTGGAAAGGCTCCAGCTCAGTCAAATGAAGAGGAAGTTACTGGCCTGCCAAACGCTAACTGACACATACAAGTCTGGATAATCCAGGTGAAAGTTATGATCAATTATTGTATGTCAGTTGTTAAATCCACTTCAATCAGTGTAGATGAAGGGGAGGAGATAATTGTGACATGGATTGTGTGTGCCATTCGGAGGGTGAATGGGCAAGACAAAATATTTAAGTTATTTTGAACGGGGTATGGTAGTAGGTGCACAGGTTTGTGTCAAGAACTGCAACGCTGCTGGGTTTTTCACACTCAACAGTTTTGCCATGGGTATGAAGAATAGTCCACCACCCAAAGAACATCCAGCCAACTTAACATGTTTGTAGGAAACACTGGAGTCAACATGGGCCAGCATCCCTGTGGAACGCTTTCGACACCTTGTAGAGGTGGGGGCAGGGGGGGTCCTAATGTCTGGTCTAATCAGTGTATATGTGCCTCCTGCCAATCTATCTCTCTGAGCTACTGTATGGGCCCTCCACTGCTACCAGGGACTATGAAGCCTACAATACATGATGGTACAGGTGAACGATGTCATTTACAAAATGGCCTCCAACTCTCTACTCAGCAAATTGGATGTAATCTATCACAGTGCCATCCGTTTTGTCACCAAAGCCCCATATACTACCCACCACTGTGACCTGTATGCTCTCGTTGGCTGGCCCTCGCTACATTTTCGCCAAACCTACTGGCTCCAGGTCACCTACAAGTCTCTGCTAGGTCAAGCCCCACCTTATCTCAGCTCACTGGTCACCATAACAACACCCACCCGTACGTACGTGCTCCAGTAGGTATATCTCAGTGGTCACCATAGCAACACCCACCCGTAGCACGTGCTCCAGTAGGTATATCTCACTGGTCTCCATAGCAACACCCACCCGTAGCACACGCTCCAGTAGGTATATTTCACCGGCCATCCCCAAAGCCAAGACTCATATCTCCCTCACTAACTTTAATCATCAGCTGTCAGAGCAGCTTACAGATCACTGTACCTGTACACAGCCCATCTGTAAATAGCCCACCCAACTACCTCATATTGTTATTGTTGTTGTTGTTGTTGTTGCTCTTTTGCACCCCAGTATCTCTTCTTGCACATCATCATCTGCACATCCGTCACTCCAGTGTTAATGCTAAATTGTAATTATTTTGCCACTATGGTCTATTTATTGCCTTGCCTCCCTAAACATACTACATTTAAACACACTGTACACAGATTTTTCTATTGTGTTTTGACTGTACGTTTGTTTATCCAATGTGTAACTCTGTGTTGTTGGTTTTTGTCGCACTGCAATGCTTTATCTTGGCCAGGTCTCAGTTGTAAATGAGAACTTGTCCTCAACTGGCCCACCTGGTTAAATAAAAGGTCAAATAACCCCAACCCCATTCCTGTGTCAACCCTGTTCACAGTAGCTTCTGTTTTCAAGGTGTAAGTACAGACTGAAGAGGCTACTGTATAGCTGTCACCTAGGCCCTATAGTGACAAATAGAAATGCTGTGTAGTTGTCCACTAGTCCTATTTACGGAGTCCCCTTACAACGTAGGTACTCTATACATTTCACGTTGCCTACTGTGGAGCTCTGTTGCACGTATTGGCCTATTGAATGGCTTCAATGGACCCATAATAAACCACCAGCGAAGTACAACAAATGTTTCTTTGTTGATCCGACCAAAGAACAAAACAAAACGGATCACTAGAAAGAATTGCTGCTATATCGAGAAGATTTATCGCCATAATAAAAACAGAGAGTCAATAGAAAGAACCTTAACTAAAAAGAGAGAAGGAGGAATGTGGTGAACTAAGCAGAACAACGGAGACAATCGATCATTCGCAGCCTACGTCACAGTCACAACAACGCAGTCAATAAAATAGTACCTGAAAACGTATAGAATAAGTCAAGGGCGACTTGTAAAATCCGTCAGTGGCGCGACATTTCTTCTGATATTGTTACGGCGAGATATCCGCAGAACTGTGTGGGGAAAAGTGCCCTGCAAGCACCGCCAATGTTCGCACAACGCACTGGTACCAGCCTACCAAGCAAGGCTTCTGACGTCGGTGAAAAACCCTACCATGTGACGAAATTAAAGCAGCCTATTAAAATCCTCCTCTTTCCGATGCAAGAAACTACCCATTCATTTGCAATTGCAATGACAATATGTTTATGAAATACTTCTAAAAAATAGCTCAAAACATTATTTTTCGGAATATCTAAACTAGACCATTGGTCAATGGTGCACGTATTAATCTTATAATAATGCTCTTACAGACTGGAGATCTTTACCCAAGTGAGCGAAGACACCAACTAGCAGCTGAAAGCTCCAAACATAAATATTTATTGACAAGGCCCAAGTTACAGTACAAAGTGAATGTAACACGTCAGCACAACAGTGCACTGGGACGCGTTCAGGATGACGCAACGTTTTGGGACGTTCAGATAGCCTATTTCTATGTAAAAAACAAACATGCGCCTGACATGTCGAATAAGGAATCACATCAGCTCTATTCCGGACATTTCTATCTGCAACGTTCGAGAACGTTTGGCGACCGAACATGGCCCTGTTTACGTAATGAGCTACAAGTGGATACATTGTAGCAAGTAAAGCCACCCGAGTAGGTCGTCTTCTGTTGAATGAGTTGTGCACTTAAAATAATACACATTGAAACCTTATTTAAAAGTTGTTTTGTTCGCTGACAAATAATCACCTTGACAAAGTTCCCTTCGCTGTGTTCAGAACACTTGCGGCTCGGTGAATACACCTTGAAAGTGTCGTTTTCCAAACTCGTGGAGTGAAGATGCATTTGGAAGCAGCCATAGTCGGAATGCGTTGCTTAGTTGACTTGGTCTAGTTGGCCTAACCATAATTGCTTAGATTACAATTATAGAAACATCAAACTAGTATCGGTATTGTGTTTACAACAGGAACTCTTGAAAGTTGGTCACAGTTGGTTTAACAGTAGATTAGCTACTTCCTTACTTCCTTGCTTGGTCACTATTTAAAGAAACAGCCATGTTGATAAAAATGTATTTAATAGTGCAATCAATATCACTTGGCATTAAAAACATATATTTATTTTAAAGTTGCAAATATGTACATCAGTGCCCCTTTATCAGGCAAACACTATAATGCCAAGCTTAGATCTCTTTGTCAGAAGTCCAAACTCTTTCATATTGCAGCTTCTGGCAATGTAGCCCATCTGATCAGTCAAACGCCCCCTCCTTCACTTTCTCCCCCCATCACTCTGGATTCTCCATGGTTCAGGACAAAGAAGTGCTCCGCATTCAACCCATTCTTCTCCATGGCCTCCCTGAGTCTCACTGGAGGCTCTAAGTAAAACTGAGAGAGAGAGATACAAAGGGAAATATGAACAACATTAGCTAGGCACTTTCCTTTGCATTGGGTTAAAAAAAATTAGTTGAAAGAAAATTATAGAGAAAGAGAGAGAGCAGAAGAGTTGGAGATGGAGGGAGGAGAGGGAGAGGGGGGAGAAGGAGATGGAGGGAGGAGAGGGAGAGGGGGGAGAAGGAGATGGAGGGAGGAGAGGGGGGAGAAGGAGATGGAGGGAGGAGAGGGAGAGGGGGGAGAAGGAGATGGAGGGAGGAGAGGGAGAGGGGGGAGAAGGAGAGGGCGGAGTTGGAGAGGGGGAGATGGAGAGGGGGAGATGGAGAGGGCGGAGTTGGAGAGGGGGGAGAAGGACAGGGAAGAGATGGAGAGGGGGGAGAAGGAGAGGGAGGAGATGGAGAGGGAAGAGTTGGAGAGGGAGGAGATGGATTTTGGAGGCCAACATATATTGTGGATGTAGGCTTATATAATGGCTGAACATATAGAATGCTCACCTCATGAGCTAATGCGAAGGTCCCCCAGTGAATAGCCAGGGAGTGTTTGGCCTTAACGTCCTTATGAATCTCCACAGCCTCCTCTGGGTCCACATGCAGTGACTTCATTACATCTCTAAAGAGAAATAACAATATATGGATGGATTCATTTGGATCTGGATGGTTAACAGTGTCTATCCATACCTGGGCAGGACAGCTCTACCCTAGTTTCATACCTGGGCAGGACAGCTCTACACTAGTTTCATACCTGGGCAGGACAGCTCTACACTAGTTTCATACCTGGGCAGGACAGCTCTACACTAGTTTCATACCTGGGCAGGACAGCTCTACACTAGTTTCATACCTGGGCAGGACAGCTCTACACTAGTTTCATACCTGGGCAGGACAGCTGTACACTAGTTTCATACCTGGGCAGGACAGCTCTACACTAGTTTCATACCTGGGCAGGACAGCTGTACACTAGTTTCATACCTGGGCAGGACAGCTCTACACTAGTTTCATACCTGGGCAGGACAGCTCTACACTAGTTTCATACCTGGGCAGGACAGCTGTACACTAGTTTCATACCTGGGCAGGACAGCTCTACACTAGTTTCATACCTGGGCAGGACAGCTCTACACTAGTTTCATACCTGGGCAGGACAGCTCTACACTAGTTTCATACCTGGGCAGGACAGCTCTACACTAGTTTCATACCTGGGCAGGACAGCTCTACACTAGTTTCATACCTGGGCAGGACAGCTCTACACTAGTTTCATACCTGGGCAGGACAGCTGTACACTAGTTTCATACCTGGGCAGGACAGCTCTACACTAGTTTCATACCTGGGCAGGACAGCTGTACACTAGTTTCATACCTGGGCAGGACATCTCTACCCTAGTTTCATACCTGGGCAGGACAGCTCTACACTAGTTTCATACCTGGGCAGGACAGCTCTACACTAGTTTCATACCTGGGCAGGACAGCTCTACACTAGTTTCATACCTGGGCAGGACAGCTCTACCCTAGTTTCATACCTGGGCAGGACAGCTCTACACTAGTTTCATACCTGGGCAGGACAGCTCTACACTAGTTCCATACCTGGGCAGGACAGCTCTACACTAGTTCCATACCTGGGCAGGACAGCTCTACACTAGTTCCATACCTGGGCATGACATCTCTACACTAGTTTCATACCTGGGCAGGACAGCTATACACTAGTTTCATACCTGGGCAGGACAGCTCTACACTAGTTTCATACCTGGGCAGGACAGCTCTACACTAGTTTCATACCTGGGCAGGACAGCTGTACACTAGTTTCATACCTGGGCAGGACAGCTCTACACTAGTTTCATACCTGGGCAGGACAGCTCTACACTAGTTTCATACCTGGGCAGGACAGCTGTACACTAGTTTCATACCTGGGCAGGACAGCTCTACACTAGTTTCATACCTGGGCAGGACAGCTCTACACTAGTTTCATACCTGGGCAGGACAGCTCTACACTAGTTTCATACCTGGGCAGGACAGCTCTACACTAGTTTCATACCTGGGCAGGACAGCTCTACACTAGTTTCATACCTGGGCAGGACAGCTCTACACTAGTTTCATACCTGGGCAGGACAGCTGTACACTAGTTTCATACCTGGGCAGGACAGCTCTACACTAGTTTCATACCTGGGCAGGACAGCTCTACACTAGTTTCATACCTGGGCAGGACAGCTCTACACTAGTTTCATACCTGGGCAGGACAGCTCTACACTAGTTTCATACCTGGGCAGGACAGCTCTACACTAGTTTCATACCTGGGCAGGACAGCTGTACACTAGTTTCATACCTGGGCAGGACAGCTCTACACTAGTTTCATACCTGGGCAGGACAGCTCTACACTAGTTTCATACCTGGGCAGGACAGCTCTACACTAGTTTCATACCTGGGCAGGACAGCTCTACACTAGTTTCATACCTGGGCAGGACAGCTCTACACTAGTTTCATACCTGGGCAGGACAGCTCTACACTAGTTTCATACCTGGGCAGGACAGCTGTACACTAGTTTCATACCTGGGCAGGACAGCTCTACACTAGTTTCATACCTGGGCAGGACAGCTCTACACTAGTTTCATACCTGGGCAGGACAGCTCTACACTAGTTTCATACCTGGGCAGGACAGCTCTACACTAGTTTCATACCTGGGCAGGACAGCTCTACACTAGTTTCATACCTGGGCAGGACAGCTGTACACTAGTTTCATACCTGGGCAGGACAGCTCTACACTAGTTTCATACCTGGGCAGGACAGCTCTACACTAGTTTCATACCTGGGCAGGACAGCTACCTACACTAGTTTCATACCTGGGCAGGACAGCTCTACACTAGTTTCATACCTGGGCAGGACAGCTCTACACTAGTTTCATACCTGGGCAGGACAGCTCTACACTAGTTTCATACCTGGGCAGGACAGCTCTACACTAGTTTCATACCTGGGCAGGACAGCTCTACACTAGTTTCATACCTGGGCAGGACAGCTCTACACTAGTTTCATACCTGGGCAGGACAGCTGTACACTAGTTTCATACCTGGGCAGGACAGCTCTACACTAGTTTCATACCTGGGCAGGACAGCTCTACACTAGTTTCATACCTGGGCAGGACAGCTGTACACTAGTTTCATACCTGGGCAGGACAGCTCTACACTAGTTTCATACCTGGGCAGGACAGCTCTACACTAGTTTCATACCTGGGCAGGACAGCTCTACACTAGTTTCATACCTGGGCAGGACAGCTCTACACTAGTTAGTTTCATACCTGGGCAGGACAGCTCTACACTAGTTTCATACCTGGGCAGGACAGCTCTACACTAGTTTCATACCTGGGCAGGACAGCTCTACACTAGTTTCATACCTGGGCAGGACAGCTCTACACTAGTTTCATACCTGGGCAGGACAGCTCTACACTAGTTTCATACCTGGGCAGGACAGCTCTACACTAGTTTCATACCTGGGCAGGACAGCTCTACACTAGTTTCATACCTGGGCAGGACAGCTGTACACTAGTTTCATACCTGGGCAGGACAGCTCTACACTAGTTTCATACCTGGGCAGGACAGCTCTACACTAGTTTCATACCTGGGCAGGACAGCTATACACTAGTTTCATACCTGGGCAGGACAGCTCTACACTAGTTTCATACCTGGGCAGGACAGCTCTACACTAGTTTCATACCTGGGCAGGACAGCTCTACACTAGTTTCATACCTGGGCAGGACAGCTATACACTAGTTTCATACCTGGGCAGGACAGCTCTACACTAGTTTCATACCTGGGCAGGACAGCTCTACCCTAGTTTCATACCTGGGCAGGACAGCTGTACACTAGTTTCATACCTGGGCAGGACAGCTCTACACTAGTTTCATACCTGGGCAGGACAGCTCTACACTAGTTTCATACCTGGGCAGGACAGCTGTACACTAATTTCATACCTGGGCAGGACAGCTGTACACTAGTTTCATACCTGGGCAGGACAGCTGTACACTAGTTTCATACCTGGGCAGGACAGCTCTACACTAGTTTTATACCTGGGCAGGACAGCTCTACACTCGTTTCATACCTGGGCAGGACAGCTCTACACTAGTTTCATACCTGGGCAGGACAGCTCTACACTAGTTTCATACCTGGGCAGGACAGCTCTACGCTAGTTTCATACCTGGGCAGGACAGCTCTACGCTAGTTTCATACCTGGGCAGGACAGCTCTACACTAGTTTCATACCTGGGCAGGACAGCTCTACACTAGTTTCCTACCTGGGCAGGACAGCTCTACACTAGTTTCATACCTGGGCAGGACAGCTCTACACTAGTTTCATACCTGGGCAGGACAGCTCTACACTAGTTTCATACCTGGGCAGGACAGCTCTACACTAGTTTCATACCTGGGCAGGACAGCTCTACGCTAGTTTCATACCTGGGCAGGACAGCTCTACGCTAGTTTCATACCTGGGCAGGACAGCTCTACACTAGTTTCATACCTGGGCAGGACAGCTCTACACTAGTTTCATACCTGGGCAGGACAGCTCTACACTAGTTTCATACCTGGGCAGGACAGCTCTACACTAGTTTCATACCTGGGCAGGACAGCTGTACACTAGTTTCATACCTGGGCAGGACAGCTCTACACTAGTTTCATACCTGGGCAGGACAGCTCTACACTAGTTTCATACCTGGGCAGGACAGCTCTACACTAGTTTCATACCTGGGCAGGACAGCTCTACACTAGTTTCATACCTGGGCAGGACAGCTGTACACTAGTTTCATACCTGGGCAGGACAGCTCTACACTAGTTTCATACCTGGGCAGGACATCTCTACACTAGTTTCATACCTGGGCAGGACAGCTCTACACTAGTTTCATACCTGGGCAGGACATCTCTACACTAGTTTCATACCTGGGCAGGACAGCTCTACACTAGTTTCATACCTGGGCAGGACAGCTCTACACTAGTTTCATACCTGGGCAGGACAGCTCTACACTAGTTTCATACCTGGGCAGGACAGCTCTGGGCAGGACAGCTCTACACTAGTTTCATACCTGGGCAGGACAGCTCTACACTAGTTTCATACCTGGGCAGGACAGCTCTACACTAGTTTCATACCTGGGCAGGACAGCTCTACACTAGTTTCATACCTGGGCAGGACAGCTCTACACTAGTTTCATACCTGGGCAGGACAGCTCTACACTAGTTCCATACCTGGGTAGGACAGCTCTACACTGGTTTCATACCTGGGCAGGACAGCTCTACACTAGTTTCATACCTGGGCAGGACATCTCTACACTAGTTTCATACCTGGGCAGGACAGCTCTACACTAGTTTCATACCTGGGCAGGACAGCTCTACACTAGTTTCATACCTGGGCAGGACAGCTCTACACTAGTTTCATACCTGGGCAGGACAGCTCTACACTAGTTTCATACCTGGGCAGGACAGCTCTACACTAGTTTCATACCTGGGCAGGACAGCTCTACACTAGTTCCATACCTGGGCAGGACAGCTGTACACTAGTTACATACCTGGGCAGGACAGCTCTACACTAGTTTCATACCTGGGCAGGACAGCTCTACACTAGTTTCATACCTGGGCAGGACAGCTCTATACTAGTTTCATACCTGGGCAGGACAGCTCTAAACTAGTTCCATACCTGGGCAGGACAGCTGTACACTAGTTCCATACCTGGGCAGGACAGCTCTACACTAGTTTCATACCTGGGCAGGACAGCTCTACACTAGTTTCATACCTGGGCAGGACAGCTCTACACTAGTTTCATACCTGGGCAGGACAGCTGTACACTAGTTCCATACCTGGGCAGGACAGCTCTACACTAGTTTCATACCTGGGCAGGACAGCTCTACACTAGTTTCATACCTGGGCAGGACAGCTCTACACTAGTTTCATACCTGGGCAGGACAGCTCTACACTAGTTTCATACCTGGGCAGGACAGCTCTACACTAGTTTCATACCTGGGCAGGACAGCTCTACACTAGTTTCATACCTGGGCAGGACAGCTCTACACTAGTTTCATACCTGGGCAGGACAGCTCTACACTAGTTTCATACCTGGGCAGGTACGCGCCGATGGGTATGGCCGCCAGGTCGAACGGACCAAAGCGCCTCCCAATCTCCTGGAAGGACGAGCAGTAGCCGGTGTCTCCAGCAAAGAAGAAGCGGTTGCAGGGCCCCAGGACAGACCAGCTCCCCCACAGCACCCTGTTATTCATTTACATTTAGGCCATTTTAGTGGACACTCTTACCCACAACGACTTACAGTCGAGTGCTTTCAACTAAGGTAGGTAACACAACCACATGTCACAGTCGAGTGCTTTCAACTAAGGTAGGTAACACAACCACATGTCACAGTCAAGTGCTTTCAACTAAGGTAGGTAGCACAACCACATGTCACAGTCAAGTGCTTTCAACTAAGGTAGGTAGCACAACCACATGTCACAGTCGAGTGCTTTCAACTAAGGTAGGTAACACAACCACATGTCACAGTCGAGTGCTTTCAACTAAGGTAGGTAACACAACCACATGTCCCAGTCGAGTGCTTTCAACTAAGGTAGGTAACACAACCACATGTCACAGTCGAGTGCTTTCAACTAAGGTAGGTAACACAACCACATGTCACAGTCGAGTGCTTTCAACTAAGGTAGGTAACACAACCACATGTCACAGTCGAGTGCTTTCAACTAAGGTAGGTAACACAACCACATGTCACAGTCGAGTGCTTTCAACTAAGGTAGGTAACACAACCACATGTCCCAGTCGAGTGCTTTCAACTAAGGTAGGTAACACAACCACATGTCACAGTCGAGTGCTTTCAACTAAGGTAGGTAACAGACCCACATGTCACAGTCAATGGAAGTAAACCTCTCCTGAATAAAGCAGCTATCTGTAAAGTAAGGAAACCAACCTGTTATCGTCTGTTGGGGTGCGCTTGCACCAGTGCTGGGCTGGGGTGAATACGAACATCACCTTATCCTGGCTGACACCACTGGGGACAGGGACAGGGCTGGGGACAGGGACAGGGCTGGAGACAGGGCTGGGGACAGGGACAGGGCTGGGGACAGGGACAGGGCTGGGGACAGGGACAGGGCTGGGGACAGCGACAGGGCTGGGGACAGCAACAGGGCTGGGGACAGGGACAGGGCTGGGGACAGGGACAGGGCTGGGGACAGCGACAGGGCTGGGGACAGGGCTGGGGACAGGGCTGGGGACAGGGCTGGAGACAGGGCTGGGGACAGCGACAGGGCTGGGGACAGGGCTGGGGACAGGGCTGGGGACAGGGACAGGGCTGGAGACAGGGACAGGGCTGGGGACAGCGACAGGGCTGGGGACAGGGACAGCGACAGGGCTGGGGACAGGGACAGGGCTGGGGACAGCGACAGGGCTGGGGACAGCGACAGGGCTGGGGACAGCGACAGGGCTGGGGACAGGGACACAGCTCTCCTCCCACCAGTCCAACTCTATCACGTTCTTACAGCCACAGCTCTGCATCCAACCATGGAGCCCCAGAGGGACAAACCAACGCAGCTCGGCGCCGAAGCGCTTATTGAGGCTGCTAACTGAACCTATGTCCAGGTGGTCGTAGTGGGTGTGGCTGATGAGCACAGCATCCACCTGGACGAAGAAAACTGTATCAACTGGAAAAGTCCACGGAGATGTGTTCTCTTTTCTTTACCGTTGACACACACACACACACACACACACACACGTACACACACACACGTACACACACACACGTACACACACACACACACACACACACACACACACACACACACACACACACACATACACACACACACACATACACAAAAACATACACACACACACACGCCCCTCAAGTGTTTGGAGGCACCTCACCTCGGGTAGTTGATCTACTGTACACGGCGGGCCCCTGAACCTCTTGGGCCCCATGAACTGGAAGGGAGACGCCCTCTGGCTGAAGATGGGGTCAGTGAGGATGACCAGGCCGTCCATCTCTACCAGGACTGATGCGTGGCCCAGCCAGGTCACCCTGAGACCAGACCCCACGGCTCCTGACACCTGTGGTGTCATGTTATATATATACAGGACCAGTCAAGGACCTGCTAGTTCCAGACGCTTTTCTTTATATTCACTCTTCTCTACAAGATGAAATAACACACATGGAATTATGTAGTAACCAAAAATAAAAGTGTTAAACAAATCTAAATATATTTTAGATTTTGAAAGTCTTCAAAGTAGCCACCCGTTCGTTACCTTGATGACAGTGTTGCACACTCTTGGCATTCTCTCAACCAGCGTTTATGCTATATGTGTATGCGTTATATTATTGTTAAATTGTTCTGTTGTTTTCATGGACTCCTGGGAACAGTATTGCATACTAAAAAGAGATCAACAAGAAACAACAACATGAAAACAAACCTCAGGACTCTGGATGAAGGACGGTTTCAGCACTGGAAGCTCACGGTCTAACTCCTCAACACAGGGACACACAAACGGTTGGTAAATGACAACAAATACCTGGCTGAAAAGGACTCAGCACACCTCTGATGAAAGCACTTCAACTCCTTGTCTGAGGTTGAAATACATCAGGTCTAAATGAATAGAATTGCATGGGGTTGTCATGCATCCTCTACTAGGATACATTTCTATACAAATTGCTAATGGAATGTATAATTAACAAGCAACAACAACAACAACAAGGCAAAAAGCCAATATGTTAAAGATGGGATTCGTACCTCTTTGGAGCGGGGTAGGTTGCTGTGGTCCTTATCTAGTAGGTAGAACCGGAGCAGGGAGGCAGAGGAGGGGTAGTGCCATGTGGGCCAGGGGTTGGTAAAGCGACCGTTCTTCTCCCTCGTGGATCTGGTTATGACTTCTCCCTTCTCCACATCTTGACCCTCCCCGAAAGTCCCCCCTGTCCCCCGGTGGTTCAGGGATGGCGTGTTGGGTGTTCGTGGTTCCTCTCCTGTCCCCCGGGCTTCCCCCTGCTCTGCCATGGCCTCAAGTTCCTGTTTCTCTGGTCTGTGTGGGACACAACATCAAGTTCTGCAGTTGTTGTGGTGCTATATCTCTTGACAGAAGTTCTGTGAGTCAACTGGACAGATTTTTCAGACGGGTGCTTCATAAATGTAAAGCTGAAAACCCAAACCAGGAAGTAGAGCTGAAAACCCAAACCAGGAAGTTGGACCCATAAGGTTATTGCTCTATAAAGTAATGGAAGATAGCAACAATACAAGGCACTATATGCTAGCCTATAATAAAATATTGGCCAACAACTGTTTCTTATTATTCCTGTAAACTGGTTACCAGTTTCCTTATAACTTCGATAAGTCTCACCTTGTGTGTGAAAACTTTTTCCTGGAGTTCAAAGGGCATCACCCATATCACCCATATCACCACAACGGATTGATTCACAGATTCTGTGTAAATATGATTCATTCATTTTGAAAACTTCAAATGGATTACAATAAATCAATTACAACATGATTGAAGCTGCCCGTTATACCAATGATATATCAATACTAACATACGTGGTATTAGTAAGATATAACTATAGAAAACATACCTAAAACTGAACCCCTCAAAATGAAGACATACATCTATGCATGTCTATAAAACATTCTAATGCAGATATCGTGCTTCTACACCTGCATTGCTTGCTGTTTGGGGGTTTTAGGCTGGGTTTCTGTACAGCACTTTGAGATATCAGCTGATGTACGAAGGGCTATATAAATACATTTGATTTGATTTGAAGTACAAACTGACTGTGAATCATCTCTTACTTTATCCTGGCCCAGTGAAGAGGTCTCTCCTGCACCTTATCCTGGTCCAGTCAAGAGGTCTCTCCTGCACCTTATCCTGGCCCAGTGAAGAGGTCTCTCCTGCACCTTATCCTGGCCCAGTGAAGAGGTCTCTCCTGCACCTTATCCTGGTCCAGTCAAGAGGTCTCTCCTGCACCTTATCCTGGCCCAGTGAAGAGGTCTCTCCTGCACCTTATCCTGGCCCAGTGAAGAGGTCTCTCCTGCACCTTATCCTGGCCCAGTGAAGAGATCTCTCCTGCACCTTATCCTGGCCCAGTGAAGAGGTCTCTCCTGCACCTTATCCTGGCCCAGTGAAGAGGTCTCTCCTGCACCTTATCCTGGCCCAGTGAAGAGGTCTCTCCTGCACCTTATCCTGGCCCAGTGAAGAGGTCTCTCCTGCAGGGATTAGAGACGAGCGTAGACCACCTCTAAACAACGACCTCCTCGTGTACGGTAAGACCAGCCAGTCCAGTTCTCCCGAGAGCATTTTGTTTCACACAATTCTTCCTCGTTGCACTTTGTTACTCAGAATGAAGTCTGTCCATATCAATGATTGCCACACTCTTATTGCCGTCACCAGGGAGACAGTTGCACTGCATGTCCCTTCCATTACCACCAGGGGTCACTCTCCTTACTTCAGTACAGTGTGTGAGAGCTAAAAAAAACACAAGATAAACCGAAGCAATACAATAAACTATCAATGATAATTATGACACGAATAGAAAAACAACCCAGAGACAACACTTAGTTCCACATTTTTTAATTATTATTTTGCCATGCTACAAAACACAGGGGGTTGTTGGCAGTGATGGAATATTGTATGAACATTGTTGTAGACATCTAAATACACACTATGGTTTTTCCTCCGGTCAAAAAATACTAACATTCTGGTAAACACATTTCCAGAGCAGAAAAATGCAAACATCAAAATCGCCCCCCCCCCCACCAATGTAAAGTCCATACAATATGAAGTCATTATGTTTTTCAACAGAAGACCCAATGGGCTCTCACTGGTTGAATCAACAAAATGACGTTCAACCAACGTGGAATAGATGTTGGAACTGACTGTCTGTGCCCAGTGAGTAGTGAATTGTTTCATTCACTGCGTAGTTCTTTATAGTGTCTGGTGTTCTGAGACCAAAACAGTGGAAGTAAGGAATGTTTACATCGTAAATGGAACCAACGGAACCCATTCTAGAACTCCGTGAAAATCATAATATTCTAGAATTGAAAAAAGGAGTTTGGCAAATAATCATTTTTTTTCCACTAACAGTTCCTTTCTTTAATTAACAATATCTATTAAAGTACTTTTTGTACAATTCCTATAGTTTACGAACTCTTTTAAAATGTAGGTAGAAAAAAAATATAATGCAAGTTAGTACCCAATAATAATGATTTGTACAATATGATACAATGAGAGAACAGGTAACAGAAGACGACACTTTGGAACCCAAACTCCTCCTATGAAACATGGCTGTCGGACAGCATGCTGTGGGAAACACTGTGCTTTTCTGTTTTCCTTGTTCACAACAACGTTCGGAAGGAAAATTCAGACTGAACTAAGACACTCTACAACAACCACCAGGGGGCCCCTGTACAAATGGACTATTGTTTGCAGGGTCGGGGGTCAATTCCCTATCAGTTCTGTCCATCCAGGAAACAAAACTCAAATTTCAAATCGACTCTCTGAATTGACTGAATAGTCAAATAAACGGGACCCCAAACCTGCTGGAAGGAACCTGGAACATGATGATGTCACACAGGAACACCAACGGTGGGATTTGGGTACTTTCAGTACAGCCAGCATAAACAAACCCATTAGTACAGCTGCATTGTGGAACATCCTCACTTGGCATTTATACATACACACCATCTGTCTGTACACTAGTAGTGGCTAAAGTGACTGTGGTGTACCAAGACGTTGACCCCGAGACATGGCCGAAGACTCCAGGCTTGGGGTCAATTCCATTCCCGTCAATTCAGAAAGTTCCAATTCCACATGTTCCTCGTTGAAAAGCATTGAAGAGAATTGGAATTTCAGTGTACTTCCTGAATCGACTGGGATTGAAATGGAATTGAGCCCAACCCTGGTAGGCCCACTAACACAACACACCATTGGAGTCCACAGCCATTAGGGCAACAAGGAAGTCAGCTTCAAATAGCGACACGAGTGTTGACTTCAACACCATTTCAGTTTATGATCAGCACTGTAAAAGATTGGTACCGAGAGAGAGAGAGATTGGTGAGGAGGTCCGTCATTCAAAGAGACCTCGCTGTTTGGCACATCACCTGCAAGCTAAACTTACACAGGCACTCGGGAATAACAGGTAGCCTGGGTACCAGTCTGTTTGTGCCGTCATGGCAACGCCCTGTCACTCATTTGTTTGGCTTGACAATGACAGCGAAGGAGTAGACAAGAGCACAGACTGATCTGGGACCAGGCTAGAAGTCAAGGTGCTTCACTCCCTTCTTTAATTAGGTATCGAATGACCTCAGGAATAAAATAGCGTTATATTAGTGTGTACCTGGTACCATCGCTCCCCTTTCAGTATAGCCTGGGTACCAGTCTGCTTGTGCCATCATGCCACTCCTTGTCATGACACAGACTGGCACAAACAGGTCTGGGACCAGGTTACTTTCAGGACACAGTGTAACTCCTTGTCATGACACAGTCTGGCACAAACAGGTCTGGGACCAGGTTACTTTCAGGACACAGTGTAACTCCTTGTCATGACACAGACTGGCACAAACAGGTCTGGGACCAGGTTACTTTCAGGACACAGTGTAACTCCTTGTCATGACACAGACTGGCACAAACAGGTCTGGGACCAGGTTACTTTCAGGACACAGTGTAACTCCTTGTCATGACACAGACTGGCACAAACAGGTCTGGGACCAGGTTACTTTCAGGACACAGTGTAACTCCTTGTGAAGGAATAAGACCTTATAAAATATATATTTTTTTAAATTTATTGCAACAAATCTGCAGCCCTTCTATCTTCAAATGTTGTGTTTTTTTTCTTCAGTTTGGAGGTAAAACAAAGTATGACAACAACAACAACAACAACAAGGGTCAGGTCAAGGTGCAACTGAAGGACCCGACAGTGGTTCTGTCCCAAATGGAACACTATTCCCTATGTAGTGC
>NC_092179.1:32084122-32096622 GCF_045791955.1 Oncorhynchus clarkii lewisi | reverse complement strand
CAGCACAAACCGACTCAGTCAGGCCAGGGGTCTGAGGTGGTATAGGCTAGCCTTACCAACTGCAGAAACAGACTGACTACAACCTCACAGCACAGTTCACTGAGTACAACCTCACAGTACAGTTCACTGACTACAACCTCACAGCACAGTTCGCTGAGTACAACCTCACAGCACAGTTCACTGACTACAACCTCACAGCACAGTTCACTGACTACAACCTCACAGCACAGTTCACTGACTACAACCTCACAGCACAGTTCACTGACTACAACCTCACAGCACTGACTACTGACTACAACCTCACAGCACAGTTCACTGACTACAACCTCACAGCACAGTTCACTGACTACAACCTCACAGCACAGTTCACTGACTGCGGCACAGCCCGGGATCGAACCCGGATCTGTAGTTACGCCTCAAGCACTGCGATGCAGTACCTTAGACCGCTGCCCCACTCGGGAGTTCCCCTTATAAAATACATTTGATTGATTGATAATATGTGAGAGAAAGTAGGCAATATTTGGCGGTCAGTGCGTACCCTGTCCAGTCTGGCATCGTCGCCCGCTCTCGAAGGAGAAGAGGTTGGAGTCGTAACCGTAGCGACGCAGACAGAGGTAAGGCCACTTGACGGTGTCACGTTTCCTGGTGTGGAGGATAAGCTCCTCCTCTGTCAGCTCCATCAAGCCTGAGCCCAACTCATTACCATCGTCATCCACATTTATCACCTGGGGGGAGAGAGAGAGACAGACAGAGAGAGAGAGAGAGAGACGGACAGAGAGAGAGACAGAGAGAGAGAGAGAGAGAGAGAGAGAGAGAGAGAGAGAGAGGGGGGGGGGATAGAGAGAGAGAGAGAGAGAGGGGGGGAGAGAGACAGAGAGAGAGAGAGCGGGGGATAGAGAGAGAGAGAGAGAGAGAGAGAGAGAGAGAGAGAGAGAGAGGGGAGAGAGAGAGAGAGAGAGAGAGAGAGAGAGAGAGAGAGACGGACAGAGAGAGAGACAGAGAGAGAGAGAGAGAGAGAGGGAGAGAGAGAGAGAGAGAGAGAGGGGGGGGATAGAGAGAGAGAGACAGAGAGAGAGAGAGAGAGAGAGAGAGGGGGGGAGAGAGAGAGAGAGAGGGGGGGGGGATAGAGAGAGAGAGAGAGAGAGACAGAGAGAGAGAGAGGGGGGGATAGAGAGAGAGAGAGAGAGAGAGAGAGAGAGAGAGAGAGAGAGAGAGAGAGAGAGAGAGAGAGGGGGAGAGAGAGAGAGAGAGAGAGAGAGAGAGACAGAGAGAGAGAGAGAGAGACAGAGAGAGAGAGAGAGACAGAGAGAGATAGGGGGAGAGACAGGTGTAGAGATGAAAGAGAGAGAGAAGGGGGGGGCATAGAGAGAGAGAAAGGGGGAGAGAGGGGGGGGGGCATAGAGAGAGGGTGAGACACAGAACGGATGAGAAAACCATCAGTGAAACAAGTCTGTGATCAACAACTTGGGATGGATGTGACAAGACACTTCAGAGTCATATTATACTTGAAGAAAGACCCTGAAGTATCCATCCATGTGATCTCTAATGAATGTTTTACTAACAGGGGTTACAGAATGACCCGATTCTAATGGTTTATCAGAACTACTACTGTAGCTTCTACTAACAGTTGACCCTCTATATAGTCTGAGTCCATGGGGAACACTCCACACAGCCATGTACCGTACAGTGTTAGCAGTAGCACTAGCATCAGGTCTCCAGCACAGTGTTAGCAGTAGCACTAGCATCAGGTCTACAGCACAGTGTTAGCAGTAGCACTAGCATCAGGTCTACAGCACAGTGTTAGCAGTAGCACTAGCATCAAGTCTACAGCACAGTGTTAGCAGTAGCACTAGCATCAGTTCTACAGCACAGTGTTAGCAGTAGCACTAGCATCAGGTCTACAGCACAGTGTTAGCAGTAGCACTAGCATCAGGTCTACAGCACAGTGTTAGCAGTAGCACTAGCATCAGGTCTACAGCACAGTGTTAGCAGTAGCACTAGCATCAGGTCTACAGCACAGTAGACAAAAGCAGCTATGTCGCAGGCAGAGGGCCAGAGTCAGGCTGACTGGTTGACCAGTCATCCCGTTGCTATATTACTGGTATCACATGATCCAACCTAGCTGGCCAATAAAGCCAAGCTGTGTCTGGTCTGACTAACACAGTACAGTACCTGTCTGTACACATACTATACTGCAGACAGTCTGGCTGTCCTTGTAGAAGCCCTGGTTAGAACACTACCACTATATACCCTGAGGTAGAAATGATCCTTTACCATGGGGAGGAGGAGGGAGGGACAGAGAGGGGGGGAGAGACAGGGAGGGGGGGTGGGACAGACAGAGAGGGGGGAGGGAGAGAAAGACAGAGAGAGGGGGACAGAGAGGGGGGGAGGGACAGAGAAGGGGGGGGACAGAGAGGGGGGGGGGAGAGAGACAGAGAGGGAGGGAGAGACAGGGAGGGAGAGACAGGGAGGTGGGGGGGGTGGGAGGGGGGGGGCAGACAGAGAGGGGGGAGAGAAAGACAGAGAGGGGGGGACAGAGAGGGGGGGTGTAACAGAGAGGGGGGGGGACAGAGAGGGGGGAGGGGAGACAGAGAGGGAGGGAGGGGGGACAGAGAGGGGGAGGGAGAGACAGAGAGGGGGGGGTGTAACAGAGAGGGGGGGACAGAGAGGGGGGAGGGGAGACAGAGAGGGAGGGAGGGGGGACAGAGAGGGGGGAGGGAGAGACAGAGAGGGGGAGGGAGGGAAAGACAGAGAGGGTGGAGGGAGGGAGACAGAGAGGGGGAGGGAGGGAGAGACAGAGGGTGGAAGGAGGGAGAGACAGAGAGGGGGAGGGAGAGACAGAGAGGAGGGAGGGAGGGAGAGAGACAGGGGGAGAGAGAGGGGGAGAGAGAGAGAGAGAGAGACAGAGAGGGGGAGAGAGGGAGAGACAGAGAGGGTGGAGGGAGGGAGAGACAGAGAGGGGGAGAGAGAGACAGAGAGGGGGCAGGGAGGGAGAGAGAGGGGGGAGAGAGAGGGGGAGGGAGAGACAGAGAGGGGGGGAGAGAGAGAGGAGGGAGGGAGGGAGAGAGACAGGGGGGAGAGAGCTATGTGCACACTGCCCACAAAATGATGTGGAAACTGAGCTGCACTTCCTAACCTCCTGCCAAATGTATGACCATATTAGAGGCACATATTTCCCTCAGATTACACAGATCCACAAAGAATTTGAAAACAAACACAATTTTGATAAACTCCCATATCTACTGGGTGAAATACCACAGTGTGACATCACAGCAGCAAGATTTGTGACCTGTTGCCACAAGAAAAGGGCAACCAGTGAAGAACAAACAACATTGTAAATACAACCCATATTTATGCTTATTTATTTTCCCTTTTGTACTTTAACAGAGGGAGGGAGAAGGCAGAGGGGGTAGAGGGAGGGAGGGGGCAGAGGGAGGGAGGAGGCAGAGGGAGGGAGGGAGGAGGCAGAGGGGGCAGAGGGAGGGAGGAGGCAGAGGGGGCAGAGGGAGGGAGGAGGCAGAGGGGGCAGAGGGAGGGAGGGGGCAGAGGGAGGGAGGAGGCAGAGGGAGGGAGGAGGCAGAGGGGGCAGAGGGAGGGAGGAGGCAGAGGGAGGGAGGAGGCAGAGGGAGAGAGAGAGAGACAGAGAGGAAAAAGAGAAGGGGACCCACCTTGAATTTGCTCTGATGCTTATCAGGGAAGTCTTTGTCAGGACAGCTACAGTAGCTACCCATGTCTCGTTCAGAACACCATCTGACCTCTACAGGACAGAGGAGAGACAACACAGACATTATCCCTCAGACTGGAACGGCGACCTGGACAAGCTGACACTGTGAGGATCCCTGGAACCTTTACCATCACGTGTCTGCATTTCAGATCAAACGGATATCAAGACAAATTAACAGCATGGTACTTGCATCGCCAGGGTTGTGGGTTCGATTCCCGTGGGGGACCAGTACGGGGAAACGTAGGATAATGTATGAACTCACTACTGTAAGTAAGTAACTTTTTTTTTTACACACATTTGCCTTTGGATGATGCTGGACTTCCCCAAAACGGCCAGCAGAGGGCAGGCTGTAATAACACCACCACACTAACTCCCTAATTTCCAGGATCTATCTACTAGTCTCTCTAGTGCCCTACATCTAACCACTACTAGTCTGTCTCTAGTGCCCTATATCTAACCACTACTAGTCTCTCTAGTGCCCTACATCTAACCACTACTAGTCTGTCTCTAGTGCCCTATATCTAACCACTACTAGTCTGTCTCTAGTGCCCTATATCTAACCACTACTAGTCTCTCTAGTGCCCTGTATCTAACCACTACTAGTCTATCTCTAGTCCCCTATATCTAACCACTACTAGTCTATCTCTAGTCCCCTATATCTAACCACTACTAGTCTATCTCTAGTCCCCTATATCCAGTCCCAGCTAGTTGCTGACATTGACATACAGCACACAGGTCTAACCTATATCCAGTATCCATCAATGTTCCAGGTGCCCTCCCCAGCGCTGGGTCCTGAGTCACACCTTCTCACCATGGCCTGTCCTCATCATGGTCCCCTCACATCAGCCTGCAGAGGAGAGAGAGACAGAGATTCAATATTGATGATTTGTCATTCAAATGCACTCCAACACACTACAGATGACAGTACATTAGTAGAGAGGACTCCAACACACTACAGATGACAGTACATTAGTAGAGAGGACTACAACACACTACAGATGACAGTACATTAGTAGAGAGGACTCCAACACACTACAGATGACAGTACATTAGTAGAGAGGACTACAACACACTACAGATGACAGTACATTAGAGAGGACTCCAACACACTACAGATGACAGTACAATAGTAGAGAGGACTCCAACACACTACAGATGACAGTCCAGTAGAGAGGACTCCAACACTCTACAGATGACAGTATATTAGAGAGCACTCCAACACACTACAGATGACAGTACATTAGTAGAGATGACTACAACACACTACAGATGACAGTACATTAGAGAGGACTCCAACACACTACAGATGACAGTCCAGTAGAGAGGACTCCAACACACTACCGATGACAGTCCAGTAGAGAGGACTCCAACACACTACAGATGACAGTACATTAAAGAGGACTACAACACACTACAGATGACAGTACATTAGAGAGGACTACAACACACTACAGATGACAGTACATTAGAGAGGACTACAACACACTACAGATGACAGTACATTAGTAGAGATGACTACAACACACTACAGATGACAGTACATTAGAGAGGACTCCAACACACTACAGATGACAGTACAATAGTAGAGAGGACTCCAACACACTACAGATGACAGTACATTAGTAGAGAGGACTACAACACACTACAGATGACAGTACATTAGTAGAGAGGACTCCAACACACTACAGATGACAGTACATTGGAGAGGACTCCAACACACTACAGATGATAGTCCAATAGAGAGGACTCCAACACACTACAGATGACAGTACATTAGAGAGGACTCCAACACACTACAGATGACAGTCCAGTAGAGAGGACTCCAACACACTACAGATGACAGTCCAGTAGAGAGGACTCCAACACACTACAGATGACAGTCCAGTAGAGAGGACTCCAACACACTACAGATGACAGTCCAGTAGAGAGGACTCCAACACACTACAGATGATAGTCCAATAGAAAGGACTCCAACACACTACAGATGACAGTACATTAGAGAGGACTCCAACACACTACAGATGACAGTCCAGTAGAGAGGACTCCAACACACTACAGATGACAGTCCAGTAGAGAGGACTCCAACACACTACAGATGACAGTCCAGTAGAGAGGACTCCAACACACTACAGATGACAGTCCAGTAGAGAGGACTCCAACACACTACAGATGACAGTCCAGTAGAGAGGACTCCAACACACTACAGATGACAGTCCAGTAGAGAGGACTCCAACACACTACAGATGATAGTCCAATAGAGAGGACTCCAACACACTACAGATGACAGTACATTAGAGAGGACTCCAACACACTACAGATGACAGTCCAGTAGAGAGGACTCCAACACACTACAGATGACAGTCCAGTAGAGAGGACTCCAACACACTACAGATGACAGTCCAGTAGAGAGGACTCCAACACACTACAGATGACAGTCCAGTAGAGAGGACTCCAACACACTACAGATGACAGTACATTAGAGAGGACTCCAACACACTACAGATGACAGTCCAGTAGAGAGGACTCCAACACACTACAGATGACAGTACATTAGAGAGGACTCCAACACACTACAGATGACAGTACATTAGTAGAGAGGACTCCAACACACTACAGATGATAGTCCAGTAGAGAGGACTCCAACACACTACAGATGACAGTCCAGTAGAGAGGACTACAACACACTACAGATGACAGTCCAGTAGAGAGGACTCCAACACACTACAGATGACAGTACATTAGTAGAGAGGACTACAACACACTACAGATGACAGTCCAGTAGAGAGGACTCCAACACACTACAGATGACAGTCCAGTAGAGAGGACTCCAACACACTACAGATGACAGTACATTAGTAGAGAGGACTACAACACACTACAGATGACAGTACATTAGAGAGGACTCCAACACACTACAGATGACAGTACATTAGAGAGGACTACAACACACTACAGATGACAGTACATTAGTAGAGATGACTACAACACACTACAGATGACAGTCCAGTAGAGAGGACTCCAACACACTACAGATGACAGTCCAGTAGAGAGGACTCCAACACACTACAGATGACAGTACATTAGTAGAGAGGACTACAACACACTACAGATGACAGTACATTAGAGAGGACTCCAACACACTACAGATGACAGTACATTAGTAGAGAGGACTACAACACACTACAGATGACAGTACATTAGAGAGGACTCCAACACACTACAGATGACAGTACAATAGTAGAGAGGACTACAACACACTACAGATGACAGTACATTAGAGAGGACTACAACACACTACAGATGACAGTACATTAGTAGAGAGGACTACAACACACTACAGATGACAGTACATTAGTAGAGAGGACTACAACACACTACAGATGACAGTACATTAGTAGAGAGGACTACAACACACTACAGATGACAGTACATTAGTAGAGAGGACTCCAACACACTACAGATGACAGTCCAGTAGAGAGGACTACAACACACTACAGATGACAGTACAATAGTAGAGAGGACTCCAACACACTACAGATGACAGTCCAGTAGAGAGGACTCCAACACACTACAGATGACAGTACATTAGAGAGGACTCCAACACACTACAGATGACAGTCCAGTAGAGAGGACTCCAACACACTACAGATGACAGTCCAGTAGAGAGGACTCCAACACACTACAGATGACAGTCCAGTAGAGAGGACTCCAACACACTACAGATGACAGTCCAGTAGAGAGGACTCCAACACACTACAGATGACAGTACATTAGAGAGGACTCCAACACACTACAGATGACAGTCCAGTAGAGAGGACTCCAACACACTACAGATGACAGTCCAGTAGAGAGGACTCCAACACACTACAGATGACAGTACATTAGAGAGGACTCCAACACACTACAGATGACAGTCCAATAGAGAGGACTCCAACACACTACAGATGATAGTCCAGTAGAGAGGACTCCAACACACTACAGATGACAGTCCAGTAGAGAGGACTCCAACACACTACAGATGACAGTACATTAGAGAGGACTCCAACACACTACAGATGACAGTCCAGTAGAGAGGACTCCAACACACTACAGATGACAGTCCAGTAGAGAGGACTCCAACACACTACAGATGACAGTACATTAGAGAGGACTCCAACACACTACAGATGACAGTCCAATAGAGAGGACTCCAACACACTACAGATGACAGTACATTAGAGAGGACTCCAACACACTACAGATGACAGTCCAGTAGAGAGGACTCCAACACACTACAGATGACAGTCCAGTAGAGAGGACTCCAACACACTACAGATGACAGTCCATTAGTAGAGAGGACTCCAACACACTACAGATGACAGTCCATTAGTAGAGAGGACTCCAACACACTACAGATGACAGTCCATTAGTAGAGAGGACTCCAACACACTACAGATGACAGTCCAGTAGAGAGGACTCCAACACACTACAGATGACAGTCCAATAGAGAGGACTCCAACACACTACAGATGACAGTCCAGTAGAGAGGACTCCAACACACTACAGATGACAGTCCAATAGAGAGGACTCCAACACACTACAGATGACAGTCCAGTAGAGAGGACTCCAACACACTACAGATGACAGTCCAGTAGAGAGGACTCCAACACACTACAGATGACAGTCCAGTAGAGAGGACTCCAACACACTACAGATGACAGTACATTAGAGAGGACTACAACACACTACAGATGACAGTCCAGTAGAGAGGACTCCAACACACTACAGATGACAGTCCAATAGAGAGGACTCCAACACACTACAGATGACAGTCCAGTAGAGAGGACTCCAACACACTACAGATGACAGTCCAGTAGAGAGGACTCCAACACACTACAGATGACAGTCCAGTAGAGAGGACTCCAACACACTACAGATGACAGTCCAGTAGAGAGGACTCCAACACACTACAGATGACAGTCCATTAGTAGAGAGGACTCCAACACACTACAGATGATAGTCCAATAGAGAGGACTCCAACACACTACAGATGACAGTCCAGTAGAGAGGACTCCAACACACTACAGATGACAGTCCAGTAGAGAGGACTCCAACACACTACAGATGACAGTCCAGTAGAGAGGACTCCAACACACTACAGATCAGGCTGAGAGTAGTGAGTAAAGCATGGATGCTGCAATTACTACATTGCTTTACAAAACAGACAGAGAGAGAGAGAGAGACGGAGACAGAGACAGAGAGGGAGAAAGAGACAGAGACAGAGAGGGAGAGAGAGACAGAGACAGAGAGGGAGAAAGAGACAGAGACAGAGAGGGAGAAAGAGACAGAGACAGATGGAGAGACAGAGGGAGAGGCAGAGGGAGAGACAGAGGGAGAGGCAGAGGGAGAGACAGAGAGAGAGACAGAGGGAGAGAGAGGGAGAGACAGAGAGAGAGAGAGAGAGAGAGAGAGAGAGAGAGAGAGAGAGAGAGAGAGAGAGAGAGAGAGAGAGAGAGAGAGAGAGAGGGAGGGACAGAGAGAGACAGAGAGAGAGGGACAGAGAGACAGAGAGGGAGGGACAGAGAGAGAGGGAGGGACAGAGAGACAGAGAGAGAGAGACAGAGAGGGAGGGACAGAGAGGGAGAGAGGGACAGAGAGACAGAGAGGGAGGGACAGAGAGAGAGAGACAGAGAGATGAAGTCACCTCACAGAACCCTGCTCGGTCTTGACACTGAGCTCCATGCCAGGTAACAGAGAAGAGGAGATGACAGTGAAGAGGAGGTGTGCTGCAGGTGAGAAGTGGAGGGTGGGACAATACAAATCATAACATATAGAGACTGTGTGGGCAGTGGGGGCTGACTGACTGGTACCTGAGCGACGGGTAGAGAGTATTAACCAGGTAAATGGGGCGTCAAGATTCTGTGTGTGTGTGTGTTTGTACAAGCAGCCGTGTGTGTGTGTGTGTGTGTGTGTGTCACACCAGACTAATTAGATTGGGAGGCTCCAGGCTATATCTGCCTACTCAATCTTTCATAAAACAGAAAATAATCTGTCCAAAGCGGACATTGTGTCTTCCTTCAGCACTCTGATGCAGACGCACAGAGAACCTCTAGCTCCATATTAGAACCTACACACAGAGAACCTCTAGCTCCATATTAGAACCTACGCACAGAGAACCTCTAGCTCCATATTAGAACCTACACACAGAGAACCTCTAGCTCCATATTAGAACCTACACACAGAGAACCTCTAGCTCCATATTAGAACCTACGCACAGAGAACCTCTAGCTCCATATTAGAACCTACACACAGAGAACCTCTAGCTCCATATTAGAACCTACGCACAGAGAACCTCTAGCTCCATATTAGAACCTACACACAGAGAACCTCTAGCTCCATATTAGAACCTACGCACAGAGAACCTCTAGCTCCATATTAGAACCTACGCACAGAGAACCTCTAGCTCCATATTAGAACCTACGCACAGAGAACCTCTAGCTCCATATTAGAACCTACACACAGAGAACCTCTAGCTCCATATTAGAACCTACGCACAGAGAACCTCTAGCTCCATATTAGAACCTACGCACAGAGAACCACTAGCTCCATATTAGAACCTACACACACAGAACCTCTAGCTCCATATTAGAACCTACACACAGAGAACCACTAGCTCCATATTAAAACCTACACACAGAGAACCACTAGCTCCATATTAGAACCTACACACACAGAACCTCTAGCTCCATATTAGAACCTACACACAGAGAACCACTAGCTCCATATTAGAACCTACACACAGAGAACCTCTAGCTCCATATTAGAACCTACACACAGAGAACCACTAGTTCCATATTAGAACCTACACACGGAGAACCTCTAGCTCCATATTAGAACCTACACACAGAGAACCACTAGCTCCATATTAGAACCTACGCACAGAGAACCTCTAGCTCCATATTAGAACCTACGCACAGAGAACCACTAGCTCCATATTAGAACCTACACACGGAGAACCTCTAGCTCCATATTAAATTTCAGAAACAGGTTGTAGAGGCAGTCTCTCTGCTTACAGAAAGGCCTTGGACACATTAGGGATTGATAACACACACACACACACAAAAATCTACTTCCACACAACCCAACAATGGACAGTTAAACATCTGTTTATTTGATATGATACAACAAGATGATTTAAGATTTGGAGCTACAGTGATTTACTGGAACACATTGAAATGAGTGACTAGCTACATGACACAGCCCAGCTCAGCCCAGCTATCAGGTAACCTGGTTCCCATCAAGGTCTCAGGTTACCCAGACAAAGCAGCCGATCAGGTAACCTGGTTCCCATCAAGGTCTCAGGTTACCCAGACAAAGCAGCCGATCAGGTAACCTGGTTCCCTCAAGGTCTCAGGTTACCCAGACAAAGCAGCCGATCAGGTAACCTGGTTCCATCAAGGTCTCAGGTTACCCAGACAAAGCAGCCGATCAGGTAACCTGGTTCCCATCAAGGTCTCAGGTTACCCAGACAAAGCAGCCGATCAGGTAACCTGGTTCCCTCAAGGTCTCAGGTTACCCAGACAAAGCAGACGATCAGGTAACCTGGTTCCCTCAAGGTCTCAGGTTACCCAGACAAAGCAGCCAATCGGGTAACCTGGCTCCCTCAAGGTCTCAGGTTACCCAGACAAAGCAGCCGATCAGGTAACCTGGTTCCATCAAGGTCTCAGGTTACCCAGACAAAGCAGCCGATCAGGTAACCTGGTTCCACAAGGTCTCAGGTTACCCAGACAAAGCAGACAATCAGGTAACCTGGTTCCACAAGGTCTCAGGTTACCCAGACAAAGCAGACGATCAGGTAACCTGGTTCCATCAAGGTCTCAGGTTACCCAGACAAAGCAGTCCAGTTCTCAGGTAACCTGGTTCCATCAAGGTCTCAGGTTACCCAGACAAAGCAGCCGATCAGGTAACCTGGTTCCATCAAGGTCTCAGGTTACCCAGACAAAGCAGCCGATCAGGTAACCTGGTTCCCTCAAGGTCTCAGGTTACCCAGACAAAGCAGCCGATCAGGTAACCTGGTTCCATCAAGGTCTCAGGTTACCCAGACAAAGCAGACAATCAGGTAACCTGGTTCCCTCAAGGTCGCAGGTTACCCAGACAAAGCAGCCGATCAGGTAACCTGGTTCCATCAAGGTCTCAGGTTACCCAGACAAAGCAGCCGATCAGGTAACCTGGTTCCACAAGGTCTCAGGGTACCCAGACAAAGCAGCCGATCAGGTAACCTGGTTCCCATCAAGGTCTCAGGTTACCCAGACAAAGCAGTCCAGTTATCAGGTAACCTGGTTCCATCAAGGTCTCAGGTTACCCAGACAAAGCAGCCGATCAGGTAACCTGGTTCCATCAAGGTCTCAGGTTACCCAGACAAAGCAGCCAATCAGGTAACCTGGTTCCATCAAGGTCTCAGGTTACCCAGACAAAGCAGTCCAGTTGTCAGGTAACCTGGTTCCCATCAAGGTCTCAGGTTACCCAGACAAAGCAGCCAATCAGGTAACCTGGTTCCATCAAGGTCTCAGGTTACCCAGACAAAGCAGCCAATCAGGTAACCTGGTTCCATCAAGGTCTCAGGTTACCCAGACAAAGCAGCTAATCAGGTAACCTGGTTCCATCAAGGTCTCAGGTTACCCAGACAAAGCAGTCCAGTTATCAGGTAACCTGGTTCCCATCAAGGTCTCAGGTTACCCAGACAAAGCAGCCAATCAGGTAACCTGGTTCCATCAAGGTCTCAGGTTACCCAGACAAA
>NC_092179.1:32074122-32081622 GCF_045791955.1 Oncorhynchus clarkii lewisi | reverse complement strand
CCACATGATGCAACTAGACTAGAGAAACCACATGACACAAATAGACTAGAGAAACCACATGATGCAACTAGACTAGAGAAACCACATGATGCAACTAGACTAGAGAAACCACATGATGCAACTAGACTAGAGAAACCACATGATGCAACTAGACTAGAGAAACCACATGACGCACTAGAGAAACCACATGATGCAACTAGACTAGAGAAACCACATGACGCACTAGAGAAACCACATGATGCAACTAGACTAGAGAAACCACATGACGCACTAGAGAAACCACATGATGCAACTAGACTAGAGAAACCACATGACGCACTAGAGAAACCACATGATGCAACTAGACTAGAGAAACCACATGACGCACTAGAGAAACCACATGATGCAAATAGACTAGAGAAACCACATGACGCACTAGAGAAACCACATGATGCAACTAGACTAGAGAAACCACA
Source organism: Oncorhynchus clarkii lewisi (assembly GCF_045791955.1). Lineage (NCBI taxonomy): Eukaryota > Metazoa > Chordata > Actinopteri > Salmoniformes > Salmonidae > Oncorhynchus > Oncorhynchus clarkii. The sequence goes on along the minus strand of NC_092179.1, from coordinate 32,081,167 downwards.
TGACGCACTAGAGAAACCACATGATGCAAATAGACTAGAGAAACCACATGATGCAAATAGACTAGAGAAACCACATGATGCAACTAGACTAGAGAAACCACATGACGCAAATAGACTAGAGAAACCACATGATGCAAATAGACTAGAGAAACCACATGATGCAACTAGACTAGAGAAACCACATGACGCACTAGAGAAACCACATGATGCAAATAGACTAGAGAAACCACATGGTGCAAATAGACTAGAGAAACCACATGATGCAACTAGACTAGAGAAACCACATGACGCACTAGAGAAACCACATGATGCAAATAGACTAGAGAAACCACATGATGCAAATAGACTAGAGAAACCACATGATGCAAATAGACTAGAGAAACCACATGATGCAAATAGACTAGAGAAACCACATGACGCACTAGAGAAACCACATGATGCAACTAGACTAGAGAAACCACATGACGCAAATAGACTAGAGAAACCACATGACGCACTAGAGAAACCACATGATGCAACTAGACTAGAGAAACCACATGACGCACTAGAGAAACCACATGACGCACTAGAGAAACCACATGATGCAACTAGACTAGAGAAACCACATGACGCACTAGAGAAACCACATGATGCAACTAGACTAGAGAAACCACATGACGCAAATAGACTAGAGAAACCACATGACGCACTAGAGAAACCACATGATGCAACTAGACTAGAGAAACCACATGACGCAAATAGACTAGAGAAACCACATGACGCACTAGAGAAACCACATGATGCAACTAGACTAGAGAAACCACATGACGCAAATAGACTAGAGAAACCACATGACACAAATAGACTAGAGAAACCACATGATGCAACTAGACTAGAGAAACCACATGACGCAAATAGACTAGAGAAACCACATGACACAAATAGACTAGAGAAACCACATGATGCAACTAGACTACAAAACCACATGACGCAAATAGACTAGAGAAACCACATGATGCAACTAGACTAGAGAAACCACATGATGCAACTAGACTAGAGAAACCACATGATGCAACTAGACTAGAGAAACCACATGATGCAACTAGACTAGAGAAACCACATGATGCAACTAGACTAGAGAAACCACATGGTGCAACTAGACTAGAGAAACCACATGATGCAACTAGACTACAAAACCACATGACGCAACTAGACTAGAGAAACCACATGACGCACTAGAGAAACCACATGATGCAACTAGACTACAAAACCACATGACGCAAATAGACTAGAGAAACCACATGACGCACTAGAGAAACCACATGACGCAACTAGACTAGAGAAACCACATGACGCACTAGAGAAACCACATGATGCAACTAGACTAGAGAAACCACATGACGCACTAGAGAAACCACATGATGCAACTAGACTAGAGAAACCACATGATGCAACTAGACTAGAGAAACCACATGATGCAACTAGACTACAAAACCACATGACGCAAATAGACTAGAGAAACCACATGAAGCAAATAGACTAGAGAAACCACATGACGCAACTAGACTAGAGAAACCACATGATGCACTAGAGAAACCACATGACGCAACTAGACTAGAGAAACCACATGACGCAACTAGACTAGAGAAACCACATGACGCACACTAGAGAAACCACATGATGCAACTAGACTAGAGAAACCACATGACACAAATAGACTAGAGAAACCACATGATGCACTAGAGAAACCACATGACGCAACTAGACTAGAGAAACCACATGACGCAACTAGACTAGAGAAACCACATGACGCACACTAGAGAAACCACATGATGCAACTAGACTAGAGAAACCACATGATGCAACTAGACTACAAAACCACATGACGCAAATAGACTAGAGAAACCACATGACGCACTAGAGAAACCACATGACGCAACTAGACTAGAGAAACCACATGACGCAACTAGACTAGAGAAACCACATGACGCACTAGAGAAACCACATGATGCACACTAGAGAAACCACATGACGCAACTAGACTAGAGAAACCACATGACGCACTAGAGAAACCACATGACGCAACTAGACTAGAGAAACCACATGACGCAACTAGACTAGAGAAACCACATGACGCACACTAGAGAAACCACATGACGCAACTAGACTAGAGAAACCACATGACGCACTAGAGAAACCACATGACGCAACTAGACTAGAGAAACCACATGACGCACACTAGAGAAACCACATGACGCAACTAGACTAGAGAAACCACATGACGCACTAGAGAAACCACATGATGCAAATAGACTAGAGAAACCACATGACGCACTAGAGAAACCACATGACGCACTAGAGAAACCACATGATGCAAATAGACTAGAGAAACCACATGACGCAAATAGACTAGAGAAACCACATGATGCAAATAGACTAGAGAAACCACATGATGCAAATAGACTAGAGAAACCACATGGTGCAACTAGACTAGAGAAACCACATGATGCAACTAGACTAGAGAAACCACATGATGCAAATAGACTAGAGAAACCACATGATGCAAATAGACTAGAGAAACCACATGATGCAAATAGACTAGAGAAACCACATGATGCAACTAGACTAGAGAAACCACATGATGCAAATAGACTAGAGAAACCACATGATGCAAATAGACTAGAGAAACCACATGACGCACTAGAGAAACCACATGATGCAAATAGACTAGAGAAACCACATGACGCACTAGAGAAACCACATGATGCAAATAGACTAGAGAAACCACATGATGCAAATAGACTAGAGAAACCACATGATGCAACTAGACTACAAAACCACATGATGCAACTAGACTACAATGTTATTACCTCATACCCCAACACATCAACTCAGGACTGGTACTTCCTGTATATAGCCATGTTATTACCTCATACCCCAACACATCAAATCAGGACTGGTACTTCCTGTATATAGCCATGTTATTATTGTCCCTCCTTAGTCCTCCCTCTCCTCTCTCGGTCCCTCAGTCCTTTCTCCTCCCCTCTCTGTCCTTCCTTAGTCCTCTCTCCTTCCCTCTCTGTCCCTCCTTAGTCCTCTTTCTGTCCATCCTTAGTCCTCTCTCTGTCCCTCCTTAGTCCTCTCTCCTCTCTCTGTCCCTCCTTAGTCCTCTCTCCTCTCTCTGTCCCTCCTTAGTCCTCTCTCCTCTCTCTGTTCCTCCTTAGACCTCTCTCCTCTCTCCGTCCCTCAGTCCTCTCTACGTTCCTCAGTCCTCTCTCCGTCCCTCAGTCCTCTCTCCATCCCTCAGTCCTCTCTCCTTCTCTCTCTGTCCCTCAGTCCTCTCTCCTTCTCTCTCTGTCCCTCCTTAGTCCTCTCTCCTTCCCTCTCTGTCCCTCCTTAGTCCTCTCTCTGTCCATCCTTAGTCCTCACTCTGTCCCTCCTTAGTCCTCTCTCCTCTCTCTGTCCCTCCTTAGTCCTCTCTCCTCTCTCTGTCCCTCCTTAGTCCTCTCTCCTCTCTCTGTTCCTCCTTAGACCTCTCTCCTCTCTCTGTCCCTCCTTAGTCCTCTCTCCTCTCTCTGTCCCTCCTTAGACCTCTCTCCTCTCTGTCCCTCCTTAGTCCTCTCTCTGTCCCTCCTTAGTCCTCTCTCCTCTCTCTGTCCCTCCTTAGTCCTCTCTCCGTCCCTCCTTAGTCCTCTCTCCTCTCTCTGTCCCTCCTTAGTCCTCTCTCCTCTCTCTGTCCCTCCTTAGTCCTCTCTCCTTCCCTCTGTCCCTCCTTAGTCATCTCTCCTTCCCTCTGTCCCTCCTTAGTCCTTTCTCCTTCCCTCTCTCCCTCCTTAGTCCTCTCTCCTTCCCTCTCTCCCTCCTTAGACCTCTCTCCTCTCTCCGTCCCTCAGTCCTCTCTACGTTCCTCAGTCCTCTCTCCGTCCCTCAGTCCTCTCTCCATCCCTCAGTCCTCTCTCCTTCTCTCTCTGTCCCTCAGTCCTCTCTCCTTCCCTCTCTGTCCCTCCTTAGTCCTCTCTCCTTCCCTCTCTGTCCCTCCTTAGTCCTCTCTCTGTCCATCCTTAGTCCTCTCTCTGTCCCTCCTTAGTCCTCTCTCCTCTCTCTGTCCCTCCTTAGTCCTCTCTCCGTCCCTCCTTAGTCCTCTCTCCTCTCTCTGTTCCTCCTTAGACCTCTCTCCTCTCTCTGTCCCTCCTTAGTCCTCTCTCCTCTCTCTGTCCCTCCTTAGACCTCTCTCCTCTCTGTCCCTCCTTAGTCCTCTCTCTGTCCCTCCTTAGTCCTCTCTCCTCTCTCTGTCCCTCCTTAGTCCTCTCTCCTTCCCTCTGTCCCTCCTTAGTCATCTCTCCTTCCCTCTGTCCCTCCTTAGTCCTCTCTCCTTCCCTCTCTCCCTCCTTAGTCCGCTCTCCTTCCCTCTCTCCCTCCTTAGACCTCTCTCCTCTCTCTGTCCCTCCTTAGTCCTCTCTCCGTCCCTCCTTAGTCCTCTCTCCTCCTCTCTCTGTCCCTCCTTAGACCTCTCTCCTCTCTCTGTCCCTCCTTAGTCCTCTCTCCGTCCCTCCTTAGTCCTCTCTCCTCCTCTCTCTGTCCCTCATTAGTCCTCTCTCCTCTCTCTGTCCCTCCTTAGTCCTCTCTCCTTCCCTCTGTCTCTCCTTAGTCCTCTCTCCTCTCTCTGTCCCTCCTTAGTCCTCTCTCCTTCCCTCTGTCCCTCCTTAGTCCTCTCTCCTTCCCTCTGTCCCTCCTTAGTCCTCTCTCCTTCCCTCTGTCCCTCCTTAGTCCTCTCTCCTTCCCTCTGTCCCTCCTTAGTCCTCTCTCCTTCCCTCTGTCCCTCCTTAGTCCGCTCTCCTTCCCTCTCTCCCTCCTTAGTCCTCTCTCCTTCCCTCTCTCCCTCCTTAGTCCTCTCTCCTCTCTCTCTCCCTCCTTAGTCCTCTCTCTGTCCCTCCTTAGTCCTCTCTCCTCTCTGTCCCTCCTTAGTCCTCTCTCTGTCCCTCCTTAGTCCTCTCTCCTCTCTATCCCTCCTTAGTCCTCTCTCCTCTCTCTGTCCCTCCTTAGTCCTCTCTCCGTCCCTCCTTAGTTCTCTCTCCTCTCTCTGTCCCTCCTTAGTCCTCTCTCCTCTCTCTGTCCCTCCTTAGTCCTCTCTCCTTCCCTCTGTCCCTCCTTAGTCCTTTCTCCTTCCCTCTCTCCCTCCTTAGTCCTCTCTCTGTCCCTCCTTAGTCCTCCTCCTCTCTCTGTCCCTCCTTAGTCCTCTCTCCTCCTCTCTCTGTCCCTCCTTAGTCCTCTCTCCTCTGTCCCTCCTTAGTCCTCTCTCCTTCCCTCTGTCCCTCCTTAGTCCTCTCTCCTTCCCTCTCTCCCTCCTTAGTCCTCTCCCCTTCCCTCTCTCCCTCCTTAGTCCTCTCTCCTTCCCTCTGTCCCTCCTTAGTCCTCTCTCCGTCCCTCCTTAATCCTCTCTCCTCCTCTCTCTGTCCCTCATTAGTCCTCTCTCCTCTCTGTCCTTCCTTAGTCCTCTCTCCTTCCCTCTCTGTTCCTCCTTAGTCCTCTCTCTGTCCATCCTTAGTCCTCTCTTCTCTCTGTCCCTCCTTAGTCCTCTCTCTGTCCCTCCTTAGTCCTCTCCTCTCTCTGTCCCTCCTTAGTCCTCTCTCCTCTCTCTCTCCCTCCTTAGTCCTCTCTCCTCTCTCTCTCCCTCCTTGGTCCTCTCTCCTTCCCTTTCTCCCTCCTTAGTCCTTTCTCCTTCCCTCTCTCCCTCCTTAGTCCTCTCTCCTTCCCTCTCTCCCTCCTTAGTCCTCTCTCTGTCTCTCCTTAGTCCTCTCTCCTCCTCTCTCTGTCCCTCCTTAGTCCTCTCTCTCTCCCTCCTTGGTCCTCTCTCCTTCCCTTTCTCCCTCCTTAGTCCTTTCTCCTTCCCTCTCTCCCTCCTTAGTCCTCTCTCCTTCCCTCTCTCCCTCCTTAGTCCTCTCTCCTTCCCTCTCTCCCTCCTTAGTCCTCTCTCCCTCCTTAGTCCTCTCTCTGTCCCTCCTTAGTCCTCTCTCCTCTCCCTGTCCCTCCTTAGTCCTCTCTCCTCTCTCTGTCCCTCTTTAGTCCTCTCTCCTCTCTCTGTCCCTCCTTAGTCCCCTCTCCTTCCCTCTCTCCCTCCTTAGTCCTCTCTCTGTCCCCCCTTAGTCCTCTCTCCTCTTCTCTCTGTCCCTCCTTAGTCCTCTCTCCTTCCATCTGTCCCTCCTTAGTCCTCTCTCCTTCCATCTGTCCCTCCTTAGTCCTCTCTCCTTCCATCTGTCCCTCCGTAGTCCTCTCTCCTTCCCTCTGTCCCTCCTTAGTCCTCTCTCCTTCCCTCTGTCCCTCCTTAGTCCTCTCTCTGTCCCTCCTTACTCCTCTCTCCTTCAATTTCCCTCTCTACTTCTCTCTCCCTCTACCCCCCCCCCCCCTCTCTTTCTCTAGAAAGAGATCAAACATAAACACCATGGTTTGTCTCTCTGTCTGACACGTGAACCATCTCTGGCCTCTGCTTTTTACCCAGCAAGGCAAAGGGCCTGACGGGCGGTGCTTTGTTCTGAGTTCTACTCTCCATGGGCAGAGGGGATGGATGGAGGAGAGAGAACCACACACAGACAGAGAGAGAGACAGAACCACACACAGAGACAGAGAACCACACACAGACAGAGAGACTGAGAGACAGAGAGAGAACCACACACAGAGACAGAACCACACACCGAGACAGAGAACCACACACAGACAGAGAGACTGAGAGACAGAGAGAGAACCACACACACACAGACAGAGAGAGAGAACCACACACAGAGACAGAGAACCACACACAGAGACAAAGACACTGAGCAACAGAGAGACAAAGAGAGAACCACACACAGAGACAGAGACTGAGCGACAGAGAGAACCACACACATAGACAGAGAGACCAAGAGACAGCGAGAGAACCACACACAGAGACAGAGCAACAGAGAGAGAACCACACAGAGACATAGAGACCGAGAGACAGAGAGGGAACCACACACAAAGACAGAGAGACAGAGAGAGAGAGAGCGAGAGACACAGAGAGAGTGTGGACGGTCAGTTCAGCTTGCTGTGTGTG
>NC_092179.1:32046622-32069122 GCF_045791955.1 Oncorhynchus clarkii lewisi | reverse complement strand
GGGGAACCACTGTTGGGGGTACTGGAGGACTGGAGTTGAGAACCACTGTTGGGGGTACTGGAGGACTGGAGTTGGGAACCACTGTTGGGAGTACTGGAGGACTGGAGTTGGGAACCACTGTTGGGGGTACTGGAGGACTGGAGTTGGGAACCACTGTCGGGGGTACTGGAGGACTGGAGTTGGGAACCACTGTTGGGGGTACTGGAGGACTGGAGTTGGGAACCACTGTCGGGGGTACTGGAGGACTGGAGTTGGGAACCACTGTTGGGGGTACTGGAGGACTGGAGTTGGGAACCACTGTTGGGAGTACTGGAGGACTGGAGTTGGGGGAACCACTGTTGGGGGTACTGGAGGACTGGAGTTGGGAACCACTGTCGGGGGTACTGGAGGACTGGAGTTGGGAACCACTGTCGGGGGTACTGGAGGACTGGAGTTGGGAACCACTGTTGGGGGTACTGGAGGACTGGAGTTGGGGGAACCACTGTTGGGGGTACTGGAGGACTGGAGTTGGGAACCACTGTTGGGGGTACTGGAGGACTGGAGTTGGGAACCACTGTTGGGAGTACTGGAGGACTGGAGTTGGGGGAACCATTGTTGGGGGTACTGGAGGACTGGAGTTGGGGGAACCACTGTTGGGGGTACTGGAGGACTGGAGTTGGGAACCACTGTTGGGGGTACTGGAGGACTGGAGTTGGGAACCATTGTTGGGGGTACTGGAGGACTGGAGTTGGGGGAACCACTGTTGGGGGTACTGGAGGACTGGAGTTGGGAACCACTGCCCTACGGGATAGGCTGTCATTTGGGACACAGACTACAGGGCTACTAGGCGTCTGACCCAGAGTGGCTTTAGTCTGGCTGACCAGGCAGCAAGTAAAGGTCAGTAGGTTACCATGTCTGATGGGGGGGGGGGGGGGGGTGGTATGGCAGCCATCTCTGTTCTGATCAATAAACAAACAGAACCTCTGACCTTTGAACTCTAGCCTACACTGTGTGGGTGTCAGGTGAGTCGTGATGGGAATTTCAACTCTGCTCTTTTCAAAATGTTCAGTCAAATTAACAAGTCTTTCGACTGATTTCGTTCATTTGATTACAGTAATGCCCAGAGAGTACAGGACTCCCTACCGGAGAACGATGAAGTTAAAAACTCCAAAGTCTCATGATTCTACAAGCCTCTCGTTGGGGGTTACAGGAGCTGTCACCTGTGACAGACTTACAAAAAGAGTCTGCTTCAAACAATCTACATTTGTGATTGGTAGACGTACACGTAAGACTATTCCTTGCTACCTTTGAAATGAGGTGTAGTTGCGGACTAGATTGTGGACGACTTGACTGCTTCAAGGGAGATCCTTTCAGCACGTCTCTGAATCCACTGAGCCCGAGAAGCACGTTTTGAAATGAAATGAATCATAATTCTCGAGTCAGTAAAAACAGTCGTTCAAAAATAACTAAAATCATCCGCGAACTGCACATCACTACAAAACGAGGTCACTGCACAACTATGCGAGTACAGGTTTCTATAGTTGTACTGTACTGATTCATGCTAGTACAGGTTTCTATAGTTGTACTGTACTGATTCATGCTAGTACAGGTTTCTATAGTTGTACTGTACTGATTCATGCGAGTACAGGTTTCTATAGTTGTACTGATTCATGCTAGTACAGGTTTCTATAGTTGTACTGTACTGATTTATGCTAGTACAGGTTTCTATAGTTGTACTGATTCATGCTAGTACAGGTGTCTGTAGTTGTACTGTACTGATTCATGCTAGTACAGGTTTCTATAGTTGTACTGTACTGATTCATGCTAGTACAGGTTTCTATAGTTGTACTGTACTGATTCATGCGAGTACAGGTTTCTATAGTTGTACTGTACTGATTCATGCTAGTACAGGTTTCTATAGTTGTACTGTACTGATTCATGCTAGTACAGGTTTCTATAGTTGTACTGTACTGATTCATGCGAGTACAGGTTTCTATAGTTGTACTGATTCATGCTAGTACAGGTTTCTATAGTTGTACTGTACTGATTTATGCTAGTACAGGTTTCTATAGTTGTACTGATTCATGCTAGTACAGGTGTCTGTAGTTGTACTGTACTGATTCATGCTAGTACAGGTTTCTATAGTTGTACTGTACTGATTCATGCTAGTACAGGTTTCTATAGTTGTACTGTACTGATTCATGCGAGTACAGGTTTCTATAGTTGTACTGTACTGATTCATGCGAGTACAGGTTTCTATAGTTGTACTGATTCATGCTAGTACAGGTTTCTATAGTTGTACTGTACTGATTCATGCTAGTACAGGTTTCTATAGTTGTACTGATTCATGCTAGTACAGGTTTCTGTAGTTGTACTGTACTGATTCATGCTAGTACAGGTTTCTATAGTTGTACCTATTCATGCTAGTACAGGTTTCTATAGTTGTACTGTACTGATTCATGCGAGTACAGGTTTCTATAGTTGTACTGATTCATGCTAGTACAGGTTTCTATAGTTGTACCTATTCATGCTAGTACAGGTTTCTATAGTTGTACTGTACTGATTCATGCGAGTACAGGTTTCTATAGTTGTACTGATTCATGCTAGTACAGGTTTCTGTAGTTGTACTGTACTGATTCATGCGAGTACAGGTTTCTATAGTTGTACCTATTCATGCTAGTACAGGTTTCTATAGTTGTACTGTACTGATTCATGCAAGTACAGGTTTCTATAGTTGTACCTATTCATGCTAGTACAGGTTTCTATAGTTGTACTGTACTGATTCATGCAAGTACAGGTTTCTATAGTTGTACCTATTCATGCTAGTACAGGTTTCTATAGTTGTACCTATTCATGCTAGTACAGGTTTCTATAGTTGTACTGTACTGATTCATGCAAGTACAGGTTTCTATAGTTGTACCTATTCATGCTAGTACAGGTTTCTATAGTTGTACTGTACTGATTCATGCAAGTACAGGTTTCTATAGTTGTACCTATTCATGCTAGTACAGGTTTCTATAGTTGTACCTATTCATGCTAGTACAGGTTTCTATAGTTGTACCTATTCATGCTAGTACAGGTTTCTATAGTTGTACCTATTCATGCTAGTATTACAGATAAATCTGTATAAATGTAAGCAAATACTTCAATTCTAAAGAAAATACATGTTTTGCTCACTGAAGTACGCAATATCTGTGAGGAGTAAGAAAGAAAAACAGTTGAAGACGGGAACGTGAAGACGGGAACGTGAAGACGTGAAGACGGGAACATGAAGAACGTGAAGACGGGAACGTGAAGACGTGAAGACGTGAAGGTGAAGAACGTGAAGACGGGAACGTGAAGACGGGAACATGAAGACGGGAATGTGAAGACGTGAAGACTGGAACGTGAAGACGGGAACATGAAGACGGGAACGTGAAGATGGGAACATGAAGACGGGAACGTGAAGACGGGAACATGAAGACGTGAAGACGGGAACGTGAAGACGGGAACATGAAGATGGGAACGTGAAGACGGGAAGACGGGAACGTGACGACGGGAATGTGAAGACGGGAAGACGGGAACGTGACGACGGGAATGTGAAGAACGTGAAGACGGGAACGTGAAGACGGGAACGTGAAGACGGGAACATGAAGACGGGAACGTGAAGACGTGAAGACGGGAACGTGAAGACGGGAACATGAAGATGGGAACGTGAAGACGGGAAGACGGGAACGTGACGACGGGAGGTGTGAAGACGGGAACGTGAAGACGGGAACGTGAAGACGGGAACATGAAGATGGGAACGTGAAGACGTGAAGACGGGAACGTGAAGACGGGAACGTGAAGACGGGAACGTGACGACGGGAACGTGAAGACGGGAACGTGAAGATGGGAACGTGAAGATGGGAATGTGAAGATGGGAACGTGAAGACGTGAACATAAAGACGGGAACGTGAAGACGGGAAGACGGGAACGTGAAGACGGGAACGTGAAGACGGGAAGACGGGAACGTGAAGACGGGAACGTGACGACGGGAAGACGGGAACGTGACGACGGGAAGACGGGAACGTGACGACGGGAACGTGAAGAAGGGAACGTGAAGACGTGGACCTTAAGACGGGAACGTGAAGACGGGCAATTGTCTTAAATGGACCAACTTCTCTTGTCACTTCTGAGAGTATTTTATTGAGCTTAAAACAAATGCAGTGGAGAGTTGGAGGGAGTTGAGTTGTCTGGCCTGAGGGTGACGTCTGTAATTGTCTAACAAGTTTAGGAATCCAGCAGAGGACCAACAGCACTTAACAAAGTGGAAACTTGAAACTTCACACACAAAGGGGGAATTGTGTGTGAGAGGTGTGTGTCGTTTTTGTACTGTGAGGCATGTGTTGTGTGAGAGGTGTGTGTCGTTTTTGTACTGTGAGGCATGTGTTGTGTGAGAGGTGTGTGTCGTTTTTGTACTGTGAGGTCTGTGTTGTGTGAGAGGTGTGTGTCGTTTTTGTACTGTGAGGTATGTGTTGTGTGAGAGGTGTGTGTTGTGTCAGAGATGTGTGTATTGTGTAAACAGTTTCTGAAAACAACAAGGAACAGAGAGAAAGTGAGTGTATCGTGTTTAACCAATCATTGACCGTGGAGTTCAACTCCATTGCCGTCTTAAATCTCCTCTGACCATTTTCACCTACTGAACAACTCTCCTCTCTGACCATGTTCACTCTTACTGAACAACTCTCCTCTCTGACCATGTTCACTCTTACTGAACAACTCCCCTCTCTGACCATGTTCACTCTTACTGAACAACTCTCCTCTCTGACCATGTTCACTCTTACTGAACAACTCTCCTCTCTGACCATGTTCACTCTTACTGAACAACTCTCCTCTCTGACCATGTTCACTCTTACTGAACAACTCCCCTCTCTGACCATGTTCACTCTTACTGAACAACTCTCCTCTCTGACCATGTTCACTCTTACTGAACAACTCTCCTCTCTGACCATGTTCACTCTTACTGAACAACTCCCCTCTCTGACCATTTTCACCTACTGAACAACTCCCCTCTCTGACCATGTTCACTCTTACTGAACAACTCTTCTCTCTGACCATGTTCACTCTTACTGAACAACTCCCCTCTCTGACCATGTTCACCTACTGAACAACTCTCCTCTCTGACCATGTTCACTCTTACTGAACAACTCTCCTCTCTGACCATGTTCACTCTTACTGAACAACTCTCCTCTCTGAACATGTTCACCTACTGAACAACTCTCCTCTCTGACCATGTTCACTCTTACTGAACAACTCTCCTCTCTGACCATGTTCACTCTTACTGAACAACTCTCCTCTCTGACCATGTTCACTCTTACTGAACAACTCTCCTCTCTGACCATGTTCACTCTTACTGAACAACTCTCCTCTCTGACCATGTTCACTCTTACTGAACAACTCTCCTCTCTTACCATGTTCACCTACTGAACAACTCCCCTCTCTGACCATGTTCACCTACTGAACAACTCTCCTCTCTGACCATGTTCACTCTTACTGAACAACTCTCCTCTCTGACCATGTTCACCTACTGAACAACTCTCCTCTCTGACCATGTTCACTCTTACTGAACAACTCTCCTCTCTGACCATGTTCACTCTTACTGAACAACTCTCCTCTCCGACCATGTTCACCTACTGAACAACTCTCCTCTCTGACCATGTTCACTCTTACTGAACAACTCCCCTCTCTGACCATTTTCACCTACTGAACAACTCTCCTCTCTGACCATGTTCACCTACTGAACAACTCCCCTCTCTGACCATTTTCACCTACTGAACAACTCTCCTCTCTGACCATGTTCACCTACTGAACAACTCTCCTCTCTGACCATGTTCACTCTTACTGAACAACTCTCCTCTCTGACCATGTTCACCTACTGAACAACTCTCCTCTCTGACCATGTTCACTCTTACTGAACAACTCTCCTCTCTGACCATGTTCACTCTTACTGAACAACTCTCCTCTCTGACCATGTTCACTCTTAATGAACAACTCTCCTCTCTGACCATGTTCACTCTTACTGAACAACTCTCCTCTCTGACCATGTTCACTCTTACTGAACAACTCTCCTCTCTGACCATGTTCACTCTTACTGAACAACTCTCCTCTCTTACCATGTTCACCTACTGAACAACTCCCCTCTCTGACCATGTTCACCTACTGAACAACTCTCCTCTCTGACCATGTTCACTCTTACTGAACAACTCTCCTCTCTGACCATGTTCACCTACTGAACAACTCTCCTCTCTGACCATGTTCACTCTTACTGAACAACTCTCCTCTCTGACCATGTTCACTCTTACTGAACAACTCTCCTCTCCGACCATGTTCACCTACTGAACAACTCTCCTCTCTGACCATGTTCACTCTTACTGAACAACTCCCCTCTCTGACCATTTTCACCTACTGAACAACTCTCCTCTCTGACCATGTTCACTCTTACTGAACAACTCACCTCTCTGACCATTTTCACCTACTGAACAACTCTCCTCTCTGACCATGTTCACTCTTACTGAACAACTCTCCTCTCTGACCATGTTCACTCTTACTGAACAACTCTCCTCTCTGACCATGTTCACTCTTACTGAACAACTCTCCTCTCTGACCATGTTCACCTACTGAACAACTCCCCTCTCTGACCATGTTCACCGACTGAACCAATCCCCTCTCTGACCATGTTCACTCTTACTGAACAACTCTCCTCTCTGACCATGTCCACTCTTACTGAACAACTCTCCTCTCTGACCATGTTCACCTACTGAACAACTCTCCTCTCTGACCATGTTCACCTACTGAACAACTCTCCTCTCTGACCATGTTCACTCTTACTGAACAACTCTCCTCTCTGACCATGTTCACTCTTACTGAACAACTCCCCTCTCTGACCATGTTCACCTACTGAACAACTCTCCTCTCTGACCATGTTCACTCTTACTGAACAACTCTCCTCTCTGACCATGTTCACTCTTACTGAACAACTCTCCTCTCCGACCATGTTCACCTACTGAACAACTCTCCTCTCTGACCATGTTCACTCTTACTGAACAACTCCCCTCTCTGACCATTTTCACCTACTGAACAACTCTCCTTTCTGACCATATTCACTCTTACTGAACAACTCTCCTCTCTGACCATTTTCACCTACTGAACAACTCTCCTCTCTGACCATGTTCACTCTTACTGAACAACTCTCCTCTCTGACCATTTTCACCTACTGAACAACTCTCCTCTCTGACCATGTTCACTCTTACTGAACAACTCTCCTCTCTGACCATGTTCACTCTTACTGAACAACTCTCCTCTCTGACCATGTTCACTCTTACTGAACAACTCTCCTCTCTGACCATGTTCACCTACTGAACAACTCCCCTCTCTGACCAGGTTCACCGACTGAACCAATCCCCTCTCTGACCATGTTCACTCTTACTGAACAACTCTCCTCTCTGACCATGTTCACTCTTACTGAACAACTCTCCTCTCTGACCATGTTCACCTACTGAACAACTCTCCTCTCTGACCATGTTCACCTACTGAACAACTCTCCTCTCTGACCATGTTCACTCTTACTGAACAACTCTCCTCTCTGACCATGTTCACTCTTACTGAACAACTCTCCTCTCTGACCATGTTCACCTACTGAACAACTCCCCTCTCTGACCATTTTCACCTACTGAACAACTCTCCTTTCTGACCATATTCACTCTTACTGAACAACTCTCCTCTCTGACCATTTTCACCTACTGAACAACTCTCCTCTCTGACCATGTTCACTCTTACTGAACAACTCTCCTCTCTGACCATGTTCACTCTTACTGAACAACTCTCCTCTCTGACCATGTTCACTCTTACTGAACAACTCTCCTCTCTGACCATGTTCACCTACTGAACAACTCCCCTCTCTGACCAGGTTCACCGACTGAACCAATCCCCTCTCTGACCATGTTCACTCTTACTGAACAACTCTCCTCTCTGACCATGTTCACTCTTACTGAACAACTCTCCTCTCTGACCATGTTCACCTACTGAACAACTCTCCTCTCTGACCATGTTCACCTACTGAACAACTCTCCTCTCTGACCATGTTCACTCTTACTGAACAACTCTCCTCTCTGACCATGTTCACTCTTACTGAACAACTCTCCTCTCTGACCATGTTCACTCTTACTGAACAACTCTCCTCTCTGACCATGTTCACTCTTACTGAACAACTCTCCTCTCTGACCATGTTCACTCTTACTGAACAACTCTCCTCTCTGACTCTCTACACAATAGTTGAACAGCCACAGGTGTGTCCTACTAGTTTGACTGCTGTTAAGAACTCCTATGGAGGGAGCGGTCAGAGGTCATCTCTGTGTGTGTAATTAGTTGACTAATAGGTCTGAGGAGAGGCGTAGACCTCCTACTTGATTTCCCCAGGCTCCCCTTCAGCTCTACAACGCCCCAGTCAACTGAGTCAACTTAGCCGGGAATTGACATGGGGCCATGGTTATCTTAGAGGAGCTGAAGGCAAGTAGATGCAGTAAAGTAGGAAAATATGAAAACAAAGAAACTCAGAAGAAACTACACCTCCGGCCAGGAGAAACTACACCGCCGGCCAGGAGAAACTACACCGCCGTGCAGGAGAAACTACACCTCCGGCCAGGAGAAACTACACCGCCGGCCAGGAGAAACTACACCTCCGGTCAGGAGAAACTACACCGCCGTGCAGGAGAAACTACACCGCCGGCCAGGAGAAACTACACCGCCGGCCAGGAGAAACTACACCGCCGGCCAGGAGAAACTACACCGCCGTGCAGGAGAAACTACACCGCCGGCCAGGAGAAACTACACCGCCGGCCAGGAGAAACTACACCGCCGTGCAGGAGAAACTACACCGCCGTGCAGGAGAAACTACACCGCCGGCCAGGAGAAACTACACCTCCGTGCAGGAGAAACTACACCGCCGGCCAGGAGAAACTACACCGCCGGCCAGGAGAAACTACACCGCCGTGCAGGAGAAACTACACCGCCGTGCAGGAGAAACTACACCGCCGTGCAGTAGAAACTACACCTCCGGCCAGGAGAAACTACACCGTCGGCCAGGAGAAACTACACCTCCGGCCAGGAGAAACTACACCGCCGGCCAGGAGAAACTACACCGCCGGCCAGGAGAAACTACACCGCCGTGCAGGAGAAACTACACCGCCGGCCAGGAGAAACTATACCGCCGGTCAGGAGAAACTACACTGTCGGCCAGGAGAAACTACACCTCCGGCCAGGAGAAACTACACCGCCGGCCAGGAGAAACTACACCGCCGGCCAGGAGAAACTACACCGCCGTGCAGGAGAAACTACACCGCCGGCCAGGAGAAACTATACCTCCGGCCAGGAGAAACTATACCGCCGGTCAGGAGAAACTACACCGCCGTGCAGGAGAAACTCCACCTCCGGCCAGGAGAAATTACACCGCCGGTCAGGAGAAACTACACCGCCGGCCAGGAGAAACTACACCGCCGGCCAGGAGAAACTACACCGCCGGTCAGGAGAAACTACACCGTCGATCAGGAGAGTGTGTGTGTACACTGTAGGCTAGTTATGATGACTAAAGGCCATGTAGAGTCTCTCCCCCGCACAGAGAAACGTGTCATTACAGAGAGACCAGGGTGTGGACTCTGACTGATGTGGATTCCTGCCTGCTGCTGCACCAATAACAGACTAGCAGCTCTCTCCTTTCCCACTCTCTTTCTCTCTCTTCTCCCACTCACTCCGCTCTGCAGAGGCTCGTCGCGCCGCCGCCAATCTCTGACTCACCCCATTTGCATGCTTGGGAGCTCTCCGGGGTCGCCAGGGGTCAGCCTTAATCAGTCCCAAACGGCACTCTATTCCCGTTATAAATGCACTACATTCAGTTAGTAGGGTGCCATTTGGGACTAACGTAAAATAACATTTAGTCGTTTTTCTCGCTGTGGATTGTAATGATATAAACCTACTGCTGGAAACTGTGAGGCAGGAACGGGCTTCGTAGCTAGGTAGCGCTGCGGACCAGAGAGCAACCCCCAATCCCAAGCCATTAGTGAATTATATACCGTGACATGTGGGATGCAGAACGTGTGTTGTGGTGTTTAAAATAATACATTGTGAAGGTTGGCTGGTTATTGGCTAGTCCACATAGGCCTGGGAAAGCAGCAGAGGCATTATGGGTCGGCTGGTTATTGGCTAGTCCACATAGGCCTGGGAAAGCAGCAGAGGCATTATGGGTCGACTGGTTATTGGCTAGTCCACATAGGCCTGGGAAAGCAGCAGAGGCATTATGGGTCGACTTAGTGATTCTTTGAGAGGCATTTTTTAGAGGGAAAGTAAAATAGTCATTTTTCATCACAGGAGCGGATAGAGGAGAGGATGAAAAGCCCACTTGACTTTAGTTTAATGCATCACATTGCACAAAGCAACACTTAGCATATTAACAGGTTGCTAATGTACAGAATAGGGATTTTATTTTAGGGTTGAGTACAGTGCTCAGAGCGCATGCAAATAAGAACATGAACAGACGTCAGTGAGAAAGTTTGTGAACATATTACCTACCGCTGGACAGAGATGGCCAGACAGAGAAATATTACCTACCGCTGGACAGACAGATGGCCAGACAGAGAAATATCACCTACCGCTGGACAGAGATGGCCAGACAGAGAAATATCACCTACCACTGGACAGACAGATGGCCAGACAGAGAAATATTACCTACCGCTGGACAGACAGATGGCCAGACAGAGAAATATCACCTACCGCTGGACAGAGATGGCCAGACAGAGAAATATTACCTACCGCTGGACAGAGATGGCCAGACAGAGAAATATTACCTACCGCTGGACAGAGATGGCCAGACAGAGAAATATTACCTACCGCTGGACAGAGATGGCCAGACAGAGAAATATTACCTACCGCTGGACAGAGATGGTCAGACAGAGAAATATTACCTACCGCTGGACAGAGATGGCCAGACAGAGAAATATTACCTACCGCTGGACAGAGATGGCCAGACAGAGAAATATTACCTACCGCTGGACAGAGATGGCCAGACAGAGAAATATTACCTACCGCTGGACAGACAGATGGCCAGACAGAGAAATATCACCTACCACTGGACAGACAGATGGCCAGACAGAGAATATCACCTATCACTGGACAGACAGATGGCCAGACATAGAAATATCACCTACCACTGGACAGACAGATGGCCAGACAGAGAATATCACCTATCACTGGACAGACAGATGGCCAGACATAGAAATATCACCTACCACTGGACAGACAGATGGCCAGACAGAGAAATATCACCTACCACTGGACAGACAGATGGCCAGACAGAGAAATATCACCTACCGCTGGACAGAGATGGCCAGACAGAGAAATATCACCTACCACTGGACAGACAGATGGCCAGACAGAGAAATATCTCCTACCGCTGGACAGAGATGGCCAGACAGAGAAATATTACCTACCGCTGGACAGAGATGGCCAGACAGAGAAATATTACCTACCGCTGGACAGAGATGGCCAGACAGAGAAATATTACCTACCGCTGGACAGAGATGGTCAGACAGAGAAATATTACCTACCGCTGGACAGAGATGGCCAGACAGAGAAATATTACCTACCGCTGGACAGAGATGGCCAGACAGAGAAATATTACCTACCGCTGGACAGAGATGGCCAGACAGAGAAATATTACCTACCGCTGGACAGACAGATGGCCAGACAGAGAAATATCACCTACCACTGGACAGACAGATGGCCAGACAGAGAATATCACCTATCACTGGACAGACAGATGGCCAGACATAGAAATATCACCTACCACTGGACAGACAGATGGCCAGACAGAGAATATCACCTATCACTGGACAGACAGATGGCCAGACATAGAAATATCACCTACCACTGGACAGACAGATGGCCAGACAGAGAAATATCACCTACCGCTGGACAGAGATGGCCAGACAGAGAAATATCACCTACCACTGGACAGACAGATGGCCAGACAGAGAAATATCACCTACCGCTGGACAGAGATGGCCAGACAGAGAAATATCACCTACCACTGGACAGACAGATGGCCAGACAGAGAAATATCTCCTACCGCTGGACAGACAGCTGGCCAGACAGAGAAATATTACCTACCACTGGACAGACAGATGGCCAGACAGAGAAATATTACCTACCGCTGGACAGAGATGGCCAGACAGAGAATATCACCTACCACTGGACAGACAGATGGCCAGACACAGAAATATTACCTACCGCTGGACAGACAGAGACAGGAGTCTTGTTACAATGGGACAGACAGAGACAGGAGTCTCGTTACAATGGGACAGACAGAGACAGGAGTCTTGTTACAATGGGACAGACAGAGACGGGAGTCTTGTTACAATGGGACAGACAGAGACAGGAGTCTTGTTACAATGGGACAGACAGAGACAGGAGTCTTGTTACAATGGGACAGACAGAGACAGGAGTCCTGTTACAATGGGACAGACAGAGACAGGAGTCCTGTTACAATGGGACAGACAGAGACAGGAGTCCTGTTACAATGGGACAGACAGAGACAGGAGTTCTGTTACAATGGGACAGACAGAGACAGGAGTCCTGTTACAATGGGACAGACAGAGACAGGAGTCCTGTTACAATGGGACAGACAGAGACAGGAGTCCTGTTACAATGGGACAGACAGAGACAGGAGTCCTGTTACAATGGGACAGACAGAGACAGGAGTCCTGTTACAATGGGACAGACAGAGACAGGAGTCCTGTTACAATGGGACAGACAGAGACAGGAGTCTTGTTACAATGGGACAGACAGAGACAGGAGTCCTGTTACAATGGGACAGACAGAGACAGGAGTCCTGTTACAATGGGACAGACAGAGACAGGAGTCTTGTTACAATGGGACAGACAGAGACAGGAGTCCTGTTACAATGGGACAGACAGAGACAGGAGTCCTGTTACAATGGGACAGACAGAGACAGGAGTCTCGGGGTGGATTTGCATTCTCAGATGCCGAGCGTTTAAACTTCAGTGGTTGGATCCAGACCAGCAGCATTCCATCCATAGTATAATGCCCTTTTCAAAGAGTTTCTCCATAGCACCTGATGAGTAACCTAATCCCCTGTCAAGGCAGGTCAAAACCATTCAATTACTGACAACAACACCTCCATTTAGCAGATACAAAGTCCCATCACCAGTATAACTAGATGATGTATCTATTAATGTAACTAGATGTAATCCCACCACCACTAGTATAACTGATTAATGTAACTAGATGTAATCCCACCACTAGTATAACTGATTAATGTAACTAGATGTAATCCCACCACTAGTATAACTGATTAATGTAACTAGATGTAATCCCACCACCACTAGTATAACTGATTAATGTAACTAGATGTAATCCCAACACCAGTATAACTGATTAATGTAACTAGATGTAATCCCACCACCACTAGTATAACTGATTAATGTAACTAGATGTAATCCCACCACTAGTATAACTGATTAATGTAACTAGATGTAATCCCACCACCAGTATAACTGATTAATGTAACTAGATGTAATCCCACCACCACCAGTATAACTGATTAATGTAACTAGATGTAATCCCACCACCACCAGTATAACTGATTAATGTAACTAGATGTAATCCCACCACCATGTAACTAGATGTAATCCCAACACCACCAGTATAACTGATTAATGTAACTAGATGTAATCCCACCACCAGTATAACTGATTAATGTAACTAGATGTAATCCCACCACCAGTATAACTGATTAATGTAACTAGATGTAATCCCAACACCACCAGTATAACTGATTAATGTAACTAGATGTAATCCCACCACCAGTATAACTGATTAATGTAACTAGATGTAATCCCAACACCAGTATAACTGATTAATATAACTAGATGTAATCCCACCACCACTAGTATAACTGATTAATGTAACTAGATGTAATCCCACCACCACTAGTATAACTGATTAATGTAACTAGATGTAATCCCACCACCATGTAACTAGATGTAATCCCACCACCACTAGTATAACTGATTAATGTAACTAGATGTAATCCCACCACTAGTATAACTGATTAATGTAACTAGATGTAATCCCACCACCACCACCAGTATAACTGATTAATGTAACTAGATGTAATCCCACCACCAGTATAACTGATTAATGTAACTAGATGTAATCCCAACACCACCAGTATAACTGATTAATGTAACTAGATGTAATCCCACCACTACCAGTATAACTGATTAATGTAACTAGATGTAATCCCACCACCACCACCAGTATAACTGATTAATGTAACTAGATGTAATCCCACCACCAGTATAACTGATTAATGTAACTAGATGTAATCCCAACACCACAGGTCTAACTGATTAATGTAACTAGATGTAATCCCAACACCACCAGTATAACTGATTAATGTAACTAGATGTAATCCCACCACCACCACCAGTATAACTGATTAATGTAACTAGATGTAATCCCAACACCACAGGTCTAACTGATTAATGTAACTAGATGTAATCCCACCACCAGTATAACTGATTAATGTAACTAGATGTAATCCCACCACCAGTATAACTGATTAATGTAACTAGATGTAATCCCAACACCACAGGTCTAACTGATTAATGTAACTAGATGTAATCCCAACACCACCAGTATAACTGATTAATGTAACTAGATGTAATCCCACCACTACCAGTATAACTGATTAATGTAACTAGATGTAATCCCACCACCACCACCAGTATAACTGATTAATGTAACTAGATGTAATCCCACCACCAGTATAACTGATTAATGTAACTAGATGTAATCCCAACACCACAGGTCTAACTGATTAATGTAACTAGATGTAATCCCAACACCACCAGTATAACTGATTAATGTAACTAGATGTAATCCCACCACCACCACCAGTATAACTGATTAATGTAACTAGATGTAATCCCAACACCACAGGTCTAACTGATTAATGTAACTAGATGTAATCCCACCACCAGTATAACTGATTAATGTAACTAGATGTAATCCCAACACCACAGGTCTAACTGATTAATGTAACTAGATGTAATCCCACCACCAGTATAACTGATTAATGTAACTAGATGTAATCCCAACACCACAGGTCTAACTGATTAATGTAACTAGATGTAATCCCACCACCAGTATAACTGATTAATGTAACTAGATGTAATCCCCCCACCAGTATAACTGATTAATGTAACTAGATGTAATCCCACCACCAGTATAACTGATTAATGTAACTAGATGTAATCCCACCACCACAGGTATAACTGATTAATGTAACTAGATGTAATCCCAACACCACCAGTATAACTGATTAATGTAACTAGATGTAATCCCACCACCACAGGTCTAACTGATTAATGTAACTAGATGTAATCCCACCACCAGTATAACTGATTAATGTAACTAGATGTAATCCCACCACCAGTATAATTTATGTATCTATTCATGTAACTAGATGTGACGTGGTTCCTTGGTTCCATCTCATGCCCTCCTACGGCTGCTGACAAGGCATGTCCTGCCAAGCAGAAATGCACTATGGTTACGTGTCCCATTTAGGGCACTGATCTAAAGTAGTGTACTATGTAGTGAATAGGATGCGATGTGGGACGCATGGTTTAAGCATAGGTCTACTGCAGCCACGGTCTCGTCCATGGGAGCCTTTCAGAGCTTGTTCTTCTCAGACATTTCGGTCTTTTAGGAGGAGAACAACAGTCTGACTAACATACAGTCACTGTTCTCTCCTCTCTGGAGACAGGCAGTAATTAAAAACAAGAGATTTATTTCACGTTGATTCACTTAGTGGTATAATGAGATGGTCTATAAAATAAATGATATGAAGGGTGAGGTCTACTAGACTGTCAACAGGGGGTCGTGTTCAGTAGGACAAACTGTAGCAAAGGGTTTATCAACAGATAACAAACAACAACAAAAAAGACTGTTCCTTATTGGACAAACTGTGCTGATCGGTACCTCCCAGTTTCACTCTATTTCGGGATGTTTCGTCTCCGTTTCCTGTCTACCGAATATGATCCTGTAGTCTACTCCTCCACTAACAGAACATCATTCACATCATGAATATGATCCTGTAGTCTACTCCTCCACTGACAGAACATCATTCACATCATGAATATGATCCTGTAGTCTACTCCTCCACTGACAGAACATCATTCACATCATGAATATGATCCTGTAGTCTACTCCTCCACTAACAGACCATCCTGTAGTCTACTCCTCCACTAACAGACCATCATTCACATCATGAATATGATCCTGTAGTCTACTCCTCCACTGACAGAACATCATTCACATCATGAATATGATCCTGTAGTCTACTCCTCCACTAACAGACCATCATTCACATCATGAATATGATCCTGTAGTCTACTCCTCCACTAACAGACCATCCTGTAGTCTACTCCTACACTAACAGACCATCATTCACATCATGCCACGCGGGGAAATGTGGGAACAACATGGAGGGAATTCAAGTATACATCTACATCAGGAGATGTGAATATGATGCACAAGGCCTGGATGAGGGAGATGCAGAGACATGCAGAACGAAGATGTTTCAATCTCACAGCTCATATTACAACAGAATAATTTCAATGCCTGATGTGGGAATAATTCCAAAGTAATGGCATTGTTGTGAACACAGGAATTCAAAAGCAAGAACCCAGGGTCATAAACTGTGTACTGAGTGGTTAAGTGTTGATAATAGCATAGCATTACCTTGTAACTAGTGGGTATGGTAAGTGCCTCTTCATAAAATAGATAGTTTGATAAACGCCAGCACATAGTTCACTGTAACAAGTACAGTCCGCCCACTACTGTTCACAGTCACTCTCTCTCTGCTACTCTCTCCATCACACTCTCTCTCTCTCTCTCTGGTGCTCTCTCAGTCACTCTCTCAGTCTCAGTCACTCTCTCTCTCTGGTGCTCTCTCAGTCTCAGTCACTCTCTCTCTCTGGTTCTCTCTGTCTCTCTCTCTCTCTCTGGTGCTCTCTCAGTCACTCTCTCTCTCTGGTGCTCTCTCAGTCTCTCCCTCTCTCTCTCTCTCTCTCTGGTTCTCTCTGTCTCTCTCTCTCTCTCTGGTTCTCTCTCTCTCTCTCTCTCTCTCTCTGGTTCTCTCTCTCTCTCTGGTGCTCTCTCTCTCTCTCTCTCTCTCTGTTACTCTCTCCATCACACTCTCTCTCTCAGTTACCCTCTCCATCACACTCTCTCTCACTCTCTCACTCTCTCTCTCAGTTACTCTCTCCATCACACTCTCTCTCTCACTCTCTTTCTCTGGTGCTGTCTCTCAGTTACTCTCTCTCTCTGGTGCTCTCTCAGTCACTCACTCTCACTCAGTCACTCTCTCACTCTCTCTCTCTCTCTCTCTCCATCACACTCTCTCTCTCTCTCTCGCTCGGAATTCTTCCTCACACTGGCGCTGTCGCCCAGGCAACCTGCAATCCCATTAAGACCAGCTGATCTGTTGAAGGGAGGGGCGTCCCTTAACCCCCCCCCCCCTGCCCTCCTGAACTTTTGTATCACTTTAAACGAGCCAGAGGGAGTTTACTTTAACTCCCACACCATTTTCCCTCCAGACGGACGAGTGAGAGACGGAGCGAAAGGAATTTAGGGGTTAAAAGAGCCCTCTGCCCTGCGACCAGAAGAAGGAGGGGAGTCCAAAGCTCTTCGCCTCACACGTTGTGTTTTAACCCTCTGCGTGCGTAAAGTGTAAAACAATCCCATGTGTAAAGTAGTAAAACAAATGAGAGAAATATTGTCAAGTCAGGTTCTGTGATTCGATTTCACTGCCAAGTATCACCTTATTAAATAAGAATGGACATTATCAGTGTTCAAGTATAACATAATAACGTGTGTCAGAAATAAAAGTCCTTCCTTGTCAGATGAAAGACGAGCTGCATTGTTTAGCTGTAGGGACAGAGAAACAAGAACATATGTATGTTATAGCATTACGGTCATCAGACAGGCGCTCTTATCCAGAGAGACTTCCAGTCGGTGCAGTCATGTTAAGATCGCTAGGTGAGACAACCACACATCACTGTCATAGCAACACCGTGAATCACAGCAGATCTCCTAAGCCTGGTCTCACCCACAGTATCCTGGGAAATGGTCCCACGGAACCAGAAAGAAGCCAAGCTATTAAACACAGTGCCGGGCTGTTAACAGAACACTGAAGTTTACTCTTGGTATGTATTGTGGCTTTACATTGCATCTGGGAGTGAATGAGAGACAGAGAACAGTCAGAAAGGCCACTAATGTGCTACGCTCTTGTTTTGTTTTTCAGAGAGGGAGGGAGGGAGGGAGGGAGAAATTTAGAGAGGGAAAAGGGAGAGAGAGAGAGGGAGGGAGGGAGACATTTATAGAGGGAAAAGGGAGAGAGAGAGAGGGAGGGAGGGAGACATTTATAGAGGGAAAAGGGAGAGAGAGAGAGGGAGGGAGAGATTTAGAGAGGGAAAAGGGAGAGAGAGAGGGAGGGAGAGATTTAGAGAGGGAAAAGGGAGAGAGAGAGAGGGAGAGAGGGAGAAATTTAGAGAGGGAAAAGGGAGAGAGAGAGAGGGAGGGAGGGAGACATTTATAGAGGGAAAAGGGAGAGAGAGAGAGGGAGGGAGAGATTTAGAGAGGGAAAAGGGAGAGAGAGAGGGAGGGAGAGATTTAGAGAGGGAAGAAGGGAGAGAGAGGGAGGGAGAGTTTTAGAGGGGAAAAGGGAGAGAGAGAGGGAGGGAGAGATTTAGAGAGGGAAAGAAGGAGGGAGAGATGAGGGGAGAGAGATTTAGAGAGGGAAAAGGGAGAGAGAGATGAGGGGAGAGAGATTTAGAGAGGGAAAGAAGGGAGAGGGAGGGAGGGAGGGAGGGAGGGAGGGAGGGAGGGAGGGAGGGAGGGAGGGAGGGAGGGAGGGAGGGAGGTGTTGCCATTTTGACCTTTCCACCATTGACCCAGTGAGACTCAGCAGGAGATGTAGGCAGATCTGAAACACACACACCTTCCATACACACACACACACACCTTCACACACACACACACACACACACACACACACACACACACACACACACACACACACACACACACACACACACACACACACACACACACACACACACACACACACACACACACCTTCCACACACACACACACACACACACACACACACCTTCCATACACACACACACACCTTCTAGCCTGCTAGTGCCATCAACACCAGCATCATCCTCAAGCCAACAAGCAGCCTATCTTAAACCATATTACCCTGCTGACAGACCCAACACACACAGCTTAAACCATATTACCCTGCTGACAGACCCAACACACACAGCTTAGACCATATTACCCTGCTGACAGACCCAACACACACAGCTTAAACCCTATTACCCTGCTGACAGACCCAACACACACAGCTTAAACCCTATTACCCTGCTGACAGACCCAACACACACAGCTTAAACCCTATTACCCTGCTGACAGACCCAACACACACAGCTTAAACCCTATTACCCTGCTGACAGACCCAACACACCCAGCTTAAACCACATTAACCTGCTGACAGACCCAACACACACAGCTTAGACCATATTACCCTGCTGACAGACCCAACACACACAGCTTAGACCCTATTACCCTGCTGACAGACCCAACACACACAGCTTAAACCCTATTACCCTGCTGACAGACCCAACACACACAGCTTAGACCATATTACCCTGCTGACAGACCCAACACACACAGCTTAAACCCTATTACCCTGCTGACAGACCCAACACACACAGCTTAAACCCTATTACCCTGCTGACAGACCCAACACACACAGCTTAAACCCTATTACCCTGCTGCCAGACCCAACACACACAGCTTAAACCCTATTACCCTGCTGACAGACCCAACACACACAGCTTAAACCCTATTACCCTGCTGACAGACCCAACACACACAGCTTAAACCCTATTACCCTGCTGACAGACCCAACACACACAGCTTAAACCCTATTACCCTGCTGACAGACCCAACACACACAGCTTAAACCATATTACCCTGCTGACAGACCCAACACACACAGCTTAAACCATATTACCCTGCTGACAGACCCAACACACACAGCTTAAACCATATTACCCTGCTGACAGACCCAACACACACAGCTTAGACCCTATTACCCTGCTGACAGACCCAACACACACAGCTTAGACCCTATTACCCTGCTGACAGACCCAACACACACAGCTTTAATCATATTATAAACTGGGTGGTTCGAGCCCTGAATGCGGGGTGGAGGGTGGAGGGGATAGGACGGGGTGGAGGGTGAAGGGGATGGCGCTGGGTGGACGGTGGGAGTCAGGCAGGGAGACAGGCAGGGAAAGGGGCAGAGAGACAGGCAGGGAGACAGGCAGGGAGACAGGCAGGGCCCACTCTCACCAGAATACACCTGTACCTGTTCACCCTTAATTAGGGCTACTACTAAGTGTTCCAGTTGAAAGTCAAAGAGCCTGTTTCCTTCAACCCCTGAATCCTAATTGCAGAAATCTTTCAGGACATTTCACTTGTGACTTATTGCTTTGTAGTTCCTTAGTGGAGTAAAGGGAGGCGGGCCTCTAGAGGCCCACATCAGTGAATGTGTTTGATCATGTTGATGTCTATACTGTCCAGACTGTTACTCAGTACAGGGAGGGGACTAGGTCTGATCCTAAATACTACCCTACTACATTTGACCAGAGCCCTATTCCCTATATAGTGCACTACTTTAGACCAGAGCCCGATGAATAGGATGCCATTTGGGACACCCCCTAAGCCTACAATGGAAGGAGAGAGACAACTCTGGCTCTTCTACAATACAAGCAACAACAGCCTGTTGCGTGAGGATGAAGGTCTTTAAAATCCAATAAGGGTTGAATGTCGTTTCTCTGTTTCTATTCTCTGCACGCTGGCAGATCCCTGGTCAGAGTCAGTCTTATTGTGGTTTACAATAACACACAGACCCCTCTCTCTCTCTCTCTCTCTCTCTCTTAATCAACCTCAGGATTGTCACGGAATAACAAGCCAATGACGTGGACTCACATGAACCCAGGTATTATGTTACTGTCCCACTACTACTCTGTTTCTCTCTCAGTCCTCCAGATACTACTCTGTTTCTCTCTCAGTCCTCCAGATACTACTCTGTTTCTCTCTCAGTCCTCCAAATACTACTCTGTTTCTCTCTCAGTCCTCCAGATACTACTCTGTTTCTCAGTCTCTCTCTCAGTCCTCCAGATACTACTCTGTTTCTCTCTCAGTCCTCCAGATACTACGGTTTCTCAGTCTCTCTATCTCAGTCCTCCAGATACTACTGTTTCTCAGTCTCTCTCTCTCAGTCCTCCAGATACTACTCTGTTTCTCTCTCAGTCCTCCAGATACTACTCTGTTTCTCTCTCAGTCCTCCAGATACTACGGTTTCTCAGTCTCTCTCTCTCAGTCCTCCAGACAAAACCAGATGAACAGAGAGAAATAGACAGAGAGACAAGACAGGGGAAAAGTTCAGTGAAACAGTTGAGTGTGGAGGTCGTTTGGGCTTCTCAGGGTTGAACAGCGAATGCATCATTCTGAATGTTCCTCTGCTCTGGTCTGAGGGTTCGGCCTCTTTCTCTGAGAGAGGCTTGTATCTGACAGCTACATCCTCACACACATCACACCTTAGAGGTTTAGAGAGACAGATCAATCAGGTGGGCAGACTTGGGTTTCCAGAGCTCTCTCTCTCCTTTATCAAAGACACATTTTTCCACGGCGCTCCAGGGGAGGGTTGGAGAGAGAGAACGCCCCTGAAGCTACTGTGTGGGCGAAGGATGAGAGAGAGACAGAGAGACAGAGAGAGAAACCGGTTTCTGGAGATGACACGCTTCTCATTAGCAATAGATTGACAAATGAGAGGAAAGCAGAGGAATAGCCCTCAGCTTTGTCACACTGGCTAGTGTGAGGGATAGTCCTCAGCTTTGTCACACTGGCTAGTGTGAGGGATAGTCCTCAGCTTTGTCACACTGGCTAGTGTGAGGAATAGTCCTCAGCTTTGTCACACTGGCTAGTGTGAGGAATAGTCCTCAGCTTTGTCACACTGGCTAGTGTGAGGGATAGTCCTCAGCTTTGTCACACTGGCTAGTGTGAGGAATAGTCCTCAGCTTTGTCACACTGGCTAGTGTGAGGAATAGTCCTCAGCTTTGTCACACTGGCTAGTGTGAGGAATAGCACAGGTAACCTGACACAGGCAGTACCATACCCACAGAAACACACAGCACAAGTGTGTACCCCACCCCAGTCAGGTCCTCAAGCTGCCAGACAGACAGACAGACAATACTGTACACAGACAGACAGACAGACAGACAATACTGTAGAGTCGACAGACAGACAGACAGACAGAGCGACATACAGACAGACAGACAGAGCGG
>NC_092179.1:32031622-32039122 GCF_045791955.1 Oncorhynchus clarkii lewisi | reverse complement strand
TTGGACGTACTGTAAAATTCTCTAAAAAGATGTTGCAGGCGGCTTATGGTAGAGAAAATTAACATTAAATTCTCTGGCAACAGCTGAGTTGGACATTACTGCAGTCAGCATTACAATTGCACGCTCCCTCAAAACTTGAGACATCTGTGGCATTGTGTTTAAGTGGCCTTTTATTGTCCCCAGCACAAGGTGCACATGTGTAATGATCATGCTGTTTAATCAGATTATTGATATGCCGCACCTGTCAGGTGGATGGATGATATTGGCAAATGCTTACTAACAGGGATGTAAACACATTTGTGCAAAACATTTGAGAGAAATATGTTGTTATTTTGTGCGTATGGAACTTTTCTGGGAACTTTTATTTAATCTCATGAAACATGATGTGTTTATATTTTTGTTCAGTATAAATAGTCTCACTTATCCGTCATCTTTCCCCTCCTCTTGAAAGCACAATATAACTCAGTACATAAAAATAACACATTCTCTCTCCCAGACCCGGCTTCTGGGCCCTGTCCAATTTATGACATTTGGATTACATCCCAAAAATGGCACCCTATTCCTTGTATAGTGCACTACGTTTGACCAGTGCCCATAGCGAATAGGCTGTCATTTTGGATGCACATTGTAGCAAGCGACAGTGCAGGCATTCCAACACACCAGAGGTGATGGAGTGGGTTAGTGTAACATTACAACACAGAGGTGATGGAGTGGGTTAGTGTGACATTACAACACAGAGGTGATGGAGTGGGTTAGTGTAACATTACAACACACCAGAGGTGATGGAGTGGGTTAGTGTAACATTACAACACAGAGGTGATGGAGTGGGTTAGTGTAACATTACAACACAGAGGTGATGGAGTGGGTTAGTGTAACATTACAACACAGAGGTGATGGAGTGGGTTAGTGTAACATTACAACACAGAGGTGATGGAGTGGGTTAGTGTAAGATTACAACACAGAGGTGATGGAGTGGGTTAGTGTGACATTACAACACAGAGGTGATGGAGTGGGTTAGTGTAACATTACAACACAGAGGTGATGGAGTGGGTTAGTGTAACATTACAACACCAGAGGTGATGGAGTGGGTTAGTGTAACATTACAACACAGAGGTGATGGAGTGGGTTAGTGTAACATTACAACACAGAGGTGATGGAGTGGGTTAGTGTGACATTACAACACAGAGGTGATGGAGTGGGTTAGTGTAACATTACAACACAGAGGTGATGGAGTGGGTTAGTGTAACATTACAACACAGAGGTGGTGGAGTGGGTTAGTGTAACATTACAACACACTAGAGGTGATGGAGTGGGTTAGTGTAACATTACAACACAGAGGTGATGGAGTGGGTTAGTGTGACATTACAACACAGAGGTGATGGAGTGGGTTAGTGCAACATTACAACACAGAGGTGATGGAGTGGGTTAGTGTGACATTACAACACAGAGGTGATGGAGTGGGTTAGTGTGACATTACAACACACCAGAGGTGATGGAGTGGGTTAGTGTAACATTACAACACAGAGGTGATGGAGTGGGTTAGTGTAACATTACAACACAGAGGTGATGGAGTGGGTTAGTGTGACATTACAACACAGAGGTGATGGAGTGGGTTAGTGCAACATTACAACACAGAGGTGATGGAGTGGGTTAGTGTAACATTACAACACAGAGGTGATGGAGTGGGTTAGTGTAACATTACAACACAGAGGTGATGGAGTGGGTTAGTGTAACATTACAACACAGAGGTGATGGAGTGGGTTAGTGTAACATTACAACACAGAGGTGATGGAGTGGGTTAGTGTGACATTACAACACACTAGAGGTGATGGAGTGGGTTAGTGTAACATTACAACACAGAGGTGATGGAGTGGGTTAGTGTGACATTACAACACAGAGGTGATGGAGTGGGTTAGTGTAACATTACAACACACCAGAGGTGATGGAGTGGGTTAGTGTGACATTACAACACAGAGGTGATGGAGTGGGTTAGTGTAACATTACAACACACCAGAGGTGATGGAGTGGGTTAGTGTGACATTACAACACAGAGGTGATGGAGTGGGTTAGTGTGACATTACAACACAGAGGTGATGGAGTGGGTTAGTGTAACATTACAACACAGAGGTGATGGAGTGTGTTAGTGTAACATTACAACACAGAGGTGATGGAGTGGGTTAGTGTAACATTACAACACAGAGGTGATGGAGTGGGTTAGTGTAACATTACAACACACTAGAGGTGATGGAGTGGGTTAGTGTAACATTACAACACAGAGGTGATGGAGTGGGTTAGTGTAACATTACAACACAGAGGTGATGGAGTGGGTTAGTGTAACATTACAACACAGAGGTGATGGAGTGGGTTAGTGTGACATTACAACACAGAGGTGATGGAGTGGGTTAGTGTAACATTACAACACAGAGGTGATGGAGTGGGTTAGTGTGACATTACAACACAGAGGTGATGGAGTGGGTTAGTGTGACATTACAACACAGAGGTGATGGAGTGGGTTAGTGTAACATTACAACACACTAGAGGTGATGGAGTGGGTTAGTGTAACATTACAACACAGAGGTGATGGAGTGGGTTAGTGTAACATTACAACACAGAGGTGGTGGAGTGGGTTAGTGTAACATTACAACACAGAGGTGGTGGAGTGGGTTAGTGTAACATTACAACACAGAGGTGATGGAGTGGGTTAGTGTAACATTACAACACAGAGGTGATGGAGTGGGTTAGTGTAACATTACAACACACTAGAGGTGATGGAGTGGGTTAGTGTGACATTACAACACAGAGGTGATGGAGTGGGTTAGTGTAACATTACAACACACTAGAGGTGATGGAGTGGGTTAGTGTGACATTACAACACAGAGGTGATGGAGTGGGTTAGTGTAACATTACAACACAGAGGTGATGGAGTGGGTTAGTGTAACATTACAACACAGAGGTGATGGAGTGGGTTAGTGTGACATTACAACACACCAGAGGTGATGGAGTGGGTTAGTGTAACATTACAACACAGAGGTGATGGAGTGGGTTAGTGTGACATTACAACACAGAGGTGATGGAGTGGGTTAGTGTAACATTACAACACACTAGAGGTGATGGAGTGGGTTAGTGTAACATTACAACACAGAGGTGATGGAGTGGGTTAGTGTAACATTACAACACAGAGGTGATGGAGTGGGTTAGTGTAACATTACAACACAGAGGTGATGGAGTGGGTTAGTGTAACATTACAACACACTAGAGGTGATGGAGTGGGTTAGTGTAACATTACAACACAGAGATGATGGAGTGGGTTAGTGTGACATTACAACACAGAGGTGATGGAGTGGGTTAGTGTGACATTACAACACACCAGAGATGATGGAGTGGGTTAGTGTAACATTACAACACAGAGGTGATGGAGTGGGTTAGTGTAACATTACAACACAGAGGTGATGGAGTGGGTTAGTGTAACATTACAACACAGAGGTGATGGAGTGGGTTAGTGTGACATTCCAACACACTAGAGGTGATGGAGTGGGTTAGTGTAACATTACAACACAGAGGTGATGGAGTGGGTTAGTGTGACATTACAACACAGAGGTGATGGAGTGGGTTAGTGTAACATTACAACACAGAGGTGATGGAGTGGGTTAGTGTGACATTACAACACAGAGGTGATGGAGTGGGTTAGTGTGACATTACAACACAGAGGTGATGGAGTGGGTTAGTGTGACATTACAACACAGAGATGATGGAGTGGGTTAGTGTGACATTACAACACACTAGAGGTGATGGAGTGGGTTAGTGTAACATTACAACACAGAGGTGATGGAGTGGGTTAGTGTGACATTACAACACAGAGGTGATGGAGTGGGTTAGTGTGACATTACAACACAGAGGTGATGGAGTGGGTTAGTGTAACACTACAACACAGAGGTGATGGAGTGGATTAGTGTAACATTACAACACAGAGGTGATGGAGTGGGTTAGTGTAACATTGGTTTCAGTGTGAATGCCCTCTTACTATGAGGCCCGCTGTGGAATGAGTACAGCTACGTTCTCCTCCTCTCTCTCACCCCTCTGATATCCCCTCTCTCTGTACTTCCTTTGTTTCCCTCTCCCCTCCTCCTCTCTCGCTCCCTCTCCCCTCCTCCTCTCTATCCCCTCCTCCTCTCTCTCTCTCTCTCTCCTCCTCCTCTCTCTCCCCTCCTCCTCCTCTCTCTCCCCTCCTCCTCCTCCTCTCTCTCACCCCTCCGATCCTCCCTCTAATATCCCCTCCTCTCTCGCTATCTCACCCCTCCTCTCTCTCCCCTCCTCCTCTCTCTCACCCCTCCGATCCTCCCTCTAATATCTCCTCCGTTTCCCTCTCCCCCTCTCTCCCCTCCTCCTCTCTCTCTCTAACCACTCCGATCCTCCCTCTAATATCCCATCTCTCTGTACCTCCTCTCACAGTCCTCGCCCCCCCCTCCTCTCTCTCTAACCCCTCCCTGGTTTACCAGTCTCTAGAGAGACCTAGTACTATGCTCAGAGGTCCTGTCAAGGGCCAGCCACTTTCCTTTCTGAAATACCCCAGTCAGGATCAAAGCCCTGTGTCAGTCAGCCTGACATCTCTGTTAACCTTCAGGTAAGAATCTCAAATAAAATCTCTAGCTATTTGATCATCCTATACAGAAGGTTTGACTACGCTGTTGGATGATAGAGAGAGAAACAAGTGTCACTTTTTGCAAGATTTGGAAATGGGAAAAATGTATGATTGATATGGAAAAATGCATGTGAACAATATAGAAATGTGAAATGCATGCAGAGGCATTCATGACTTGAGGTAGTAGTCTGAACTGGGATCTGATTGGAGCAACATGACTTGAGGTAGTAGTCTGAACTGGGATCTGATTGGAGCAACATGACTTGAGGTAGTAGTCTGAACTGGGATCTGATTGGAGCAACATGACTTGAGGTAGTAGTCTGAACTGGGATCTGATTGGAGCAACATGACTTGAGGTAGTAGTCTGAACTGGGATCTGATTGGAGCAACATGACTTGAGGTAGTAGTCTGAACTGGGATCTGATTGGAGCAACATGACTTGAGGTAGTAGTCTGAACTGGGATCTGATTGGAGCAACATGACTTGAGGTAGTAGTCTGAACTGGGATCTGATTGGAGCAACATGACTTGAGGTAGTAGTCTGAACTGGGATCTGATTGGAGCAACATGACTTGAGGTAGTAGTCTGAACTGGGATCTGATTGGAGCAACATGACTTGAGGTAGTAGTCTGAACTGGGATCTGATTGGAGCAACATGACTTGAGGTAGTAGTCTGAACTGGGATCTGATTGGAGCAACATGACTTGAGGTAGTAGTCTGAACTGGGATCTGATTGGAGCAACATGACTTGAGGTAGTAGTCTGAACTGGGATCTGATTGGCGCAACATGACTTGAGGTAGTAGTCTGAACTGGGATCTGATTGGAGCAACATGACCTTTCAGTTAGTTAATTGCTAGTTATATAAAAAGATGGACTGAAAATGACATGGAAAACACCCAAGAAAGAAACGATGATTCATTTGGCCATGGTGGTTCTAGCTGCATACCAATGGCATATTCTACCAGAGACCACACACACACACACACTACACCGTTTGATGATAGAAAAGTGTCGGGAGGATGCTTTCCTGTCTGGCACATTTGTGAAATGTTGTGTGTGTGTGTGTGTGTCTGTGTCTGTGTCTGTGTCTGTGTGTGTGTGTGTGTGTGTGTGTGTGTGTGTGTGTGTGTGTGTGTGTGTGTGTGTGTGTGTGTGTCTGTGTGTGTGTGTGTGTGTGTGTGTGTGTATGTGTGTGTGTGTGTGTGTGTGAGACGCTCCGTCTCCCCCAGAGGAAAATAAAATATCCCTCGGCTGAAACGGAGACGCCAAATATATTCACCCACATTCTCTCACCAGGGAAGCATCTGCACAGGCGGAGAGGAGGACGAGGACGAGGAAGAGAAGAGGAGAAGAGGAAGAGGAAGAGAAGAAGAGAAGAGGAAGAGGAAAAAGCAGGGGGTAAATTCACACTGCTTGCTGTCATTAGTTTAGTCTTTAAAACTGGAGACATTTCCTGGTTGTTTGAGAGCAACGAGTTCAGAGCGACTCAGATCTTCCAAGCTGCAGTGTTTTGGGTCGACACTGTTCATATCTATCAGAGAGAAGTCAGGCAGGGCAGACCGACACAGGAGACCAGAGGCACAGGAGACCAGAGGCACAGGCAGGGCAGACCGACACAGGAGACCAGAGGCACAGGAGACCAGAGGCACAGGCAGGGCAGACCGACACAGGAGACCAGAGGCACAGGCTGTCCCCAAATGGAACTCTATTCACAATCCTTGTCTAGGGAATAGGGCTCTGGTCAACAGTAGTGCACTATATAGGGAATAGGGCTCTGGTCTAAAGTAGTGCACTATATAGGGAATAGGGCTCTGGTCAACAGTAGTGTACTATATAGGGAATAGGGCCCTGGTCTAAAGTAGTGCACTATATAGGGAATAGGGCTCTGGTCAACAGTAGTGTACTATATAGGGAATAGGGCTCTGGTCTAAAGTAGTGCACTATATAGGGAATAGGACCCTGGTCTAAAGTAGTCTACTATATAGGGAATAGGGCTCTGGTCACCAGTAGTGGACTATTAGGGAATAGGGCCCTGGTTAACAGTAGTGCACTATATAGGGAATAGGGCTCTGGTCAACAGTAGTGCACTATAATAGGGAATAGGGCTCTGGTCTAAAGTAGTGGACTATATAGAGAATAGGGTTGAATTTGGGGACGCAGCCCTAGTGTGCATAGCAGTGAGTGGAGTTCATTTGATGTAAATTGATACCAAGAGCAGGACAAGACTGTTCCCTGTCTAAATGTTGTGATTGGAACACATCAGCTTTATTAAATGATCCCATTTGGGAGCAGCGTAACAGTGAGCTGATGTTCCCTCACAGTAACCAGGATCTGTGTTCAGCTCTAGAGTGTCTGCAGGTGGGGTCAGGTTAGGTCTACTGTGTTCATCTCTAGAGTGTCTGCAAGTGGGGTCAGGTTAGGTCTACTGTGTTCAGCTCTAGAGTGTCTGCAGGTGGGGTCAGGTTAGGTCTACTGTGTTCATCTCTAGAGTGTCTGCAAGTGGGGTCAGGTTAGGTCTACTGTGTTCAGCTCTAGAGTGTCCTGGGTAGAGGTCAACCGATTATGATTTTTCAACACCGATACCGATTATTGGAGGACCAAAAAGGCCGATACCGATTAATTGGACGATTAAAAAAAATAAAAATTAAATGTATTTGTAATAATGACAATTACAACAATACTGAATTAACACTTATTTTAACTTAATATAATACATCAATAAAATCAATTTAGCCTCAAATAAATAATGAAACATGTTCAATTTGGTTTAAATAATGCAAAAACAAAGTGTTGGAGAAGAAAGTAAAAGTGCAATATGTGCCATGTAAGAAAGCTAACGTTTAAGTTACTTGCTCAGAACA
>NC_092179.1:31999122-32024122 GCF_045791955.1 Oncorhynchus clarkii lewisi | reverse complement strand
ATCGTTTTGAAAATACCTAGTAACTAGTTAGGCGTGCTGAAGTTGTTCTCGCTGTCGCCCTGTCTTGTTGTAGTAAATCGCTCAATCGCCCAGCAACTCTCTCCAGCAGGCAGCTCCCCTCCCGGAGCTCAGGCAGTGCAGTGCCTCGATCTCGTCCCGAACACGCCAGTATCCCTAGACTGCATCCGGGTCGGGTCGCAGGCAAATTCTTTTCAAAGTTTATTTCAAAAGCAAAAACGTATTCTATCTTCTTTGAAAGCCTTACTATTCTCTTCCTGCTTATAAGCAGTAACTAACTTCTAGTAGACAGGGAATAGTCAGTCAGATCCTGGGATTTCCAGAACGGCACCAAATTGACAAAGGACCCAGACAGCAGGCTACATTACAAGTGAGCCTTAATGAGCGCATGCCAGTGTAAAGCTTGAGGATATTTCTAAAGCAAACGCTGGAATATAAACAAGCATTCCTTCCAGAGCTCAGCGTCTATTTATTTAATGTCTGATCTTTGTAGGATCAGAGGCCAGGGCAGTCTCTGCATGCATGGAACGATTTATCTCCCTGTGTATGTGAAAGAGAGAGAGATTTATCTCCCTGTGTATGTGAAAGAGAGAGAGAGATTTATCTCCCTGTGTATGTGAAAGAGAGAGAGAGATGTATATCCCTGTGTATGTGAAAGAGAGAGAGATTTATCTCCCTGTGTATGTGAAAGAGAGAGATTTATCTCCCTGTGTATGTGAAAGACAGAGATTTATCTCACTGTGGATGTGAAAGAGAGAGATTTATCTCCCTGTGTGTGTGAGAGAGAGAGATTTATCTCCTGTGTATGTGAAAGAGAGAGATTTATCTCCCTGTGTATGTGAAAGAGAGAGATTTATCTCCCTGTGTATGTGAAAGAGAGATTTATCTCCCTGTGTATGTGAGAGAGATTTATCTCCCTGTGTATGTGCGAGAGATTTATCTCCCTGTGTATGTGAGAGAGATTAATCTCCCTGTGTATGTGAGAGAGATGTATATCCCTGTGTATGTGAGAGAGATTAATCTCCCTGTGTATGTGAAAGAGACAGATTTATCTCCCTGTGTATGTGTGAGAGAGATTTATCTCCCTGTGTATGTGAGAGATTTATCTCCCTATGTATGTGAGAGAGATTTATCTCCCTGTGTATGTGAAAGAGAGAGAGATTTATCTCCCTGTGTGTGAAAGAGAGAGATTTATCTCCCTGTGTATGTGAAAGAGAGAGAGATTTATCTCCCTGTGTATGTGAAAGAGAGAGTCCTGATATAGGTTTGTTCCTGTGGTCAGTTGAATATGTGCATTGTTAACAAGTCAGCCTAACAATACGATGACTAGGTCTCCATAGAACCAATGATGGAGAAGAAGATGGGGAGATTACAGGACTGTGGTCTGACACGGCCTGTGTCGTCCCAAATGGCATCCCATTCCCTATGTAGTGCACTACTTTTGACCAAGAGCCCCAGAAATAGTGCACTATAAAGGGAATAGGGTACCATTTGGGATGTCACATGGATGCTTCAAGCTGTCCCAGATCAGTTACTATTATACCTTGCGTGTCATTACCAAACACTGTAATCACAAGGCTCTCCCTTTTCAATGTCTGAGCTGTACTGTAATTCAGTGTTACGCTATGGTGCGTTCAACAAGGCAGAGAGGGAAAGAGAGTGGGAGATCTCTTTGAAGATGTGTGGGTTGAGGGCCACACAATCTGTTCAGTTGTACCCTCTAACTAACTAGTGGTACTCTGTGTTTTGGAAGAGTCTGAAATGAACAGAGTCGGCCATCTACTAAACTCACTGCAGCATTCACCATGTATTAGATTTAGATTTGACTCGGGAATTCGTTTTCATTAAAAAACTACAATGACAAATTGTAGTGAAATGGAGAATAAAGAAATGCTGGTCAATGTGTAATAATACAATACGATATTAATGCTGCTATGCACCTGTTGTTGATGCCACAAGCCCCTGTCCTTCTTCACTCACACCTTGTTTCTAATTGTTGCCTCCTCCCTCTTCCAATACAAACAATTGTTGCCACCTCCCTCTTCCAATACAAACAATTGTTGCCACCTCCCTCTTCCAATACAAACAATTGTTGCCACCTCCCTCTTCCAATACAAACAATTGTTGCCACCTCCCTCTTCCAATACAAACAATTGTTGCCACCTCCCTCTTCCAATACAAACAATTGTTGCCACCTCCCTCTTCCAATACAAACAATTGTTGCCACCTCCCTCTTCCAATACAAACAATTGTTGCCACCTCCCACTTCCAATAAATATTTGCTCATCACCGCTCTCTAGTGGTGGTGGAAGGGTAATGCAGAGGCTGTATATTCATTAAACATTACAGCGCTCCGGTCTCCTTACAAGGTAAACAACAGTTTAGCGCTCTCCAACAGAGATGAAAATGCCTGCTGTCGTTCTCGATCTTTTATCTAAATGGTGATCAAGAAGTGAAGTCATATCAAAAGGGTCGACACATGTACTGATACCGAGACAGTTGGCCATGCCCAGGCTATCCACATGTGTTTTAAGAGATCAATCCTTGACAAAATAATCATTTGCAAATAACCCTGAATAGCATCTAAGACATGTTTGATCCATCAGTTCCATCACATAGGAGAAATCAAAGAAAAAACTGGTTTGAGTTTTACAGAGAGCCATCTGTGGTAAATCTGAGTGGAATTGAGAGTGAGTGGAGTGAAACGAACATGGATTATCTTCAGTGTTCTTGTTTATTATGTACATGATCATATAAAACCATTCTGCTAGGCAGTGTGAAGTCTGGAATTCAAACGGAATGCCTCTACATTTCTCTATTGTTAGTGCAATCATCCATAATGATGTGAGGTCCTGTGGCAGGATGAGCATGGTGACAGTACGGCCAGGATGAGCATGGTGACAGTACTGGCAGAATGAGCATGGTGACAGTACGGCCAGGATGAGCATGGTGACAGTACGGCCAGGATGAGCATGGTGACAGTACGGCCAGGATGAGCATGGTGACAGTACGGCCAGGATGAGCATGGTGACAGTACGGCCAGGATGAGCATGGTGACAGTACGGCCAGGATGAGCATGGTGACAGTACGGCCAGGATGGTGGAGTCCATTCCAGGGACCCACCCGTACGACGAATATACACACACATGACCAAGTCACTTTGGAGTCATACACACACATGACCAAGTCACTTTGGAGTCATACACACACATGACCAAGTCACTTTGGAGTCATACACACACATGACCAAGTCACTCTGGAGTCATACACACGCATGACCAAGTCACTTTGGAGTCATACACACGCATGACCAAGTCACTTTGGAGTCATACACACACATGACCAAGTCACTCTGGATGAAATCATCTGAGAAATGACAGATATTATATTATGGAATTAAACAATCGTAAAATGGAGTGATATTCTGTGTGGATTCCAGACGAGGGCAATTTCCAAATCCATCCCTAGCCCCTCCTCCCTGGCACCTCCCTTTGCTCTGAAGGGGTTGGATAGGTGGAAGAAAAAAGGCGTAAACTCCATCCAGCCTATCAGAAATCGGGAAGACAAGGTGAGTCACAAGCACCATATTGCATCCACCTATCCAAACCCTTCAGATATACAGGGGTGCCTCGGGGAGATGGCCTATAGGTTGATTTGGAATTTAGGGTGTGTCTCAATTGTATATCCATGATTCATTGCGTCCTCTCTCATCTCCTTCTCAAAACACATAGGAAGAGAAGATCCAAGACAAGGAACCTCATATCTTGTCTTCCAATGAGTTTTGAGAAGGATGCAAGGAGAGAAGGTATGAGGAATCAAGAAAATACCATTGAGATTCACCCAGTGTGTGTGTGTGTATCAGTGGTCTTTGATCTGGTCCTCCTCCTCCAGCTTGCGTATCTCTCCCTTCAGGAAGTTGATGGTCTCTCTGCTGGCCTTCAGTCTATCCTTCAGGTCTGTGATCTCCTGACTGGTCTTCTTCTTCGCTGCTTCCAGCTTCTCCCGCGTCCGCAGCTCCAGCTCCGCAACTACAGACACAGGAAGGGTCAGTCACCAGTGACACTGTCCACTCAGCACTGCACAGTGGTGTCACTGAACAATGAGGACAAAGACATTGGGTTTTATTGGCTGCCTTTACATAGGCAGTCCAATTCTGATCTCAATGGCAAAGGATCTGATTTGTCAAAAGACCAATAATTGGGTAAAAGATCAGAACTGGGCTGCCTGTGTAAACGCAGCCATGGACTTTTAATCTAAGCCACTACTGCACGGTTCCCCACCTTCCTATTATGTCATTGTGTTAAGCACTCTGAAATTCATCCTGTTTAAAAAAAGGTGCTATAATAACAACAGTAGAGTTTCTTGGGAGAGGCTGAGGATGCCCTCTCTTTTTTGGGGTTCTGTTCGCACGTTTTGACACTTTCTTCCCATGTGACGGGAGTAGTACTGGTTTCCAGCTTCTTGTTGCCGAGGTGGTTTTAATAGGCTCCCCAAGTTTTCTGAGCAATTCTTTTTCATTGTTGGACATAAGACTAACAACACCAGGAAATCAGCTCCAAGAGATTTTCATTTGGGAAAATGTGTTTAAGTATTCCCATGTATGATAGAGAGATGTGATTATATATACACATGTAAGCCAGGTTTGAAATGGTGTTTTAGTCAAATATTATATCTGTTTGGGCTTCTTTGAGGTACATTTGCAGTCTACAAATGATTTGTAATTATGTTCCGGGCCCCCAACCAGCCTCTCAAGAAAAAAAATAAAATAATCTAGTGGATGATGTCTGTAATTTGCATTGAAAGACATTTGTCCGACGAGGGTTAAAAAAGACATAGCTAGATACAGTAGTTACTAGTTGCAATATGAATCTACAGGTACTAAATGTACAGGTGTGTGTGTGCTCCTCACACTCAGTCTCGTGCTTATAGGCCCCCAGGGTCAGTTGTCTAGAGGTACTAAATGTACAGGTGTGTGTGTGTGCTCCTCACACTCAGTCTCGTGCTTATAGGCCCCCAGGGTCAGTTGTCTAGAGGTACTAAATGTACAGGTGTGTGTGTGTGTGCGTGCTCCTCACACTCAGTCTCGTGCTTATAGGCCCCCAGGGTCAGTTGTCTAGAGGTACTAAATGTACAGGTGTGTGTGTGTGCTCCTCACACTCAGTCTCGTGCTTATAGGCCCCCAGGGTCAGTTGTCTAGAGGTGCTAAGGAGCTGTTGCATCATGGCTGTGGGGTCCTGGAAGATCTGAGAGAGGAACAGGAAGGACAGAGAGTTGAGACGGGGCCTCTCTGCTTTCTTTCCTCACCTTGGTTTCACTTCCTT
Organism: Oncorhynchus clarkii lewisi; assembly: GCF_045791955.1. NCBI lineage: Eukaryota > Metazoa > Chordata > Actinopteri > Salmoniformes > Salmonidae > Oncorhynchus > Oncorhynchus clarkii. Next base: position 32,018,783 of record NC_092179.1, on the reverse strand, counting down.
TCTCATGTCCTCTTCGGTTCACTGTTTGAAAAATAAATAAATAAAATGTCTCACCATTTCATCATAGAATTCAGAGACCACCGTCTTCTTGGGCATGGCACTGGAGTCAGACTGGAAGAGCTTCAGTAAGTGGTAGAGAGTCACCTATAGATAGGATTAGATTAGATAGGATAAGATTAGATAAGATAAGATATAGATAGATAGATAGATAGATAGATAGATAGATAGATAGATAGATAGATAGATAGATAGATAGGAGAGCCAGATAGAGAGAGAGAGACAGACAGACATTCATGTAACTGGGGGAACTGTATCATAAAAATAATGTAACTGTACAATGAAAATGTAGTCTCAAGTCCACTGTTATTAAACTATTGTTTTACTACTTTAATGTGTCCTAATTTAGAAAACGTATTGTATTTTTATCACCTTCCTATTATGTTATTGTGTTAAGCACTCTGAAATTCATCCTCTGTTTAAAAAAAAGGTGCTATAATAATCAAGTTTGATTTGAACGAGGTCCCTAAATGACATAGTCGAGCACCGCTCACCGGCCTCTCATTGGGGTCGATGAAAAATATCTTGATGATGATCTCAAACTCTCCCCAGCCCGTCTCTGTGATCTCGTACGGAGGCTTCGTCACGACTACGACGGATCAGAAAGAGAACACCATGAGCCCTACATTCATGACAAATTACATCACTGTTAATACGTGGATACATTACAAACTTTACCTCTGAGTGGATTCACATAACTTTCATGTAGCTTGAACTGTATTTTCTTCACATATGCAGACATATCCTGGAATATAATTGGTCAGGTCAATACTGTATTATCCAATGATCATTATCATTATCCAATGAGACCTTGAAGTCAACACCATCCATTTTCCAAGATGACAGTTGAATTTACCTCGTTTCTGTATGGTTTCACGTACACAGACCATTGGTGAGTGTGTCCGTCCTCCTCTCGCTTCTTTCCAAAATACCGAGCAACGTTTCCGAATACGATGGGTTTGACGATCGTAACACCCTGTGGATAACAGACAAATGATGTTTTCTGCAACATCATGCAGATCAATGATGATAATATGGTGAACCGGCTGGCAGATAGTAAGAAGTGATGCGGTTTCATGCCTGCCTTTCCAACCGTGTCTTCACGACAAGCACTTCACTGACACGCTTCCATAGACTTATTAAAAATGAAATATATTATAATTAGGGAACACACTTAGTTAAATTGTCTCTTATTAACATAAAACTTTTTATCGATCATATTATAGTTACCGGTATCAAATATTATTGACATCCATCCCCTACCTTCACTCTACCCCCGGAATCTGGTCCAAATTCAGCCATCCTTTTAAACATAGTATAGAGACTAGAAAGTGACGTTAAACTCGTATATGTCACTATAGGACTCTTGCAGTAGTGATTTGGAACGTGTCATTTAATAAGATTGCCATTAAATCTACGGAAACAACACGATTTTACATTGTACACATTTCAAATTGCCAGCCAAACAAGCACCGGAAGTACGTTACATTGTTCGTGGTCCGATGTGAACACGGCAGCTAAAACGATTTATGGTCCTCTTGTCTAATGTTCTGCTTTGTGCCCTGTAGTAGTAAATGTATTGCAGTCATATAGACTGAATTGTGTTTTGCAATTTACAATCATCAAATAGTAAAATCCTAAACTAGCAAAACATGTAATACAATGTTAAACTATGCAATATATACAAAACAACAATAATACAACGACAATGTTTGGGGTGGCAGCTAAAATAAATACATTTTAGGAGCTTTAAAGACGGCATTATTAAGGCCCCTCGGCAATATGGTGTGTGCATTGATCAGTTTAGTGAAGTATTTAGCAAATGTCAGGCAGATCTGCTCCCGTTTGCTCTCCAATGACATGATTCCGAGGGCTTCCCGGGTAGCTGGTGAACGACCCGTTCCGAATTATTCTGCAGGCTCTCTTCTGGACATGAGTCAGGGTTCGAGTGATCATCGAAGCTAGGCCGTTTATACATAATCCCACAAGCTGACGTCCACATCGGCTACTGAAATTAATAAAATGTGTTTAATGTGAGCCAAGGCTTCGGACTAGTTGTTTTTTTAAAAAGCATTTCTCACCAGCTGTAGCCCAAAGGCCGGAAGATGGCGATAACGAGTCGTTTGCAAAAATGAAACCACCAGATTACCACCTGCCAGCCTTTCGCCTACACCAACTGCTTTACACACGGTCTTGATCAGCTATTGACTTGTTTGCGATCGTTGCTATTTGGATAAATATATCCAAAAGCCTCATATCGTAACTAATAATCAGAATAAATGGAGTCACAATGTAGTTTCGATTATTTTATTTTTTGAGAAGGCACAAGGTGGTACAAACTCAAAATTAGAATAAATGGAGTCACAATGTAGTTTCGATTCTTTTATTTTTTGAGAAGGCACAAGGTGGTACAAACTCAGAGAACCTATTGCCTTTATTCTTACTGCAAATAGTCTAATAAATCATATAATTAAAATAGCAATATAATCTGAAATAAACACACATTGACAGTGTTTTAGTCTGCAGTGAAATAATGCAATAATCAATCCTGTCTGATTGCGACATTTATCTTGTATATTTGATAACAATTATCCATGTAATTATAGTTCCATCACTTTAATGACTTCCTTACTTTGCTATAACGCGAAGAGGAACACATTAAGTATATTGAATAGCTACTACTTCAGGACATTTGCAGCCATCATTCTTCATGGATCTGGAACCGACGACTTACCTTCGGGTGAATGTCATGGAGCTGTAAATTAAATCAGGGCAAAAACAACTACAGCCTACTGTACAATTCAGCATTTGGTGTAAGTGTAACTATGAGTAAATTATATATAAATAAAGAACATCAAGATCCTTGGGAAACTAGTTATAGGCCCTTCCTTTTTTTTTAATCGTGTCAATCATACCTGAGAAAAAAAAACATGGTTTTAAGTTTGAGTAAAGTAGACCGTTACAATATTTTCACAAAACAGAACAACTACAGACCTCAGTAATATCCGCCGGTCTTATTCCAGCCTTTATACACTGCATTCTATTGATTAAGTGTACATTTGATGAAGCCAAATCAGCAATGTCAGGAACAGTAACATTTGGCCCAATGGTTCACGGAGACCCGACATCAAAAGACGGAGAAAACTAGTTTATTGAAACCACTCAAAACAAGACAGTGCACCTTAAAAAAAAAAGTTCAATTTCCTGAACACGTCCGAGAGAGAAATTGATCAGTTTGATCTCATTGTAAAAAGTATTTGAAGGTAATATCTAATAAAATGGCTGAATTATATTATATGTACAAAATGACAACACTAATTGAGCATGGGTAAGTAACACTTGTCGACTGCGTATATATGTACAGTATTGACGTATCAAACCAGCTCCACTCAAATATTCAACCGGTTTGAAAAGACGTTGGGGCTGGAAAGCTATTCGTAATGATCTGCGAATAGGTAACAAAGCGTTGATAACCTGTCCATTAGCACAATAAACATGGTATACTAGCTACATAGAGCATTATGAATGCTTTACACCATATTCAATATCTCAGTGCATTTATACAATAAAATGCAATACAAAAGTCCCACGTATAAAAAAAAACCGGAAGTGTCTGTCATGCGAACTTTACCTGAAGGAGTACTTTCAATAACATACATACCATGTCAAACACATTGTTAAGTCCTCAAAATGCTCTTTGTAGCTAGTGGGCAATATTGATTAAAAACTTGGAGATATTTATGTGCCAATAGTTGGATGTAAAGTCTAACCAATAAAATTAAAAATAATAATGTTTAGTTGACTGAAGCAGTTGTTTCAGTGAATGATTTGAAGCCACAATAGCCACCTAAATATCTATCTTCAGAGTGTCAACACAATGCAAGCAGGAGAGCACCACTAATGTCTATCAGGGCCATTTAGAAAATACATGGGAGTAGAGAGGTAGGTTTTACCGCCTTAAAACAGGCATCAATATCAGTTATTTTAATCTGGCAGACCAGTCAGTGCACAGACCCCGAGAAGCCAGGGAAGGATTGTGCTCTCATGCTTCACAAAATGGACACCTCACTTGAATACTCTTACTACTGTAATCCCCATCCATTTACTACACCCAGACCCTCACTACTGTAATCCTAATCCATTTACAATACCCAGACCCTCACTACTGTAATCCCCATCCATTTACAATACCCAGACCCTCACTACTGTAATCCTAATCCATTTACAATACCCAGACCCTCACTACTGTAATCCCCATCCATGTACTACACCGAGACCCTCACTACTGTAATCCCCATCCATTTACAACACCCAGACCCCCACTACTGTAATCCCCAGCCATTTACAACACCCATCCCCTCAGCCTTGTCCCAGACCCTCACTATAGTGTAATTCCCCATCCATTTACAACACTCAGCCTTGTCCCAGACCCTCATTACTACTGTAATCAACCATTTACTACACCCAGCCCCATGGCCTGGTCCCAGAAGGGGATCCTACAAAACAGGATCAATGCATTAGCCAGCTAACTTTGATAAATTACATTTGATTTTCTGGCTCATTAAAAAAGCTGAACTTAGATATGTGTTTTTGGTTGTGGAGTCAAGCTTCTTTTCCAATTAAAAAAAAAGTTATTTCAGAATATTTAAGCAAATTAGCTGGCTAACACATTGGTCCTGCTTTGTAGTATACCGCTCAGGTCTGTATGCGTTTTAGCCAACTAGTCTAGCATTGTTATTGCTATTCAATGTAGTCAAGACTCTGCCAAAATATATACAGATCTGGGACCAGGCTACCACAAACCTCACTGGCTTAAACCAGTGGGATAAGCAACTCAATAAGAAATCAGTGCAGTACATCAGCCAGCCAATCAGAGCACAAGTTTGCAGATAAGAGACCAATTCGGTTCACAGTAGTAGTATTGTCCAGATCTGTGAAGGTTGATCTATCACTAAAATAATTCCATATAAGTCAATCATTTTGTTCTACTTGTGTCAATAATATTAGAGTAATGAAGGGTTCCTTGGAATGTACTTCCTGGTAACACGAAGAAAAAAAATGAAAATCAAGAAGAAAAAAAATAAAAAATAATAAAGTTTTGCCCAAGTATAATCAAGTCCTGAATACCTCTAAAATCACTTAGCAAAGACATGGATTTTCACCTTTGGAATTCAAATGTCATACAGAAGTATACGGAGACTAAAAACAAACGTTTGTCAACAAGTAGCTACATTTTAAGTAGAACTTTTAGAACAAACTGATAAGTCAAAGATTAAAATATCTGTCACATGATCATTCAATGCATAAGAAGTTACGCTAAATTCAGTCAGATTTCACTAATTCTGGGCATCGGGACAAATACAATTTTTTTGGTCAACTGTGCTTCATTTGGTCAATAACAGCACAACTTTGCAACTTAAGTGAGAGTAAATCTAAAATAACTATTTCGTAAAATTCAACATGAAAAATGTATGCAGGCAAAAACGTACACATGTAAATTATTATTAAGTGTCAAAACCCCAGTAAACAGTTTATTACAACACAGAATCTATTTTAATATTCAAAGCAGAGACATTTACAAACATTATCCTAAACGAGAAAAGTAGGGAGGGGCACGAGAGGAAATGAAGATGAAAAAAAACAAAAAACCCTCCCTGTAAAAATCAGCTTTAACCTGACAAAATGTACACATTATAGCAGTCAAAAGTTGTCCGTTTTGGAATAGAGCAGGCAAATGTAGTCATTTGTTATTTTCGCTAAGCTTGAAAGAAGCCTGTCAACACAGGTAGATAATCATTTTTTCATTCACATCAAATAAAATTTCAGTAAAATAAAAATAGCTGTTGAGAAGTTTTTTTTTTATATATACCATGAGAATGATTTTAAAGAACACTACTTATAACCTTACACAGCTGTGAGCGATTCCCAGGTAGTCAGTCCCCTGGTAACCATGGAGACACAGACAAAGGGGGGGGGGGGGGGGGTAGTTGACAAGGCGATCCTGATGTAGGGCCTGCTGGTTGTGAAGAGGCGTCCTCGTCCCTGTCCTCTTCCGTAGGCTGAAATGTGTGAAAACGAAGGGTGGAGTTTGGTTTGGGGCAGCCCAACAATATACAGTTTGTTGTTTGTGTCATATCCCCTCTAATTTTACAGCACACACACAGACACACAGAGGACACTAAACAAATACATGCAGGCACTGTTCTTTCTAATGGTAGTCAACTTGTCAAGAGAGTGATTCCACATTACAGTGAGTAAGAACAACGTAGTGGCCCACAATGACTGACCCTGCTATACTGTTGAGATCTGAATTTAGAATGTACTCAAGTGTGTCATGCACTAAGTACTCAACTCATTTCAGACAAGGTTTTACAATCAGTTTGTGTGGATTGGATAAACCTGTTTAAATTGGTGCTCACAGAACATCTTATAATCTAATCTGAAAGTCCTTGGGCAGAAGATGGTATCTACAGAACGCTCAACCCCAACCCCTAGACCGAACGTACTTCTCAATATCTTTAGAGGATTAACACAGATGGACACAATATGGTATTAAGTCTACCTTGTCCTCTGATAGGTGGAAGTAAATGTGAGAATTCCACCTATCAAATCCTCTCAGATTTTCAACAAGTCCATAAAACCAAAAGGTGTTAGCGGCCAGTTTGGGGGATCGGTCCCCTAGTCTGAGAGGTGACGAGGGCATAGTTCTCCCCAAACGTTAATGTGGATTTTACCGATTGGATAGGATTTAAAACGCATAGAAATAATAAATAGAACAGACGAGTCATTGACTTGAATGCAGACCCTCGTTCTAGTCATTCTACAGCTATGCATTTAAACCTATCCGATAGGTGAAATCCAATTAGATAACATTTGTGCCCGGAGCACTGGGAAAAGCAGAGGACAAACATGGTCAGATCTCCATAGAGGAATGGTATTATTACATCAGGATAAAATGTAGAAAAACACACTCTTATCCCTACACACATGTATCAGTAGTCTGAAACAACTCTCACAGCCAGAGCCTGGCATGCACAGGATCAACATCACACTGACAATTCATTGGAATTGCAAACCACATAACCATTCATTAATATTTCAGTTCATAGATCACCCCCCAGACAGTTTCCAAACTCATACACCAGGTAAAAGGAATATTCTGTACGTTTTGGTTGTCGATGACAATTTACATTTATAAAAATAACTAGTTAATAGCCTAGTAATTATTAGTTTAATTGTTTATCAATATCATTTTTAAATCAAATTGAAGCCAGGTTTTGCTCAATTAGTGAATTTACATGGTGCATAGTTGGCAATATCACATTTTTAAAAATAGTTACTACTACCAACATTTCATTGAACAGATGTCCCATCACCCTCCGCACAATCATTTCAGATCCATTGAGCATCTCAAAGGGCCCACAGCATCACCAAGACATGTTCTCAAAACACTTAACAATTAGAATTATAACTAATGGACTAAAGAATGTGACCAGTTGCTGTTTTTGGTACTAACTTCCTGCAGAGTCTATTTTTGCTGGAGACATTGAACGAGTTTAAGGTGGTTGGAACAGTCGTCAAAATTAACCTTCTTGAGATGGTGTGGACACCAATGAGTGTTTTAGGAACCACATGATGCGTAGTTGTGAAGGATGAACACACCAGAGAGAGAGAGAGAGACAGTTAAAAACAGACTTAGAAATATGTTATCAGGAAATCAGCGCTGCTTTCTCCATGCCTGCAAAACATCACTGACACCTATAGACAAAATTGGAAAAATAGCTAGTCATTTCTTCCCTGTAAGTGGGCACATATGATCCCAACGCTAAATGAAACAAATGTTGAGGATCTGTGAACATAGATTGACAGGTAGTAAGCGTAGATCAAAGCATTTCCTTTACCATGAAGTGAGACCAATAGGAGTACAGGTTAATAAAGTAACCTCTCTTCACTTTGTTTCCTCGTCATTTAAAAAGTAATGACCAAAACTTTTAGATTGAATTTTTTTAGATTGATTTTGTGAGTTGTATTATTTAAAAGTCTTACGTTTATTTGAATAATTTAACAAAATGCTATTGCCATTTAAAAATGGGAGGGGGGGGGAGGGGGGGTGATTCAGAGAAGTTACTGCAATCAAACATGTACATTCCAAAGGAGTTATCCCATTTAATGCGAGCATGGAGTCACTACTCAGCAAACTAACCGAGCCAATACAAAATAATACATCAGTTAGCGGTAACACAATCAGATGTCGGGGTACACATTCAAATCACTACTGGGATTTACAAACGGCAACATTACATTTGAGACAAATACCACAATTATTTTCTTGACTTCACCATTTCAGTGAAACACCCATCGACCTTCAATTCCTACAAGATATTTGGTACCAAGTCAAAAATGGTCTATTTCAAACTACAGCCTAAAAACAAGACAACCGACAGTGAAATCTCGAGATCCACTTCAAAATAGGTGTACCATTAGAAACATTAAAATATCCACATTAACAAAATGGCTGCCGTTGAATTGTGGACAATAGTGATGATTCTTTAGTCCTCATTGAAATATCAGATAAGTACTGTACCTGTATTGATTGATATTATCAGCATTTTTTCCAAGTACTCTACCCTCTGACAAAAATATTTTATGGTTTTCTTATTCGTTTACGGGATCAGCACATTGTGAAGCCCAGTATTAAGGGAAGAAAAGTAATCAAATTGACCTCACATTTACACGCAAACAGACATTGCTAGGGCCCTATAAAATCAATTGAACATTTTCTGTGTGTGTGTGTGTGTGTGTGTATATATATATAATAAAAACATTGTATGTTCTAAGTGCACAACCTTGTTTAAACAGGAGACCAGAAATTTACATTTTTGGGTGTAGAAATTTACATTTTTGGGTGTAGTTACCCTTTAATTCAACTGTGCACCAGTATTTTGGGGTGTAGTTACCCTTTAATTCAACTGTGCACCAGTATTTTGGGGTGTAGTTACCCTTTAATTCAACTGTGCACCAGTGAGCGTCACTGTTTGACGAGTGATGTTTCTGTAGCACCTCATGTGATTGCAGAGTTTGCTAAACAAATGGCCAGTGGATTTATGCAAATAATCACGATACCATTCTGCCAAGTAAATATTAACTACAGAGAAGCCCGTGTTTAACTGAGAATGTTTTTGAGGAAAACCTTTCCATCTACCAGAAGACTGTCGTTATATTAGCATCATCGCTAACGGCTTAACAAAGTGGTGGACAGTCGCGGACAGACCAGACACTGACGTTTCCTCTTCAGAAAGTTAAAGAACAATAAGACTCACTGATGCATTTCATTCATATTTTATGATGATCTTGGACCCATTTAGTCGACGCCCCACCGGCCTCGGCACATTTCGTCGACGCCCCACATTTAGTCGACGCCCCACCGGCCCATTTAGTCGACGCCCCACCGACCCATTTAGTCGACGCCCCACCGGCCTCGACCCATTTAGTCGACGCCCCACCGGCCTCGACCCATTTAGACGACGCCCCACCGGCCTCGACCCATTTAGTCGACGCCCCACCGGCCTCGACCCATTTAGTCGACGCCCCACCGGCCTCGACCCATTTAGTCGACGCCCCACCGGCCTCGACCCATTTAGTCGACGCCCCACCGGCCTCGACCCATTTAGTCGACGCCCCACCGGCCTCGACCCATTTAGTCGACGCCCCACCGGCCTCGACCCATTTAGTCGACGCCCCACCGGCCTCGACCCATTTAGTCGACGCCCCACCGGCCTCGACCCATTTAGTCGACGCCCCACCGGCCTCGACCCATTTAGTCGACGCCCCACCGGCCTCGACCCATTTAGTCGACGCCCCACCGGCCTCGACCCATTTAGTCGACGCCCCACCGGCCTCGACCCATTTAGTCGACGCCCCACCAGCCTCAACCCATTTAGTCGACGCCCCACCAGACTCAACCCATTTAGTCGACGCCCCACCAGCCTCAACCCATTTAGTCGACGCCCCACCAGCCTCGACACATTTAGTCGACGCCCCACCAGCCTCGACACATTTAGTCGACGCCCCACCAGCCTCGACCCATTTAGTCGACGCCCCACCAGCCTCGACACATTTAGTCGACGCCCCACCAGCCTCGACACATTTCGTCGACATCCCACCAGCCTCGACACATTTAGTTGACTTCCTACTAACATGATTGAATATTGGTTCATTCCGTTTTAATGTCTGGATCCGGTGGTTCTGTCCACATTCTCCACAACGTCGATTTTACAGGGCCATACACTGCCATGAAGTATGTGTATATAGCCCCATGTTACCATCAAGGTACACAAAATGGATCAAAAAAACATGAGCCATCATTTTTTTGGAAATCAATCCTTCAATGTCATGGAAAAAACGCACAAAAAAAATGGCACATACAGAAATGATATGTAAAAGGTAAAAACCGTGTTAATCTAATGTTAACAGCACCAAAAGCAGTAGCAACACTCAAAATGGTCTGTTGTACAAAAACCGGGGCTTTAGAGTGAAGACCAACTACGCTACAGGAGAGATAGCGGGCTAGTTACCTAGTTACCACATTCCTGTCGACCGTTAAGGGAGTAAGACCAGATAACTATATGCCTAAAAATTCATATAGACAAAACATTTTACCAGCTTGATATTAATGTAATTAATTATACAAAAACATTAACAAAATTATTTTTCTTCAAGACCATCAATTTTAGCATGATAAAAATACAAATATGGCACACATATGTGTCAAAGTTCACAGACGATAATACCAAAATCCTTTCCATTATTTAAACCCCAAAACCATACTTTGGCTTATATTAGAGAACTGAGAGTGGTTTTAAAATAGTTTAGACATTTCAATTTGCATGTAACCATTACCTCAGGTTAGCAAGAGTCAGAACCACCTATAGTTTTGGTCATCATTTGGTGGCCTACAAAACAACTCATACAAACAACCCCCTTAAGTTGTACCGTCACAGAGTTCAACCTTTGACCCCTGCAAAATGTAGACTAATCATTTCTTGGCACATTGTGGCATCAGGTGTCAAAGAACAATTGGCGTATTTTACAACCTTTCACAGGTGTTGATCATTTGTCATAAAGTACGTTTTCCAACTTAAAAGAGATTTAAAACATTTTCAAGCTTACCAGGGCTTCCATATAAAACGCCCCCTACAACACACACTCATGCAGAAGAAGCCTGACGACACAGTCAATGTTCAAAGGATGAAAGTAAAAAAACAGTCAAAACCTACAAAAAAGTTTCAGACAAATAATATATATTTACACACATGGCAGCAATGAGTCAGTTCTGGTCAAGACTACAATAATGACCGCTGGAACAATGCCTTTACCTACCACCTCCACCTACCGTCGGGCTCCGCAGGGCGTGTCATGTCCCGCTCGTGGGCCTCTTGTTCTGGGCCGAAGCGACCTGGCCCCTGGCCTGCATTAAGCTGAGGGAGAAGAGTGGGTGACATGGTTACGGGTAAGGAGTTTGAACGGGGAAATACACACCTCCGCTAACGATGTCGGTACTCCCTCTCACGGTCTCTTTCTCGTTCTCGTTCTCTGTCCCCGCGGTGCCTCTCTCTCTCCCGGCTGCGTTCGCGGTAGTAGTCCTCGTGGCGGTCGCGGCTACGGGACTTGTGGCGCCGGCTCTTCTCCCGGGATCGGCTGTGGTCACGCTCCCTCGACCTCTCGCGTCTTTTAGGGGCAGAACTTACATTCATACATCAAACTCTTAACCAACCGCCAAAGCAGGTCTGTCCATCGGCCAAAACCATCAATCATTTCATAAACAATGACGTCACCAATACAACTGTCACTAACACTTTGACCTGTCAATCAATTACATTTGAGACAATATTACCCAGACTGTTTTATAATAAGTGCATTCAACTACAGTTGGTAAAAAAAACGATAAAAACAATAAGAACAGAATAGTACAGGAATACAAGCACAATGACTAGCAGGTACCGAACATCATCCTGAATTATCAGACACCTTCAATTCATTCACTTCTCTCAGTTGTCTGTTATAACAACCAGGGTTGAAGTCAAAATCGGTTCATTCCCTTATAATTCCAGTCAATTCAGAAAGTAAACCATATTAAAACTCAAGAAGAATTTGAATTACTGTGTGCTCCCTGAATTGAAATGGAACTGCCCCCCTGCTCCCCGAAATTGAAATGGAACTGCCCCCCCCTCCCCGAATTGAAATGGAACTACCCCCCCGAGTTGAAATGGAACTGCCCTGCCAACCCTGACAGGAACCACAGGAGAATGAGGAAGAGGTTGTATTTACCTGGAGGCAGAGCCATAGGACTTGTTCTCGATGCCGTGGAGACAGTCCTGAAGAGAGCTGATGAGAACTTTACAGCGGTCGTCAGCAGAGACCTTGGACTGCTTGATCAGAGAGATGGCTGTCACCAGAGTCTCTATGGCACTGCCGTAGTCAGCTGATGGAGAGAGGAAGACATTAACATCACATGGTACAGCTCAGACACTTAGATAAGGGTCACTTGTGAAAGTACGCAATACAATCTACAACACATAGATAAAATGTGTGTGTGTGTGTGTGTGTGTGTGTGTGTGTATTCAGCCCCTCGGTAGAGTGTGTTGTAGTATTTGTGAGGTGTGTGTGTGTGTGTGTGTGTATTCAGCCCCTCGGTAGAGTGTGTTGTAGTATTTGTGAGGTGTGTGTGTTTAGGGCATGATCCATACCAGCGCTAGCATCTGATACTGCCCTAGAGATGGCACTACTGGAGATGGCTCGGTTCCGGTTCATGATCTCCTCAAACTCTGCCTCGCTCAGCGGTGTCCGCGCCGACTCCATCTCCCTGGGACAGAGACAAGCAGGAAGGAGACAGCGTCAATATATATATTTTTTGTCGTCAAACTCAACAAACTCAGAACCACTAGATACAGGAAAGAGGACGTTTTAGAGGAAGGAAAAGCTACTTTTTTTAGTCTTTCCTAACTCCTCGCCTTCTCAAAAGTCATTGGAGGAGAAGGTCAGAGGGGAGGGACCATGACTGTTCTCCACCAATTAATTTTGCGAGGTCGCGCAAAATTGAGAAATTGATCAAGCGCAAGAGAGATTGAGAAAACAGAGGGGTGAGACAATCAGATGAGTCAAGGAACACACAGTTAATGGACAGCTAAAACGACACAGCAGACGCAAACCACGTTATCCAAGCCTGTGGGAATTAACACCAGTGATAACTAGCTAATCTAAGGAAACACACAAGACACACCACACAGTTTACTAACGCTTATCAAAATCATAGCTCGGCCAATCCATCAATCACAACAAGCATCCACTCTCAAAACTCAACAAAGCCAGGCACCAGGTCATTACAGGGGAAGCTAGTTCCTAATGTTCGTTCAGCGGGTCTGGCAGTATTTCTACTAACCCTGGGTCACTCGCATTGTGCAAGTGCTGGCCGCCATTTTTCAGATCGACCAGACCCTCGTTAATCCAGGGGTCTGGGCAGCCGCGGGGCAGGGGGGCCCTGAGGTCAAACTCACAGATTAGCGGGGGACGCTGGTTACTGTAGGCAGCCAGAGGAGGGAGGGAGGGAAGGGTGGATGGAGGAAGGGAGATTCAGGAGGGTCACTAAAGAAACCACGCTTCGTAGTCAAAATACTAAAAGACCCCCCCCCCCCCCTTTAAAAGACGCCCCCCCAACACAAACACAAAACGATGACGGACTGTTGCTAAGGGAACCTGACAGCGCTATAAAACAAGGTGTTGGATGATGCCCTGGTGTTGCTTCTACCACAGCTGTTCTACATACTGAAATACATTCAGACTAAAACTGGCAGTATTTGTCATTCAATAGATCTGTTGTTTTCTTCCAACACGAACCATCATCTAGAGTAGAGTAAAGGAGGTTGGAACAGAACCAAAGGAGAAGAGGGAAACTGACTTTCTGTAGAACTGGCAGTACGTGACGTCATGATCCTGTCGGGTTATATTACCTGCCGGGGGGGCCGAAGTCTCCCCGGTCATACGGAGGTGGCCGTCCATAGGGGTCGTTGGGCCCGTTGGGGCCCCTGCCGTCTCCTCCAGGAGGGCCCCCCATGTTGTTAGGACCCCCAGGAGGAGGGAAGAACGCTGGGTTGACATGGGGAGCCGGTGGGGGGCCTCCAGGTCGGGGCCCGGTCATGTGTGGTGGGGGAGCGAGGGCCAGAGGTGGTCCAAGGGGCCCGGGGGGGCGAGGGGGGAAATGACCCGGGGGTGGAGGGCCCTGTTGGGGGGGTGGGGGGCCAGGAGGAGGGCCGAAGCCGTGTGGGGGAGGGCCAGGGGGAGAGGACCCATGGGGGGCTGGCCGAACTGGCCGGGGAACATGACCGGGGGTGGGGGGCGGTCGCCACGGTTGGGGGGGCCTTGCATGGGAGGGGGGAGGCCCTGTCCTGGGGGAGGGGGGCCTAGGGGTCCAGGGGGACCTAGTGGGCCAGGAGGGGGTCGAGGTGGGCCCTGCATACCACCTGGAACACAGAAACACAAAACAGAAACTTCTTGAGTTTGGATTCCCTACCAACTGTTTGAAAGCAAATTAAAGCATTATGGTGACCCAGTGTCAGTAGACGGCGCCGAGACGTTCCCAGTGTCAGTAGACGGCGCCGAGACGTTCCCAGTGTCAGTAGACGGCGCCGAGACGTTCCCAGTGTCAGTAGACGGCGCCGAGACGTTCCCAGTGTCCGTAGACGGCACCGAGACGTTCCCAGTGTCCGTAGACGGCGCCGAGACGTTCCCAGTGTCAGTAGACGGCGCCGAGACGTTCCCAGTGTCAGTAGACGGCGCCGAGACGTTCCCAGTGTCCGTAGACGGCGCCGAGACGTTCCCAGTGTCCGTAGACGGCGCCGAGACGTTCACAGTGTCCGTAGACGGCACCGAGACGTTCACAGTGTCCGTAGACGGCACCGAGACGTTCCCCATGTAAGTTGGCGGCGCCAAGACGTTCCCAGTGTCAGTAGACGGCGCCGAGACGTTCCCAGTGTCAGTAGACGGCGCCGAGACGTTCCCAGTGTCAGTAGACGGCACCGAGACGTTCCCAGTGTCAGTAGACGGCGCCGAGACGTTCCCAGTGTCAGTAGACGGCGCCGAGACGTTCCCAGTGTCAGTAGACGGCGCCGAGACGTTCCCAGTGTCAGTAGACGGCACCGAGACGTTCCCAGTGTCCGTAGACGGCACCGAGACGTTCACAGTGTCCGTAGACGGCACCGAGACGTTCCCAGTGTCAGTAGACGGCACCGAGACGTTCCCAGTGTCAGTAGACGGCACCGAGACGTTCCCAGTGTCAGAGACGGCACCGAGACGTTCCCAGGTGCCGGCAGACGGCACCGAGACGTTCACAGTGTCCGTAGACGGCACCGAGACGTTCCCAGTGTCAGTAGACGGCACCGACACGTTCCCAGTGTCAATAGACGGCACCGAGCAGTTCTTGGAATCCAGAGACCACGAACAGGGAACTCAAGTACTGCAGAAAATATCTTCGCTTGGGTTTGATGACTTCTGGATAGGAATTGTGACATTTTAAGTTGCATGACGTGTTGGTGAGAAGATATGAAAAATGCTCAAATGTGTGATCCTATCCTGTATGTTTAAGTCACTGCCTTGGAGGCCACCTTGACTTAGTGGGATCAAAGTTCAAGCCGAGAAGGCAACACAGCAAAGGACTCAAAACAAAAGCTGTGAATACTGACGTTGTACAACGTGAAGGACCACATTCACATCTCTGTTTGACACAAGGGGCGGGCTGCATCAACTCTTAAACTGGGTTAAATCATCTTGTTGCACCACATTTTGCACCAAATTTTAAACCTAGTTTTAAATTAAATCCTAGTTAAATGAAACCTAGTTTTAAATGAATCCTAGTAAAATTAAATCCTAGTTAAATTAAATCCTTCCTCTAATCTATGTTCACTTTAAACCTAGATACAAAACGACAGAAATCCTCAGAGAATAATTAGAGACCGTTTGATCTGTTGAGATTTATAATAATTAACTCATTATTAATAGGCTATGTACCTTCCCAATTTGTACAACAATTGAATTGGGGCTTGTGATATGCCCAGCCTTGGTACGAATGATGATGTTATGGAACCTGCTGTAACGGGCCTGATAACAGTAACATTGTAGTGAAGTAGCATTAACCTTCATTTTAACATGCATTATAGGTATTGATATTGACCAGTTATTTATGCTTCCTAAATATTGGCGGGAGGAGTTGTCCATCGTCATAATAGGAGTTGTGGAGAGGGGCAAACTGCTGGGGAATCATCTCGCATATCTTCTGGGTGATCGGAGACCCGCCCTCTGGTCTGAAATAGACCCCGCCGGTCTTCTGCCACATCCTTTTTGGCTTTCTCTTGTTAAAATGATTTATTCCCCCAGCACGCTTTCATCCGATTTCACCCTCTTCTCTTTAATCCGTGTCGATCCATTAAATCTGTCTCATAAAATGGCCCTACCTTCTTTTTGACAGTTGTGTTGTCAGTCTTTTTATCCTCCAGTACTTTACTAAATGCCTCCATCAGCTCCGACAATAAATAAATATATTTATTTTTTAATAAACTGATATATTTGAACTTATTTGACTTGCCATGATCAGGTGGCTAGCGGACAAATAAGTGGCTAAATAACGTTAAGTAATGACAATAATACATAATATTGCATGCTAGCTAGCTTGGTTTATAAACTAGCTAGGGCCTCCCGAGTGGCGCAGTGGTCTAAGGCACTGCATTGCGAGCTGTGCCATGAGATTCTGGGTTCAAATTCAGGCTCTGTCCCAGCCGGCCGCGACCAGGAGACCCATGGGGTGGCGTACAATTGGGAAGGGTTTGGCCCAGCGTCGTCCGGGTTAGGGGAGGGTTTGGCAGACAGGGATGTCTTCTGTCTCATCGCGCACTAGCGACTCCTGGGGCGGGCCGGGCGCAGTGCACGCTGACACGGTCGCCAGGTGTTACGGTGTTTCCTCAGACACATTGGTGGTTAAGTGGGCATTGTATCAAGAAGCAGTGCGGCTTGGTTGGGTCGTGTTTCGGAGAACGCACGGCTCTCGACCTTCGCCTCTCCCAAGTCCATACTGGAATTGCAGCGATGGGACATTTGGATACCAGAAAAAGGGAAACAAAATAAAATAGCTAGCCACAGTAGCTAACGAATAACAGATTTTATTTAAAATCAGAACCACGATGTAGTTCTAGTAGTTCTAACATTGTTTTTTTTTTTTTATAACGAAACAGCAACTTTGTGGCCTCATTTGTCAAGTAGGCTAGCTACTTCGTTTCAACTCACAAAATACCTCACATATTGATGTCACTGATCATATTTTAAAACTGTTAATCATGGATTTACTGATCCAGATTTGAAATGAAGTGGTGCAACACATCTGATTAATTATAAACCTAGATTAGCTCTAATCCCAGATGAATTATAAACCTAGATTAGCTCTAATCCCAGATTAATTATAAACCTAGATTAGCTCTAATCCCAGATTAATTATAAACCTAGATTAGCTCTAATCCCAGATTAATTATAAACCTAGATTAGCTCTAATCCCAGATTAATTATAAACCTAGATTAGCTCTAATCCCAGATTAATTATAAACCTAGATTAGCTCTAATCTGAGATTAATTTAAACCATGTTGGTGAAACCCACCCTAGGCGTCCTGTGAATTAAAATTCAAGATTGAGCGAGATTATAGATTTTGCAAGCCATTAGCAACGAAAGCCAAGAACCAGTTGGCCGAGTATCAGGACAGACAGGTCTGGATGGCTGGAAAGACCATCTTGGTATGGAGCAGGCAGGACTGACTGGTCCGGATGGTAAGAGGTCAGCCATCCAAGACACCCCTTCTATACTCATTGTGTTGTCTAGCTTCCAAGAGTGCTGGACAGCCACTCTGTCAGAACAGCCAATAGAAACAGAACAAGCAACACAGCATATAAAGATTGACAGTTATGACAATGATCAATAACCCAGGACTTAAAGTGTGTGGGGGGGAGAAGAAGCTTGGTCAGACAGTCAGAGTCAGCCCAGGACTCCATAGACAGACAGGCCTTAATAAAGAGTCTTGGTCAGTCAGTCAGTGCAGGACTCCATAGACAGACAGGCCTTAATAAAAAAGAACATGTAAGCAGGGGGTAGAGGGGGTGGGGGGGCGCGGGGGGGAGTAATCATTCTTATTTAAAACATTAGCACTGAGAAGGGTTGCAAAAATCCTAAACATTACCAAAACTCCCAAAAATTCCAGGTTGGAGGATTCCATTGTAGCAAATTCCCTGAGAATTACAAAAATCCTCCAGCTGGGATTTCTGGAAAATCTGGGATTTTTGGGAAGATTTGGGGAAGATTTGCCAACCCTAGAACTGTTGTCAACAGGAGTCGAGGCATTTCACCTCTGGGTCGCCAATTCCCATCACGTCCCGGCGGGAAGCAATTGAAATTCATATCCATCAGGTGGCCTTCTTGGTGTCTATGGTTAATGAGTTCAGGTGGCCTCATCCCCGACCCTAGTGGGAGGAAAAACACAATCACAACAAGGCTGTGACCACACTGGCCATCCGGCCAATGGCAGAAGCGCAGCTAGCAACACAGGAAGAAGTTGCCAAAGCAAAAAATTGTGTTTTTTAAATTATTATTATCTTAAGGGGGCCGGGGATAAAGACGGGGGCAAACTGGATAAAACAAATGTTGAATAATACCCCCTCCCCCCATCCCAACACAATCCAAGTACTTCACTCAACTTCTGAAAGCAAGGGGACAGAGAACAGGAGTCAGAATGTAATGAAACAGACTAAATGTGTAGAGATGGTAGGTTGGTGCTTTCCAATCCTTCCCACATATGGTCACGTGGAAGACAGGATAATACAACCAGACAGGAGGAGCCATCTTCAGTTCAGTCCATGCAGTGCATAACACCAACAGTAGTGGCCTGGCTGTCAGTGGAAGATCCATTCACACTGCTTACAGCAGAAACAGTACACCAGAAAGGAAGCCATTTCATTGGTTGTAAATCAGGGCACGGTTTAAATTGAACCAATTAAAACGGGCTTCCTTCCTGTACTGTTTTTCAGGGTATCTGCAGGTTCCATTTAGTTGAATTGAAGACTAACAACCTTTTTTAACTGCCATTTTGAACGCAATTCAATAGTTATTTTGAGGCCTGCCACAGCTGCTAATATTCCCCTCCAGAAATGAACCCATGATGGTAAAAGGAGTCTTTTTGGGACTGGCTATTTTTCCAGTGTCAAGAATAACATAAAATAAGTTAACCATTTCATCTATTTGTTCAGGGAACACATGATGAAAATACAACCATGTGCAACACGGCAAAATAGGATCCAGAATAAATCAGATATATATATTTGGATCTTTAGAGATTTTTTAATCATTGCATTTGTATGGGCTAATAGCAGTACGGTCAAATGTTCAAAACATTTTAAATTAAAAATAATAATAAAATAGCTAAATTAATCCTTGGCAATACCTTCTTAAAACAATATCATATAGTTTAGTAGACCCCCCCCCCCCCCCCCCGCCCAGTTTAGACTGGGATTAGAATGACAA
>NC_092179.1:31970634-31999022 GCF_045791955.1 Oncorhynchus clarkii lewisi | reverse complement strand
TGTATAACCATGTATAGAAACACAGTGCTGTGTGGGTAATATACCATGTTGTACTGTATAACCATGTATAGAAACACAGTGCTGTGTGGGTAATATACCATGTTGTACTGTATAACCACTGTATAGAAACACAGTGCTGTGTGGGTAATATACCATGTTGTACTGTATAACCATGTATAGAAACACAGTGCTGTGTGGGTAATATACCATGTTGTACTGTATAACCATGTATAGAAACACAGTGCTGTGTGGGTAATATACCATGTTGTACTGTATAACCATGTATAGAAACACAGTGCTGTGTGGGTAATATACCATGTTGTACTGTATAACCATGTATAGAAACACAGTGCTGTGTGGGTAATATACCATGTTGTACTGTATAACCATGTATAGAAACACAGTGCTGTGTGGGTAATATACCATGTTGTACTGTATAACCATGTATAGAAACACAGTGCTGTGTGGGTAATATACCATGTTGTACTGTATAACCATGTATAGAAACACAGTGCTGTGTGGGTAATATACCATGTTGTACTGTATAACCATGTATAGAAACACAGTGCTGTGTGGGTAATATACCATGTTGTACTGTATAACCATGTATAGAAACACAGTGCTGTGTGGGTAATATACCATGTTGTACTGTATAACCATGTATAGAAACACAGTGCTGTGTGGGTAATATACCATGTTGTACTGTATAACCATGTATAGAAACACAGTGCTGTGTGGGTAATATACCATGTTGTACTGTATAACCATGTATAGAAACACAGTGCTGTGTGGGTAATATACCATGTTGTACTGTATAACCATGTATAGAAACACAGTGCTGTGTGGGTAATATACCATGTTGTACTGTATAACCATGTATAGAAACACAGTGCTGTGTGGGTAATATACCATGTTGTACTGTATAACCATGTATAGAAACACAGTGCTGTGTGGGTAATATACCATGTTGTACTGTATAACCATGTATAGAAACACAGTGCTGTGTGGGTAATATACCATGTTGTACTGTATAACCATGTATAGAAACACAGTGCTGTGTGGGTAATATACCATGTTGTACTGTATAACCATGTATAGAAACACAGTGCTGTGTGGGTAATATACCATGTTGTACTGTATAACCATGTATAGAAACACAGTGCTGTGTGGGTAATATACCATGTTGTACTGTATAACCATGTATAGAAACACAGTGCTGTGTGGGTAATATACCATGTTGTACTGTATAACCATGTATAGAAACACAGTGCTGTGTGGGTAATATACCATGTTGTACTGTATAACCATGTATAGAAACACAGTGCTGTGTGGGTAATATACCATGTTGTACTGTATAACCATGTATAGAAACACAGTGCTGTGTGGGTAATATACCATGTTGTACTGTATAACCATGTATAGAAACACAGTGCTGTGTGGGTAATATACCATGTTGTACTGTATAACCATGTATAGAAACACAGTGCTGTGTGGGTAATATACCATGTTGTACTGTATAACCATGTATAGAAACACAGTGCTGTGTGGGTAATATACCATGTTGTACTGTATAACCATGAAAACACAGTGCTGTGTGGGTAATATACCATGTTGTACTGTATAACCATGTATAGAAACACAGTGCTGTGTGGGTAATATACCATGTTGTACTGTATAACCATGTATAGAAACACAGTGCTGTGTGGGTAATATACCATGTTGTACTGTATAACCATGTATAGAAACACAGTGCTGTGTGGGTAATATACCATGTTGTACTGTATAACCATGTATAGAAACACAGTGCTGTGTGGGTAATATACCATGTTGTACTGTATAACCATGTATAGAAACACAGTGCTGTGTGGGTAATATACCATGTTGTACTGTATAACCATGTATAGAAACACAGTGCTGTGTGGGTAATATACCATGTTGTACTGTATAACCATGTATAGAAACACAGTGCTGTGTGGGTAATATACCATGTTGTACTGTATAACCATGTATAGAAACACAGTGCTGTGTGGGTAATATACCATGTTGTACTGTATAACCCTGTATAGAAACACAGTGCTGTGTGGGTAATATACCATGTTGTACTGTATAACCATGTATAGAAACACAGTGCTGTGTGGGTAATATACCATGTTGTACTGTATAACCATGTATAGTAACACAGTGCTGTGTGGGTAATATACCATGTTGTACTGTATAACCATGTATAGAAACACAGTGCTGTGTGGGTAATATACCATGTTGTACTGTATAACCATGTATAGAAACACAGTGCTGTGTGGGTAATATACCATGTTGTACTGTATAACCATGTATAGAAACACAGTGCTGTGTGGGTAATATACCATGTTGTACTGTATAACCATGTATAGAAACACAGTGCTGTGTGGGTAATATACCATGTTGTACTGTATAACCATGTATAGAAACACAGTGCTGTGTGGGTAAATGTTGTACTGTATAACCATGTATAGAAACACAGTGCTGTGTGGGTAAATGTTGTACTGTATAACCATGTATAGAAACACAGTGCTGTGTGGGTAATATACCATGTTGTACTGTATAACCATGTATAGAAACACAGTGCTGTGTGGGTAATATACCATGTTGTACTGTATAACCATGTATAGAAACACAGTGCTGTGTGGGTAATATACCATGTTGTACTGTATAACCATGTATAGACACACAGTGCTGTGTGGGTAATATACCATGTTGTACTGTATAACCATGTATAGAAACACAGTGCTGTGTGGGTAAATGTTGTACTGTATAACCATGTATAGAAACACAGTGCTGTGTGGGTAAATGTTGTACTGTATAACCATGTATAGAAACACAGTGCTGTGTGGGTAATATACCATGTTGTACTGTATAACCATGTATAGAAACACAGTGCTGTGTGGGTAATATACCATGTTGTACTGTATAACCATGTATAGAAACACAGTGCTGTGTGGGTAATATACCATGTTGTACTGTATAACCATGTATAGAAACACAGTGCTGTGTGGGTAATATACCATGTTGTACTGTATAACCATGTATAGAAACACAGTGCTTTGTGGGTAGTATACCATGTTGTACTGTATAACCATGTATAGAAACACAGTGCTGTGTGGGTAATATACCATGTTGTACTGTATAACCATGTATAGAAACACAGTGCTGTGTGGGTAATATACCATGTTGTACTGTATAACCATGTATAGAAACACAGTGCTGTGTGGGTAATATACCATGTTGTACTGTATAACCATGTATAGAAACACAGTGCTGTGTGGGTAATATACCATGTTGTACTGTATAACCATGTATAGAAACACAGTGCTGTGTGGGTAATATACCATGTTGTACTGTATAACCATGTATAGAAACACAGTGCTGTGTGGGTAATATACCATGTTGTACTGTATAACCATGTATATTAACACAGTGCTGTGTGGGTAATATACCATGTTGTACTGTATAACCATGTATAGAAACACAGTGCTTTGTGGGTAATATACCATGTTGTACTGTATAACCATGTATAGAAACACAGTGCTGTGTGGGTAATATACCATGTTGTACTGTATAACCATGTATAGAAACACAGTGCTGTGTGGGTAATATACCATGTTGTACTGTATAACCATGTATAGAAACACAGTGCTGTGTGGGTAATATACCATGTTGTACTGTATAACCATGTATAGAAACACAGTGCTGTGTGGGTAATATACCATGTTGTACTGTATAACCATGTATAGAAACACAGTGCTGTGTGGGTAATATACCATGTTGTACTGTATAACCATGTATAGAAACACAGTGCTGTGTGGGTAATATACCATGTTGTACTGTATAACCATGTATATAAACACAGTGCTGTGTGGGTAATATACCATGTTGTACTGTATAACCATGTATAGAAACACAGTGCTTTGTGGGTAATATACCATGTTGTACTGTATAACCATGTATAGAAACACAGTGCTGTGTGGGTAATATACCATGTTGTACTGTATAACCCTGTATAGAAACACAGTGCTGTGTGGGTAATATACCATGTTGTACTGTATAACCATGTATAGAAACACAGTGCTGTGTGGGTAATATACCATGTTGTACTGTATAACCATGTATAGAAACACAGTGCTGTGTGGGTAATATACCATGTTGTACTGTATAACCATGTATAGAAACACAGTGCTGTGTGGGTAATATACCATGTTGTACTGTATAACCATGTATAGAAACACAGTGCTGTGTGGGTAATATACCATGTTGTACTGTATAACCATGTATAGAAACACAGTGCTGTGTGGGTAATATACCATGTTGTAATGTATAACCATGTATAGAAACACAGTGCTTTGTGGGTAATATACCATGTTGTACTGTATAACCATGTATAGAAACACAGTGCTTTGTGGGTAATATACCATGTTGTACTGTATAACCATGTATAGAAACACAGTGCTGTGTGGGTAATCTACTATGTTGTGCATGGATGATAAATCAGGGAGGTGATTGGCCCTGCAGACTGTAAGTAATTGTATCTGTCTCTGTCTCTATGTGTAGGAGTAAATGTTCCTGTGATCCATAATGCTTCATTTTAGATCTAGACAGAGTGAGAGGTAGAGTGAGAGAGAGTGCGAGAGAGAGTGCGAGAGAGAGAGCGAGAGAGAGCGAGCGAGAGAGAGAGCTTGCTTTCATAGATCAGATTCCATCTTTTCATACTGTATAGCTATAGTAAAATCATCTTTATCACTATGTGATGTTTTGGCATCACTTAGTTCCTTCCCATAAGAGACGGAAAGAGTGCGAGAGAGAAAGATTGAGAGAATGAATGAGCCAGAGAGGGAGAGAGGGGGAAAGAGAGAGGAGAGAAATGAGAGAGAGACAGAAAGCAAGAGTAAACCAATCAATATTAATCTGATCTCTTTGTAATTATTCCTGAAGAGTCATCTGAATGGAGGCTGATACAGGATGCTGAGGTGAATGTATGCAGAGCACAGTGGAAGGTCATTAGACATTATCTTTTCACACTGATGAACCAGGCCAAGCCTAGTAGTTTTTTAAAACCTTTATTTAACTAGGCTAGTCAGTTAAGAACAAATTATTATTTACTATGACGGCCTACTGGGGAACAGTGGGTTAACTGACTTGTTCAAGGGTAGAATGACAGATTTGTACTTTGTCAGCTAGGGATCGAATCCAGCAACCTTTCAGTTACTGGCCCAACCCTCTAACCACTAGGCTACCTGCCGCCCCGAGTAAAGCCAAGGTAAAGCCAAGGTAAAGCCAAGCCGAGTAAAGCCAAGCTGAGTAAAGCCAAGCTGAGTAAAGCCAAGCTGAGTAAGGCCAAACCGAGTAAAGCCAAGCTGAGTAAAGCCAAGCTGAGTAAAGCCAAGCAGAGTAAAGCCAAACCGAGTAAAGCCAAGCTGAGTAAAGCCAAGCTGAGTAAAGCCAAGGTAAAGCCAAGCTGAGTAAAGCCAAGGTAAAGCCAAGCCGAGTAAAGCCAAGCTGAGTAAAGCCAAGCTGAGTAAAGCCAAGCTGAGTAAAGCCAAATCGAGTAAAGCCAAGCTGAATAAAGCCAAGCTGAGTAAAGCCAAGCTGAGTAAAGCCAAGGTAAGGCCAAGCTGAGTAAAGCCAAGGTAAAGCCAAGCCGAGTAAAGCCAAGCCGAGTAAAGCCAAACCGAGTAAAGCCAAGCCGAGTAAAGCCAAGCCGAGTAAATCCAAGCCGAGTAAATCCAAGCCGAGTAAAGCCAAGCCGAGTAAAGCCAAGCCGTGTAAAGCCAAGCCGAGTAAAGCCAAGCCGAGTAAAGCCAAACCGAGTAAAGCCAAGCCGAGTAAAGCCAAGCTGAGTAAAGTCAAACCGAGTAAAGCCAAGCCGAGTAAAGCCAAGGTAAAGCCAAGCCGAGTAAAGCCAAGCCGAGTAAAGCCAAGGTAAAGCCAAGCCGAGTAAAGCCAAGCCGAGTAAAGCCAAGGTAAAGCCAAGCCGAGTAAAGCCAAGCCGAGTAAAGCCAAGGTAAAGCCAAGCCGAGTAAAGCCAAGCCGAGTAAAGCCAAGGTAAAGCCAAGCCGAGTAAAGCCAAGGTAAAGCCAAGCCGAGTAAAGCCAAGCCGAGTAAAGCCAAGCCGAGTAAAGCCAAGGTAAAGCCAAGCCGAGTAAAGCCAAGGTAAAGCCAAGCCGAGTAAAGCCAAGCCGAGTAAAGCCAAGGTAAAGCCAAGCCGAGTAAAGCCAAGGTAAAGCCAAGGTAAAGCCAAGCTGAGTAAAGCCAAGGTAAAGCCAAGCCGAGTAAAGCCAAGCTGAGTAAAATCATGCTGGCCTGTTTATTCATCCATTATTGCAGCTGGAATCATTCTGGAAATTACAATGTGAAAGAAAAGTATAAAAACCAGCAAATGACAGTTTGGGTGTCAATCTGCATGCAGATATTGATAGTAGTCTCTATCATTGGTGAGGATGGGTTGGAGATAGTTCTCCACATGTTGAAGCCACGACAAGCACAAATTGGTCAGGCAAAAGAGGCCAATGAGCAGTAGCCCCACTCAGTACAGGCTGTGTGATCCTACAGCCTGGTTAGTCTGTGCTGGATGACATTGTGATGTGGTGGTGGAGCGCTAGCCCCACTCAGTACAGGCTGTGTGATCCTACAGCCTGGTTAGTGTGTGCTGGATGACATTGTGATGTGTACAGGCTGTGTGATCCTACAGCCTGGTTAGTCTGTGCTGGATGACATTGTGATGTGGTGGCGTAGCGCTAGCCCCACTCAGTACAGGCTGTGTGATCCTACAGCCTGGTTAGTGTGTGCTGGATGACATTGTGATGTGGTGGCGTAGCGCTAGCCCCACTCAGTACAGGCTGTGTGATCCTACAGCCTGGTTAGTCTGTGTTGGATGACATTGTGATGTGGTGGCGTAGCGCTAGCCCCACTCAGTACAGGCTGTGTGATCCTACAGCCTGGTTAGTCTGTGTTGGATGACATTGTGATGTGGTGGCGTAGCGCTAGCCCCACTCAGTACAGGCTGTGTGATCCTACAGCCTGGTTAGTGTGTGCTGGATGACATTGTGATGTGGTGGCGTAGCGCTAGCCCCACTCAGTACAGGCTGTGTGATCCTACAGCCTGGTTAGTGTGTGCTGGATGACATTGTGATGTGGTGGCGTAGCGCTAGCCCCACTCAGTACAGGCTGTGTGATCCTACAGCCTGGTTAGTCTGTGCTGGATGACATTGTGATGTGGTGGCGTAGCGCTAGCCCCACTCAGTACAGGCTGTGTGATCCTACAGCCTGGTTAGTCTGTGCTGGATGACATTGTGATGTGGTGGTGGAGCGCTAGCCTCACTCAGTACAGGCTGTGTGATCCTACAGCCTGGTTAGTGTGTGCTGGATGACATTGTGATGTGGTGGCGTCGCGCTAGCCCCACTCAGTACAGGCTGTGTGATCCTACAGCCTGGTTAGTGTGTGCTGGATGACATTGTGATGTGTACAGGCTGTGTGATCCTACAGCCTGGTTAGTCTGTGCTGGATGACATTGTGATGTGGTGGCGTAGCGCTAGCCCCACTCAGTACAGGCTGTGTGATCCTACAGCCTGGTTAGTCTGTGCTGGATGACATTGTGATGTGGTGGCGTAGCGCTAGCCCCACTCAGTACAGGCTGTGTGATCCTACAGCCTGGTTAGTGTGTGCTGGATGACATTGTGATGTGTACAGGCTGTGTGATCCTACAGCCTGGTTAGTCTGTGCTGGATGACATTGTGATGTGGTGGCGTAGCGCTAGCCCCACTCAGTACAGGCTGTGTGATCCTACAGCCTGGTTAGTCTGTGCTGGATGACATTGTGATGTGGTGGCGTAGCGCTAGCCCCACTCAGTACAGGCTGTGTGATCCTACAGCCTGGTTAGTGTGTGCTGGATGACATTGTGATGCGATGGTGGAGCGGTAGCCCCTCATTCCTATTGTTCCTGAACATTACACAAACTAGCTCAGCCAGATCCCCCTGCCTAGTCCCCTGTCACTGGGCAGTGGTGTGAAAGCAGGTTAGTTAGCGGTGCTAATTGCTTCCCGTTTGATAGTGAGCGTGGTTCTGTCAGAAAAAACAGAACGAACTGAATAGAAATACACGTGTCATGGAACATTAAATCCACAAGCTTTCACTCTATTGGTCAAATTCCTCCCGTCGTTCGCTGTCTCAGTAGAGGAACGTCTAAAGACTACAGACTGAATGAACTAGCAAGACAAGCTACACTAGTGAGCTAAAACACAAATACCTCTATGCATTCCTTTGATCTGTAATGTTTCTACTTTCTCCCATGTTGGGAGGGATTACAGTAGGGTACGAAGGTCATCACCTCTGTGTGTGGGAACGTCCGGAGGAGGTCAAGGGGTCTGTGTCAGGGTAGTAGGGTCAGACAGCGATGCATTACACTGCCCTCTAACTCAACTGGACTCTGTAGGACAATAGTCGGGTGTGTCAGACCCTGACCTTAGAGAGCCGTTTTATTTCTCTATTTGGTTAGGTCAGGGTGTGATATGAGTGGGCAGTATAGTTTGTCTATTTCGTTGTTGGCCGGATATGGTTCCCCAATCAGAGGCAGCTGTCTATCGTTGTCTCTGATTGGGGATCATACTTAGGCAGCCCTTTTTCCCACCTTCAGTTGTGGGATCTTGTCTTTGTGTAGTTGCTGTCTAGCGCTACAGAGCGTTCCCCAGAGTTTGTTTGTATTTTTTATTTTTTTTTGGTGTCATTTTAAATCAAAGTAAAATGTACGCCTACCACGCTGCACCTTTGTCTTCCTCCAGCGACAGACGTAACAGGGTGTGTCTTACTGATACACAAGATAGAGAGAGATAGAGTTTGCTTTCATAGATCCTATATCTTATCATATAGCTATAGTGAAATCATCTTTATCACTATGTGACATTTTGGCATCACTTAGTCCCTTCCCATAATTCCCTTGAGCAGGAAGCAGAAATCCAGAAATGCAGATGGTGTGTATAAGGGGATTATCCTATAACCTTTGACACCTGGGTGACCCTGAACACATGGCTGTTAGCTGACCCCTCCTGGGTGAAATGTCTTTAGAGAGGAGAGGGAATCTGTTTCAGGGAGTACCAACATCTGGTGGGTTCTTACTCAGCATATTGTCCTCTGAATGAGGAGTGGTCAAGGAGTGCTTGCTGAATGACTGGTATTCATTAAGGGATCCCCATTAGTTCTGCAAAGGCGGCAGCTACTCTTCCTCGGGTCCAAACGCATAAAGACACTTACATTACATATAAAACAAAATATAAAACAATACATCACATAACATTATTACACCACTATATATCTACAATACAAAATGTATAATACAGCAATATTACAATGTACGTGTGTGTAGAGTGCGTGTGTCTGTACCTTTGTGTGTGTCTCTTCACAGTCCCCGTTGTTCCATAAGGTGCATTTTTACCTGTTTCTGAAATTTGATTCTACTGCTTGCATCAGTTCCCTGATGTGGAATATAGTTCCATGTAGTCATGGTTCTATGTAGTACTGTGCCCCTCCCATAGTCTGTCCCATACTTGGTGCATCCTTCTTGACTAGAGAAGCTGTCAACACTTGTTAAAGCTAGTTAAGAGGGAGGAACAGGTTATTATGTAAGTGTTGTCTCACACTAGTTAGTTAAGAGGGAGGAACAGGTTATTATGTAAGTGTTGTCTCACACTAGTTAGTTAGGAGGGAGGAACAGGTTATTATGTAAGTGTTGTCTCACACTAGCTAGTTAAGAGGGAGGAACAGGTTATTATGTAAGTGATGTCTTACACTAGTTAGTTAAGAGGGAGGAACAGGTTATTATGTAAGTGTTGTCTCACACTAGTTAGTTAAGAGGGAGGAACAGGTTATTATGTAAGTGTTGTCTCACACTAGCTAGTTAAGAGGGAGGAACAGGTTATTATGTAAGTGTTGTCTCACACTAGCTAGTTAAGAGGGAGGAACAGGTTATTATGTAAGTGTTGTCTCACACTAGTTAGTTAAGAGGGAGGAACAGGTTATTATGTAAGTGTTGTCTTACACTAGCTAGTTAAGAGGGAGGAACAGGTTATTATGTAAGTGTTGTCTCACACTAGCTAGTTAAGAGGGAGGAACAGGTTATTATGTAAGTGTTGTCTCACACTAGTTGGTTAAGAGGGAGGAACAGGTTATTATGTAAGTGTTGTCTCACACTAGTTGGTTAAGAGGGAGGAACAGGTTATTATGTAAGTGTTGTCTCACACTAGTTAGTTAAGAGGGAGGAACAGGTTATTATGTAAGTGTTGTCTCACACTAGCTAGTTAAGAGGGAGGAACAGGTTATTATGTAAGTGTTGTCTCACACTAGTTAGTTAAGAGGGAGGAACAGGTTATTATGTAAGTGTTGTCTCACACTAGTTAGTTAAGAGGGAGGAACAGGTTATTATGTAAGTCTTGTCTCACACTAGCTAGTTAAGAGGGAGGAACATGGTTATTATGTAAGTGTTGTCTCACACTATCTTGTTGATTTCCAAATGTTCTGTCATCGTCTGAGACATATTATTTAGCACTACAAAACATACTTTATGGTTGCAATTTAGTTATCGGCTTCATTTTGTTGATTAAGCTCGTTAGATTTGATTTGGCTGATAGTTAATCAATCTGGTTTCGTTACTTATTGGTGTAAATCCTGTCTGTTTCTTAGCCTCTGATTCTTTGGATCCCCTAAAGACTGATAAAAATAAAAATATATATTTTTTTATTCACTTTTATTTAACCATGTTGGCCAGTTGAGAAGAAGTTGTCATTTACATCTGCGACCTGGCCAAGATAAAGCAAAGTGGTGCGACTCAAACAACAGTTACACATGGAATAAACAAACGTACAGTCAATAACACAATAGACATGTGTGTGCAAATGAAGTAAGATTAGGGAGGTAAGGCAATAGAGAGGTAAGGTAATTTAGACTGGTTTAGACTGGTTTAGACTAAATACTGGTTTAGATTAATGATTGGTTTAGACTAGTTTAAACTAAAGACTGGTTTAGACTGGTTTAGATTAAAGACGGGTTTAGACTAAAGACTGGTTTAGACTGGTTTAGATTAGACTAAAGACTGGTTAAGACTGGTTTAGATTAAAGACTGGTTTGGACTAAAGACTGGTTTGGACTAAAGACTGGCTTAGACTAAAGACTGGTTTAGACTAAAGACTGGTTTGGACTAAAGACTGGTTTGGACTAAAGACTGTTTTAGACTAAAGACTGGTTTAGACTGGTTTAGATTAAAGACTGGTTTAAACTGGTTTAGACTAAAGACTGGTTTAGACTAAAGACTGTTTTAGACTAAAGACTGGTTTAGACTAGTTTAGATTAAAGACTGGTTTAGACTAAAGACTGGTTTAGATTAAAGGCTGGTTTGGACTAAAGACTGGTTTGGATTAAAGACTGGTTTGGACTAAAGACTGGTTTAGACTAAAGACTGGTTTAGACTAAAGACTGGTTTAGACTAAAGACTGTTGTAGTCTAAAGACTGGTTTAGACTAAAGCCTGGTTTAGACTAAAGACTGGTTTAAAGAGTTAACATGGATCAGTCAGGATGGATTACTCAGTTCACAGCTCTCAGGGTTTTTTAGGGTTGGGGTCTCCTTGAATGATTAAATGAATAGACAAATTATGTTGTAGATATACTGTAAGAGTCTGGCCTCAGTGTCTAATACAAATTCATTTAGATAAATATTTATTTGTTGAGGTTTGGGCGGCACTTTATTCGTCTGATGTGTAGGACCAAGGACATGCGTTTGATTGGTCTATAGAAAGGCACAGTCATATTCC
This sequence comes from Oncorhynchus clarkii lewisi, assembly GCF_045791955.1. Classification (NCBI taxonomy): domain Eukaryota; kingdom Metazoa; phylum Chordata; class Actinopteri; order Salmoniformes; family Salmonidae; genus Oncorhynchus; species Oncorhynchus clarkii. The sequence continues at coordinate 31,987,195 of NC_092179.1, read as the reverse complement.
ATTTATTTGTATTTTTTATAGCATTTTGGGTGAGCCACCAATCACAGTGTGCAGTGCTTTGTTTGTGAAGGACTTTGAGGTCACTGTGGTCTGCTGCTTCATTAAACATAATAATTCTCTCTATAATGACATTCTTTGTGGAGATTAATTTGTCTTCTCCAAATATAGAACATTGTGTTCAGGTTAATTGTTTACACCCCTCTTTGGGTACTATATAACATCCTCTTTGGGTACTATATAACACCCCTCTTTGGGGACTATATAACATCCTCTTTGGGTACTATATAACATCCTCTTTGGGTACTATATAACACCCCTCTTTGGGGACTATATAACATCCCTCTTTGGGTACTATATAACACCCCTCTTTGGGTACTATATAACATCCTCTTTGGGTACTATATAACATCCTCTTTGGGTACTATATAACACCCCTCTTTGGGGACTATATAACATCCCTCTTTGGGTACTATATAACATCCTCTTTGGGTACTATATAACATCCCTCTTTGGGGACTATATAACACCCATCTTTGGCTACTATATAACATCCTCTTTGGGGACTATATAACATCCTCTTTGGGTACTATATAACATCCTCTTTGGGTACTATATAACATCCCTCTTTGGGTACTATATAACATCCCTCTTTGGGTACTATATAACACCCCTCTTTGGGTACAGATTGAAAAGGAGGACAGCACCATTTGAAGAACCTCACCAGACAATACTAGCTGTGTGTGTGTGTGAGAGAGAGAGAGAGAGAGAAGAGAGAGAGAGAGAGAGAGAGAGAGAGAGAGAGAGAGAGAGAGAGAGAGAGAGAGAGAGAGAGAGAGAGAGAGAGAGAGAGAGAGAGAGAGAGAGAGAGAGAGAGAGAGAGAGAGAGAGAGAGAGAGAGAGAGAGAGAGAGAGGAGAGAGAGAGAGTGTGTGCGCACAATTGTACTATGTCCATCAACATTGATATCAATTAGATAAACTGGTAAGACAGACTGGCCTTCATAGCATAGTATTGATTTGATTAGGGAATCTACTAACAAGAACGTTGACCACATCCAAGCAATGCATGGATATGTGTGTGTGTGTGCGTGTGTGTGTGTGTGTGTGTGTGCATGTGTGTGTTGTTGTCAGTGTGGGGCGGAATCCAATTTCAGCTAATTTGAGTCAGTAATTTACATTTATTTTGCCACTACAATTCAACTCTACATAATTTATCTGGCCCATTAAAAAGATAAATGGACATTGTTTGCATGCATCCCAAATAGCACCCTATTCCCGACATGGTGCACTACGTTCGACCAGGGCCCATAGGGAACAGGTTGCAATTTGGGATTCAGCATTTGTATCCAACTAAAACTAGCCACTTTGGTAAGAAAAGCTTTTTACAACTTCTGGGAAAATTCATAAATGTAGTGTGCATCGTTAACACAGAGATAACGCATGGAAGTGATCTATCCTTTAATTGATGTAAAGGCAGTGTAGTTTATTGGCTTTTTCATTCAACACAGGACATACAAGCGGCGGTATGTTACTGAGCTGGTCTGGTGACCACAGGTGAATTCAGGTTCTATAGTCTGTGAATGGGATTAATATTCATGAGGCTGGATAGTTGTGGATGGCTTCCCTGTTACACAGTAATGGGAACAATACCATCTACTCTATACCATCTACTGCATCTTGCCTATGCCGTTCGGCCATCGCTAATTCCTATTTTTTTTATGTACATATTCTTATTCATTCCTTTACACTTGTGTGTATAAGGTAGTTGTGAAATTGTTAGGTTAGACTACTTGTTAGATATTACTGCATGGTCGGAACTAGAAGCACAAGCATTTCGCTACACTCACATTAACATCTGCTAACCATATGTATCAGACCAATAAAATTAGATTTGATTTAATGAGGGTGCGGTATTGTTCCCTGGGTTACACAGTAATGAGGGTATGGTATTGTTCTCTGTTACACAGTAATGAGGGTATGGTATTGTTCTCTGTTACACAGTAATGAGGGTACGGTATTGTTCTCTGTTACACAGTAATGAGGGTACGGTATTGTTCTCTGTTACACAGTAATGAGGGTATGGTATTGTTCTCTGTTACACAGTAATGAGGGTACGGTATTGTTCCCTGGGTTACACAGTAATGAGGGTATGGTATTGTTCCCTGGGTTACAAAAAGATCAGAATACATGTCCTGTACCTTCTAGAGATAAACATGATGATGTCACGGGGTATTGCTTGGTACAAACGTATCCTTAATATCCACTGTAAGGTACAATGTGAAGGTGTGTTTCTGTTTCCTAGGATACAAACCAACCCTTAATATCCACTGTAAGGTACAATGTGAAGGTGTGTTTCTGTTTCCTAGGATACAAACCAACCCTTAATATCCACTGTAAGGTACAATGTGAAGGTGTGTTTCTGTTTCCTAGGATACAAACCAACCCTTAATATCCACTGTAAGGTACAATGTGAAGGTGTGTTTCTGTTTCCTAGGATACAAACCAACCCTTAATATCCACTGTAAGGTACAATGTGAAGGTGTGTTTCTGTTTCCTAGGATACAAACCAACCCTTAATATCCACTGTAAGGTACAATGTGAAGGTGTGTTTCTGTTTCCTAGGATACAAACCAACCCTTAATATCCACTGTAAGGTACAATGTGAAGGTGTGTTTCTGTTTCCTAGGATACAAACCAACCCTTAATATCCACTGTAAGGTACAATGTAAAGGTGTGTTTCTGTTTCCTAGGATACAAACCAACCCTTAATATCCACTGTAAGGTACAATGTGAAGGTGTGTTTCTGTTTCCTAGGATACAAACCAACCCTTAATATCCACTGTAAGGTACAATGTAAAGGTGTGTTTCTGTTTCCTAGGATACAAACCAACCCTTAATATCCACTGTAAGGTACAATGTAAAGGTGTGTTTCTGTTTCCTAGGATACAAACCAACCCTTAATATCCACTGTAAGGTACAATGTGAAGGTGTGTTTCTGTTTCCTAGGATACAAACCAACCCTTAATATCCACTGTAAGGTACAATGTGAAGGTGTGTTTCTGTTTCCTAGGATACAAACCAACCCTTAATATCCACTGTAAGGTACAATGTGAAGGTGTGTTTCTGTTTCCTAGGATACAAACCAACCCTTAATATCCACTGTAAGGTACAATGTAAAGGTGTGTTTCTGTTTCCTAGGATACAAACCAACCCTTAATATCCACTGTAAGGTACAATGTAAAGGTGTGTTTCTGTTTCCTAGGATACAAACCAACCCTTAATATCCACTGTAAGGTACAATGTGAAGGTGTGTTTCTGTTTCCTAGGATACAAACCAACCCTTAATATCCACTGTAAGGTACAATGTGAAGGTGTGTTTCTGTTTCCTAGGATACAAACCAACCCTTAATATCCACTGTAAGGTACAATGTGAAGGTGTGTTTCTGTTTCCTAGGATACAAACCAACCCTTAATATACACTGTAAGGTACAATGAGGAATTACCTCCTAAAAGGATGTAAGGGCTTTGTCACTGAGGTGGTACCCTAAAATGGAAAATGTATACAATCATTATATTCAACATATTTCCCAGCATGCTCTACTGCAGGTAAATATCTGTGTTTTGCATGTACATTGATTCATTGATCAATCTTTTGCCACACAAAAATAGTGTGTGAGCTGGCAACTTTGTCTGTTATGCCATATGATACAGTCAATCCCCAACACACACACACACACACACACACACACACACACACACACACACTCCCCTTCTGCACTGTTTAATTGATGGATGTGCTCGGTACAAGACACTGATGGACTCACTCTCGGCCCTTTCCCCATCGACCACCTCCAGCCTCACTGGTGTGAAATAGTCAATTACTGCTGGGTCTATTGGCCGCAACAGGCCAATGAGCAAATGGCTGCTATGGGACTCTGATGGGACTCTGTGACTATGAGGTGATGGGACAGGACCTGTGTGACCTTTGCTTGCTCGCTCACCGGTGAACTAAAGTCCTTTAGGTTCATTTTTTGCGGCAAAGAAAATACTCACAAAGGAATTCCACTGAGAGGATGTGTTGTGTTGTAATTGAATGGATCACAGTGTGTAGGGCTTAGTGAATGACAGTGAGTGTGTGTGTGTGTGTGTGTGTGTGTGTGTGTGTGTGTGTGTGTGTGTGTGTGTGTGTGTGTGTGTGTGTGTGTGTGTGTGTGTGTGTGTGTGTGTGTGTGTGTGATGACAGGACATGTGTTGGTTCATTATGGATCTTTACCACCAACATCTGTTCCTCGGCTGGTTGGATCACAGAGGAGGAGACGGATTGATATGGTCTGATCACTGTAATCAGAGGAGAGGGGTTGATATGGTCTGATCACTGTAATCATAGGAGAGGGGTTGATATGGTCTGATCACTGTAATCAGAAGAGAGGGGTTGATATGGTCTGATCACTGTAATCAGAGGAGAGGGGTTGATATGGTCTGATCACTGTAATCAGAGGAGAGGGTTTGATATGGCCTGATCACTGTAATCAGAGAAGAGGGATTGGTTGGAGAGCAGACCTGGGATGAAATACTATTTGAAATAATTTCAGAAACTTTAGCTGGGTTTGATTGAGAACCATTTGAATAGTCACAGCAGTGCAAACATCGGCCATGTAGCAATCTAGGCAGACCAAGGAATGGAATGATTTCAAATAGTATTTGAATCCAGGTCTGCTGGAGAGACAGGAATCTACTTCTCTCAGGGCCACAGCAGTGTTCTTATAGTAGTCCTCTGCTGATCTCCATTGACTCCCACTTTATGAGCCACAGCATGATGCTGTTCAGAGACACAGGGTCAACCATCAGGCCACCATGGGCTAGAAATCCACCAATTAGAACCTGTCTAGGACATAACAGAAAAAAGTCTCATTCCAAAGATCTCTAGGTTGTCTTTTTTATAATGAGAGTTGTCAATGTATTCCATTGCTGAGCCGCTAAAAAGCTGCTCCCTGACTCTAAACGTGCTAGAGATGGAAAACATTGTTTTGGTTGACTGGGGACCTCGACCAGTATGACTGATAGCATGTGTTTCATGTCTGTAAGGATCCCTTACTGGTATAGTGAAACCCTCATGTTCTAGGGCTGATAGTACAGCTGTTGTAGGACACCACCACCAGGATATTGTCATACGTTGGAAGCAGGGGACCATGACAGAGGGAGATAAACATGGTGTATACTTCACATGCTGTCGGGACCTGTTATCATTTGTCTCACTGTGTCTCTGGCAGACAGACAGTACAGCTGTTTTCAGATGGGGGAGTTTTCCATACAGAATGTGCTAGCTAAGCTCCTATCTACTGTACATTGATAGACTCGTTGTACTTATATGATAGACTCAATGTACTACATTTCTAAACCACATGTCTTTGATACATTCATGTTTTCATAAAGATTCAGCATGAATAAGAAATCTACCAAACATGGAGTGTTTTGTTCATGGTCTATAGAAACGTATGTATAGTTATACACATGCGCTCACAGCCGGCGGTCAAAGCCGTTTCCTTAGCCACAGAGCCCTCCCCACGACACTTGTCGTGAAGGTAGAATGCACTCACTCTGTGCAATAATGTATCTAAATGTGAGAGTACTTACAGCTAATAGAGAAACATGGGGTAAAATGTGCTAGATTAAATAACTGGTGAAATTGATCATTTTTCCATACCTTGCTGTGATTGTATATGAGTGCACAGCTGGTGTCCACGGTTCAGATAAAGCAATTAGCTTCCGTGTGGAATATAACATTCTTAGAATATGGTAATAGCATGCTTGGTAAAGACACCATGGAAGGCTCACTTGCATTCATGCCTGACCCATTAAAATCGTATTTATAAAGAATGCCCAGCCCATTAAAATCGTGTTTATAAAGAATGCCTGGCCCATTAAAATCTGACTTATGTTGATTGCCCGGCCCATTAAAATCGTATTTATAAAGAATGCCTGGCCCATTAAAATCTAACTTATGTTGATTGCCCGGCCCATTAAAATCTTACTTATAAAGAATGCCTGGCCCATTAAAATCGTATTTATAAAGAATGCCCGGCCCATTAAAATCGTATTTATAAAGAATGCCTGGCCCATTAAAATCTGACTTATGTTGATTGCCCGGCCCATTAAAATCTTACTTATAAAGAATGCCTGGCCCATTCAAATCTTACTTATAAAGAATGCCTGGCCCATTAAAATCTTACTTATAAAGAATGCCCGGCCCATTAAAATCGTATTTATAAAGAATGCCCGGCCCATTAAAATCTTACTTATAAAGAATGCCTGGCCCATTAAAATCTTACTTATAAAGAATGCCCGGCCCATTAAAATCGTATTTATAAAGAATGCCCGGCCAATTAAAATCTTACTTATAAAGAATGCCCGGCCCATTAAAATCTTACTTATAAAGAATGCCTGGCCCATTAAAATCTTACTTATAAAGAATTCAAATCGTTCTCATATAGGATGTGAATACCCAGTGTTGTTGATGGTAGATGAAGAAGCTAAAGTGGGAACACCTGTCAGTATTCAGAGATCAGCAAAGATGTGACATCATTATTTACATAAGAGGTTAGAGCACTTGTATGTTCCGGAAGCGTCACACATTCCATGTCTGACACTTATGTTCTTCCTTTTGCGCTCTCTCTCTCCCTCTCCCTCTCTGTCGCTGTCTCTGTCACTCTCTTTTTCTCCCCCCATCCCTCACTCTCTATTTAATGAGAACAATGGCTGTCATTACAGCCGTGGTTGGGTTAGAGCGAGGTAGTGGTAGAGGGATGGAGTGATGGTTGATGGCTTTGCACGGACGGGTATTTGGAGCAATGGAAAGATGGAGGAGAACGAGGAGAGATGGAAGAGTGGGACTGATGATCAGGACAGAGACCTGCTCGGAGGTCTGGAGTGGTCTGTTAACTGGTCATAATGGGCTGTCATTAAGGGACTGCAAGTAGTAGAAAAGACTGAAGCCGTGTTAGGCTTGCTGTAGTCGGAAGTCCAAAACCTTTAAAGGCACGTTTTTGATGCTTCAACATGTTGTAATAGTTTTGGATGAGCTTCATTGCAGGTTTATGTTAAATGGAGAAATGGATGACTTTTACTGCCAAGAGGGTCTAGGTTTATATTATCCCTTCTAGTATCTAGTATTAGAGAAGAACAGAGATGTTCTAATGGCATTCTGTATATGGGATAATTGCCTTGAGGCCTAATATCAGATAATTGACTTATTTATGAACAGGATATCTGCAGAACTATGAGTATCGTTTGCCATTGAGAACCCCCTCCTAATACATAGTACTATGATGCTGGATAACTGCATCGGCTGCCAGACCGTCTCCCATTGAGATGTGAGTGAGTGCCCACCGCTATTCGTTTGATAAACTTCTCCCTGCTTTGGCTCTAAGCCAGTAGGCTCAGTACTCCTACAACTTCCAGTGACCCCCAGCTCCAGCCCCCCGCGCCCCGCGCCCTAGCCAACCTCCAACCACCAGCCCAGAGACAGACACTAAATCATGGGTAGAGTGGGCAGGGTGAGCCTGGGTGAGCCCAGCATCAGACCCTGCGATGAAGCACTAAGCAACAGGTATTAATCTTTCTCCTGGCTGCTGTCTGTTGGCTGATGGCTTTAGCCAAAGCCCAGGGCTTTACTGTCTCAGGACGCCTCCAGGGTTACATCTGGAGGCTGATGTTGATGTGAGTTTAGGAGTGAGGAATAGAGATTGTTGGGGGCAAAAAGTTTGTAGTTTTTCTCTTTTCAGTGAAGAGAAATCTGTTTTCTTGTACTTCTCAATGGCTGTAGAGGGCTGTGATACGATCGTTGTTGGATGAAGGAGCTGAAACGTGTCTCTGGCTCCCTTTCAGCAAGGTGCTGTTCTGAGGAGAGCTGTAGTCTGTCCGTGGTTCTCTAACCATGTCTGATTTGTGACCACTGCCCCTTTCCTCTGGGTCTCCTCCAGGCTAATCTCCAGTGTGCACTGGGCTAGAACACATCCCCCGAGAGTACACTCCCATGAGTATCCATCTATTGCCCTGCTGTCCAATAACCTTGTCCCGCCTGGAGGCTTCACGGTATGCTCTCATTGGCTGAGAGGTGAACTCTGACCATTAGCTAACCCCTAACTGACCCTGTCACACGCTGGGTGCTCGGGAACATGTTTAGGTTATTCAGTTTTCAAGTTTTTTTCCCTCTGACCGGGGGACCCCCACAGGGACATACTTTGACCCCAAAATGGCCTCAAGGAGTACACTGATGGATAGCCTGGTGGGGTCACCACCAATGCCAACATCAGAGGAATGACTCTCTTTGTATCTCAGAGGTTGTGTTGGACCAGGGAGGGGGGCAACAATGAAGAAGCTATGACCTGTTGGCTCCTTTTCAGAGTCACTTCATCACTTGCATTGTAGTGTTAGTTGGAGTTGATTCAAGTTTTTCTCTTCGGACAAATCAGTTTGGGAATAAGCTGACCGCAAAGGTGGAAAAGGTGGTCAAAGTCAATGCAGCAATAGCCAAGACCAAATTGCGCTGATCTTTCCAAGGGTTCTTGTTTAGCACAACAAGCTTCCTGCCAGTCACCTGTCTTTCCTTTTCTACTCATTGTTAAAAGTGCTTGAAACCAACCGTTGTCCTTTCTTTCCCTTCCAACCCTGATTGTGACACTAGATCTGAAGATACTGAAACATGTCCTGTGTCATGTTGGCAGTTGGTTGAGTGGGTGTCTGTCTTTCTGCGTAACCGGCAGAACAGTGAGTTATGCTGCTACACATGGCTGCTCTGTGAGTAGCTGTAACGCCACTGCAGCCCTTCCAGAGATGAATCTAGTGCAGAGGAGGTCTCTGTCATCAGTTTCTGGTTTCCACGGCAACGGCGATGAGTCCTCCAGAGAAGGGGAGAGAGTGAGAGTGCGATGGTAGCACCCAAACACTCTATCATCGAGTGTAGAGTATGGGGTTCTCTTTTTAACTAGAAAACCAATGTTTAGGCTTCCCCAGATGGATGGTTGGTGAGAGTCAGGACTTAGTGGGCTTTTAAAAACACATCACACCATGGTAGCCACCAGCCGGCTTCCACCCGGTTACACAACCCTGCACCTTATAGGGCTGCTGCCCTATATACATATCAATCAATCAATCAAATGTATTTATAAAGCCCTTCTTACATCAGCTGATGTCACAAAGTGCTATACAGAAACCCAGCCTAAAATCCCAAACAGCAAGCAATGCAGATGTAGAAGCACGGTGGCTAGGAAAAACTCCCTAGAGAGGCAGGAACACAGGAAGAAACCTAGAGGACTCTGAGGGGTGGCCAGTCCTCTTCTGGCTGTGCCGGGTGGAGATTATAACAGTACATGGCCAAGATGTTCAAACGTTAGTAGATAACCAGCAGGGTCAAATAATAATAATCACAGTGGTTGTAGAGGGTGCAACAGGTTAGCACCTCAGGAGTAAATGTCAGTTGGCTTTTCATAGCTGACCATTCAGCGTTAGAGAGAGCAGGTGCGGTAGAGAGAGAGACCGAGTCGAAAACAGCAGGTCCGGGACAAGGTAGCACGTCCGGTGAACAGGTAAGGGTTCCATAGCCGCAGGCAGAACAGTTGAAACTGGAGCAGCAGCATGACCAGGTGGACTGGGGATAGCAAGGAGTCATCAGGCCAGGTAGTCCTGCGGCATGGTCCTGGGGCTCAGGTCCTCCGAGAGAGAGAAAGAGAAAGAATTAGAGGGAGTCTACTTAAATTCACACAGGACACCGGATAAGACATGAGAAATACTCCAGATATAACAGACTGCCCCCCGACACATAAACTATTGCAGCATAATTATTGGAGGCTGAGACAGGAGGGGTCGGGAGACACTGTGGCCCCGTCCGACTATACATAGACTTGGAATCACTGGCCACTTTAATAATGGAACACTAGTCACTTTAATCATGTTTAAATAATGTTTACATATGGCTTTACTCATCATGTACAGTATTTACTGTATTCTATTCTACTGTAGTTTAGTCTATGCCACTCCGACATTGCTCATCCTAATATTTATATATTTCTTAATTGCATTCTTTTACTTTTAGATTTGTATGTATTGTTGTGAATTATTTTAGATACTACTGCACTGTTAGATACTGCTGCACTATTGGCGCTAGGAACACAAGTATTTTGCTACACCCACATTAACATCTGCTAAATATGTGTATGTGACCAATACATTTTGACTTGATTGATATTTGCGTCCCATCAGGTTGACGACCTGGCTAACTGCCAGTGCAGGCAGCGTTTATGGTTTATGGTATATAGGACTGTTGTTGTGTCTCTGTTGACATCAGCCTGTACAGATAAAACCTATAGGCTGAACTCACCTTATTTTACAGTCAGTCTGGCTGTAAAGCAGCATATTAAACCATGTCTGGTTTTGGGTCATAAACTCAACAGACCAGGATGGTTAAATATAAAACATTAAATCATCATTTGAGGAGTTCCATAGAGAGCAGTAAACAGTAAACCAGGTGATTTGTGTGTGACTATAAACTGTTTTCCAAACCATATCCTGTGGGAGGACAAATAAAACAGAATTTCTTAAAGGGAAAGTCCACCACTTTTCAAACTCATTTTCATTATCTCCAGCACAATACTAGTGTGATGTGTGACAGCGATGCATTTCTACATTTTGTAGAAAAAAAAATATAAAGTTAAAACATTAAAACATCGTCAAAAGTGAAAACATTTTAAAAACAGTGATTTTCAAACACTCTGAGATTCGCGGTGATGTGGGGAACAAGAAAATACCCTCCTCTGGCTAGAAACTCATTGCAGGTTTTGAAAATCACCATTTTTATTACGTTTAATCTTACGTTGTGTCACAGAGAAGCATCATACATCATCATGAGTAGCCTAGCTGTAGCTAGCTAGCGCAACCAATACATCATCATGAGTAGCCTAGCTGTAGCTAGCTAGGTTAACCAATACATCATCATGAGTAGCCTAGCTGTAGCTAGCTAGGTTAACCAATACATCATCATGAGTAGCCTAGCTGTAGCTAGCTAGGTTAACCATTAGTGGCCAAGTCTTTGAGTGCATGCATCCTCCAAAGATGGAGAGGGACAGTTCATGGCTTGATCAGAGGAAGGTGGTCAGGGAGATTATTGATGAAGAGTCTGGTGACGATCTTGCAGAGGGCTACTCTGGGAATCAGCCTGAGCCCATCTGGACAAGAGGAATACCTATGTAAGAATGCTGTTTATTGACTACAGCTCAGCGTTTAACACCATAGTACCCCCCCAACTGGGTCCTCTACCTTTTTACGGGCTGCCCCCAGGTGGTGAAGGTAGGAAACAACATCTCCCCCCGCTGATCCTCAACACTGGGGCCCCATAAGGCTGCATTCTCAGCCCTCTCCTGTACTCCCTGTTCACCCATGACTGTGGCCATGCCACATGCCATGCCACATGCCATGCCACAACTCAATCATCAAGTTTGCAGACGACACTACAGTGGTAGGCTTGATTACCAACAACGACGAGACAGCCTACAGGGAGGAGATGAGGGCCCTCTGAGTGTGGTGTCAGGAAAATAACCTCTCACTCAATGTCAACAAAACAAAGGGGATGATCGTGGACTTCAGGAAACAGCAGAGGGAGAGCAGAGGTCAGTACAGGTGCATCAAAGCAGGGACCAAGAGACTGAAAAACAGCTTCTATCTCAAGGCCATCAGACTGTTAAACAGCCATCACTAACTTAGAGTGGCTGCTGCCAACATACAGACTCAAATCTCTAGCCACTTCAATAAATGGATTTAATAAAGGTATCACTAGTCACTTTAAATAACGCCACTTTAATAATGTTTACATATCATTACATTTACATTTCAACCACTCCACAAATTTCTTGTTAACAAACTATAGTTTCGGCAAGTCGGTTAGGACATCTACTTCGTGCATGACACAAGTAATTTTTCCAGCAATTGTTTACAGACAGATTATTTCACTTATAATTCACTGTATCACAATTCCAGTGGGTCAGAAGTTTACATACACTAAGTTGACTGTGCTTTTAAGCAGTTTGGAAAATTCCAGAAAATGATGTCATGGCTTTAGAAGTTCTGACATCATTTAAGTCAATTGGAGTTGTACCTGTGGATGTATTTCAAGGCCTACCTTCAAACTTTGTGCCTCATTACTTGACATCATGGGAAAATCAAAAGAAATCAGCCAAGACCTCAGAAAAAAATTGCAGACCTCCACAAGTCTGGTTCATCCTTGGGAGCAATTTCCAAATGGTTGAAGGTACCATGTTCATCTGTACAAACAATAGTACGCAAGTATAAACACCATGGGACCACGCAGTCGTCATACCGCTCAGGAAGGAGATGCGTTCTGTCTCCTAGAGATGAACTTACTTTGTTGAGAAAAGTGCAAATCAATCCCAGAACAACAGCAAAGGGCCTTGTGAAGATGCTGGAGGAAACAGGTACAAAAGTATCTATGTCCACATTAAAAACGAGTCCTATATCGACATAACCTGAAAGGCCGTACAGCAAGGAAGAAGCCACTACTTCAAAACCGCCATAAAAAAAGCTAGACTTTTGTTTGCAACTGCACATGGGGACAAAGATTGTACTTTTTTGGAGAAATATCCTCTGGTCTGATAAAAGAAAAATAGAACTGTTTGACCATAATGACCATCGTTATGTTTGGAGGGGGAGGCTTGCAAACCGAAGAACACCATCCCAACCGTGAGGCACGGGGGTGGCAGCATTATGTTGTGTGGGTGCTTTGCTGCAGGAGGGACTGGTGCACTTCACAAAATAGATGGCATCATGAGGAAGGAAAATTATGTGGATATATTGAAGCAACATCTCAAGACATCAGTCAGGAAGTTAAAGCTTGGTCGCAAATGGGTCTTCCAAATGGATAATGACCCCAAGCATACTTCCAAAGTTGTAGCAAAATGCATAAGAACAACAAAGTCAAGGTATTGGAGTGGCCATCACAAACCCTGACCTCAATCCTACAGACAATTTGTGGGCAGAACTGAAAAAGCGAGGGCTAGCAAGGAGGCCTACAAACCTGACTCAGTTACACCAGCTCTGTCAGGAGGAATGGGACAAAATTCACCCAACTTATTGTGGGAAGCTTGTGGAAGGCTACCCGAAACGATTGAACAATAAACAATTTAAAGGCAATGCTACCATACTAATTCTGACCCACTGGGAATGTGATGAAATAAATAAAAGCTGAAATAAATCATTCTCTACTATTATTCTGACATTTCACAATCTTAAAATAAAGTGGTGATCCTAACTGACCTAAGGCAGGGAATTTTTACTGTGATTAAATGTCAGGAATTGTGAAAAACTGAGTTTAAATGTATTTGGCTAAGCTGTATGTAAGCTTCAACTGTATATATTGTTTTCTATACCGTCTACTGCTTCTTGCCTATGGCCACCTCTCATCCATATATTTATACCGTATGTACATTTTCTCATTCATCCCTTTACATTTGTGTATATAAGGTAGTCATTGTGAATTTGTTAGATTACTTGTTAGATCATACTGCACTGTCGGAACTAGAAGCATAAGCATTTCGCTACACTCACATTAACATCTGCTAACCATGTGTATGTGACCAATAACATCTGCTAACCATGTGTATGTGACCAATAACATTTGATTTGATTTGAATCGTGTAGCCACGGGACTTCTCCTCCTTCACAATGTGTGGCACCCACTTGGGTGATGCCTCAGCAGCTCTGGGAACCAGAAAGCTCACCACACACAGTTCAAAGTAGTACCAAGTCGTCCTCACTATGAGCCCTCTGCCTCAGCACTGCATTCCACTACTGCATATCCCATTCCTCTCAAACTCCAGGTGACTCCTCAAATGATGTGTCCAGAAGATCAGGAACCAGCAACCAGGTGAAACAAAAAGCTGGAACAGTGTCTCGATGCATCATGTAAACAAAAACATTAGCCAGCTAGCTAGCTAGCTAAAAACAGACCTGCTAGTCAATCTGAATATCTGTGGGTCAAAACCAACATATGCAATAAGAGCTCAACGTTATCAAAAACAAAACAGGTGATTAAAAAGCAATTAAAAACACTTAAAAACGACTCAATGTGTACATATTTACACTTACAGGAGCTCTCTGCTTCGGCTGCTACTATGGCACCATGGCAACTAGCACCTTCTTTTCTTTTTAACCACAGATCAGAGAAACACGTCGTTGTCACATGGACACCGGGATGGTGCTGGAGATAATGAACATGAGGATGACAAGGGGTGGAGTTGCTCTTGAAGGTCTTTAAAATAACGTTCCTGCTACCTCTTCAAAACATTCTGGTCTTTCTTTGCTCGCTCACCGGTGAACCAAAGTCCTTTAGGCTCATTTTGTGCGGCAAAGAAAATACTCACAAAGGAATTCCACTGAGAGGATGTGTTGTGTTGTAATTGAATGAACCACCACCGTGTGTAGGGCTTAGTGAATGACAGTGAGTTGTGTGTGTGTGTGTGTGTGTGTGGGTGTATGTGTGTGTGTGTGTGTGTGTGTGTGTGTGTGTGTGTGTGTGTGTGTGTGTGTGTATAGAGTTCTGTAAGTGAGCAGATACCTTCCATTTCATTAGCATAGTAAAGAGCAGGGTCATCCGACCCCTCTTGCCCCCTGGCTCCAGGGTTAAAGGTCAAGCTACATCCGATGTCACAACCTTACGTTCGTTCTCAGAACAGGCCCCGTTCAGATTGTTTAACGCATTTACAAGATCAATCTATACAAAGTGCCCTATTGGTTGACACTGAACAGAGCAGCCAAGATTTGCAGCCACATTAGTAGATACAGAAGCTATATTTTACAGTGGTGACTTTTTAAATGTAATAGATCTTTTTATTTTTACTTAATGATTTTACCACAAGTAAAACAAGCATTGTACAAGAAATGTTCAACAATACAACATTTACAAATACACAAATACACTGTACAAAAAAATCTTATTTCAGCTAAATATTATTAAGTAACTGGTTGGAAAGCCTTTTTTGGTGGCCTGAACTTAGCTCAACATAAGAAAACGTAGGAAAAAACGTGTGAATTTAAAATGACGTTTTCTTAATTTGTCTAATATGTTCATTCAAAGAGAAAATATTATTTTGGGCATTTTGACAACAAAAGACAGCGAATGTGGGACTAAGTAACGGGAGTCGTCGTCTGAAGAAGAGGAATCGGACCAAAGCGCAGCGTGGTGAAAACTAACAAAGTGAATAAACGAAACCGAAACAGTCCTATCAGGTGCAAAACACTAAACAGAAAACAACTACCCACAAAAACCATGTGGGAAAACGCTACCTAAATATGGTTCCCAATTAGAGACAACGATAGTCAGCTGTCCCTGATTGAGAACCACACCCGGCCAAAACAAAGAAATACAAAAACATGGGAAAAAAAACTTGGAATGCCCACCCAAATCACACCCTGACCAAACCAAAATAGAGGCATAAAAAGCTCTCTAAGATCAGGGCATGACAGACTAGTTACACACACACAGTGCTTTTAACATACACAGTTTTCAACTTACATATTTAACAACCATGATTACATGCATGTTTACTTATGCAGTAATTAGTATTCAACGTGTCCTCACCTGGGGTTTGAACTCACAACCTCCTAGTTCACAAGAAAAAACTATTTTATTTATTATAGTGATTTATAGTGATTAACAAACATTCACTAAATAAGTAATCAAATCAATGATGAGAGAATAGTCAAATGAACTGATAATTGATACAGACATGGTGGTGTAGCAGGATGATAGAAATCACATGAACCAAGAGGTTCATATAAATATCTAGGTGTCTGGCTAGACTGTAAACTTTCCTTCCAGACTCACATTAAGCATCTCTAATCAAAAGTTAAATCTACAATCGGCTTCTTATATCGCAACAAAGCCACCTTCACTCATGCTGCCGAACATACCCTTTTAAAACCAACTATCCTACCGATCCTCGACTTCGGCGATGTAATTTACAAAATAGCCTCCAACACTCTACTCAGCAAATTGGATGTGAACCATACCCGGCCTATCACAGTGCCATCCGTTTTGTCACCAAAGCCCCATATACTACTCACCACTGCGACCTGTACGCTCTCATTGGCTGGTCCTCACTACATATTTGTCGCCAAACCCCTGGCTCCAGGTCATCTATAAGTCTTTGCTAGGTTAAGCTCCGCCTTATCTCAGCTCACTGGTCACCATAACAACACCCACCCGTAGCACGCGCTCCAGCAGGTATATTTCCCTGGTCATCCCCAAAGCCAACACCTCCTTTGGCCACCTTTCCTTCCAGTTCTCTGCTGCCAATGACTGGAACGGATTGCAAAAATCCCTGAAGTTTGTAGACTTACATCTCCCTCACTAACTTTAAGCGTCGGCTGTCAGAGCAGCTTACCGATTCCTGCAGCTGTATACAGCCCATCTGTTAATAGCCCATCCATCCAACTACCTCATCCCCATATTTGTTTTAGTTTTTCTGCTCTTTTGCACACCAGTATTTCTACTTACAC
>NC_092179.1:31960634-31968134 GCF_045791955.1 Oncorhynchus clarkii lewisi | reverse complement strand
TTGAACCAGAGTTAGCTGCATTGCTCATGTCCAGCTCGTGTCTATCGGTGCTCCTATATAGTAACCACTGTACCTGTTGTGAAATGGATTCAGAGTGATATTGAATAGGTCATCTAGCCTTTGTTAAGACGTATCCCCGTAATACAGGATGGTCTTTGTGGGAACTGTAAAGTTTTTATGGGTCATTGGGGGACTAGTAGACAGCAGTGCCCCCATAACCCACTGTGCTCTGACCTACTGACGAGACTATGGGGATCCACTGTGTTCTGACCTACTGACGGGACCATGGGGATCCACTGTGTGCGTGTGTGTGAAACCATAGGGGTTGCCCCTTCTGCCCTATGTTCAGATGGGTCCAATAGATCTGTTTTTGCTTGGTCTAGTGGAGCCCAGCTCTGTTCTACATTGACTGGGTTGTAGACAGCCTCTGCCTAGCCAGTTGGACACAGACACAGGCTAGAATCAATGCTGCCCGCGTGTCTCCCGTGGCGTCTGCTCTCCCTTCTCTGGTCTGTCTTCTGCCTGGTCTCCCCCGCTAGTAGCAAGGATGGGGAGTTGTAAAGTTAACTCAGTCACCCTTTAGATGTTAACTCTTAGTCAACATTAGCTCTCTGTCGGTCAGACATGAGCAGATGTTGAGACTATTTTAGAGCACAGAACACGTATCTCATCCCTGTCGTGACAGATAGGGCTATTGTCAGAGTACGTGATGGAGCTTAGGTCTCCCGGGCTTATATCAGGAGTAAAACAGACACCCTTATGGCAGACAGGAAATACTTATTCATTAACAACCAAGCTAATGAGGAGTTAAAGAGGGTAGAGGATGCTACAACAACCTCCAGCTGGAGCCAAGCAGCGAGACCTCACGCGGCTTCTCTGAGTCTGGCGCCGAGCTCTGAGGGGTGTGACAAATCCGGCCTCTCCGGCACAACTCGCTCCCCCTCTAGCACCGGCTTCCACAGTGTGTGGGGGGCCAGATTAGGACACATTAATCCACCACAGGAGGCCTTTCAACCCAGCCGACACACTGATAGAGATCAATTAAGGCCGCGCTGCTTAAATAACTAAGAACAGATGTGGGGAGATAAACCTGAATTGGCTGTGGCTGTGCTTAACCAAGGCCGGAGTAAGTGAAGCAGAAAACAAGTGACAAGTGGAAACCAGGGATAAACAGGAAGAAAGGGACAGAAGGTGTTAGTGAGGCTAACAGAGATCACACAGGGCTGCGTTGAAGTACAGACACTAGTGAAAACACAAAGCAATGACAAACAGGAAGAAACTGAAGGAGAGGAGGACAGAAGGAGAGGTGCTGCTCTGTGTCCATCCGTAAGGTTAAGGCTGGACGTGAAAGACAAAGGTAAAAGAAGGAAGTCAGGGAGAGACAGAAGGAGACAGAAGGAGACAGAAGGAGACAGAAGGAGCAGGAACGGAGCCGGAAGGAGACAGAATGAAGAGAGATCCATTAATCTCTTACTCCGTATCCATCTATCCATCCATAAGGTGGAGGTTCCAGTATCTCTTACTCCGTATCCATCTATCCATCAATAAGGTGGAGGTTCCAGTATCTCTTACTCCGTATCCATCTATCCATAAGGTGGTTCCAGTATCTCTTACTCCGTATCCATCTATCCATCCATAAGGTGGAGGTTCCAGTATCTCTTACTCCGTATCCATCTATCCATCCATAAGGTGGAGGTTCCAGTATCTCTTACTCCGTATCCATCTATCCATCCATAAGGTGGAGGTTCCAGTATCTCTTACTCCGTATCCATCTATCCATCCATAAGGTGGAGGTTCCAGTATCTCTTACTCCGTATCCATCTATCCATCCATAAGGTGGAGGTTCCAGTATCTCTTACTCCGTATCCATCTATCCATCCATAAGGTGGAGGTTCCAGTATCTCTTACTCCGTATCCATCTATCCATCCATAAGGTGGAGGTTCCAGCATCTCTTACTCCGTATCCATCTATCCATCCATAAGGTGGAGGTTCCAGTATCTCTTACTCCGTATCCATCTATCCATCCATAAGGTGGAGGTTCCAGTATCTCTTACTCCGTATCCATCTATCCATCCATAAGGTGGAGGTTCCAGTATCTATTTCTCCGTATCCATCTATCCATCCATAAGGTGGAGGTTCCAGTATCTCTTACTCCGTATCCATCTATCCATCCATAAGGTGGATGTTCCAGTATCTCTTACTCCGTATCCATCTATCCATCCATAAGGTGGAGGTTCCAGTATCTCTTACTCCGTATCCATCTATCCATCCATAAGGTGGAGGTTCCAGTATCTCTTACTCCGTATCCATCTATCCATCCATAAGGTGGAGGTTCCAGTATCTCTTACTCCGTATCCATCTATCCATCCATAAGGTGGTTCCAGTATCTCTTACTCCGTATCCATCTATCCATCCATAAAGTGGAGGTTCCAGTATCTCTTACTCCGTATCCATCTATCCATCCATAAGGTGGAGGTTCCAGTATCTCTTACTCCGTATCCATCTATCCATCCATAAGGTGGAGGTTCCAATATCTCTTACTCCGTATCCATCTACGGGCTCCTGAGTGGCGCAGCGGTCTAAGGCACTACATCTCAGTGCAAGTGGTGTCACTATAGTACCTGGTTCGAATCCAGGCTGTATCACATCCGACCGTGATTGGGAGTCTCATAGGGCGGCACACAATTGGCCCAGCAACGTCTGGGTTTGGCCGTAGTAGGCCGTCATTGTAAATAAAAATGTGTTCTTAACTGATTTGCCTAGTTAAATAAATAAAACATATAAGGGTCTAATATCTCTTAGTCCGAATCCATCTGAACATACCTAAGGTAGAGGCTCTAATGAATCCATCTGAACATACCTCAGGTAGAGGCTCTAATGAATCCATCTGAACATACCTAAGGTAGAGGCTCTAATGAATCCATCTGAACATACCTAAGGTAGAGGCTCTAATGAATCCATCTGAACATACCTCAGGTAGAGGCTCTAATGAATCCATCTGAACATACCTCAGGTAGAGGCTCTAATGAATCCATCTGAACATACCTAAGGTAGAGGCTCTAATGAATCCATCTGAACATACCTCAGGTAGAGGCTCTAATGTGTCCATGTGTCTCTAAATTTAATCTGTCAGGTTAAATTCCTCTACGAGGTCTACTAGAGGCTTCTATAGGATTTTATAATCCACCTGCATAATGGACCGATAGCTGCTATAGGACCTGTTAGACACCTGCATAATGGACTGATAGCTGCTATAGCACCTGTTATACACCTGCATAATGGACCGATAGCTGATATAGGACCTGTTATACACCTGCATAATGGACTGATAGCTGCTATAGGACCTGTTAGACACCTGCATAATGGACTGATAGCTGCTATAGCACCTGTTATACACCTGTTATACACCTGCATAATGGACCGATAGCTGATATAGGACCTGTTATACACCTGTTAGACACCTGCATAATGGACTGATAGCTGCTATAGGACCTGTTATACACCTGTTATACACCTGCATAATGGACCGATAGCTGATATAAGACCTGTTAGAGACCTGCATAATGGACCGATAGCTGCTATAGCACCTGTTATACACCTGCATAATGGACCGATAGCTGATATAGGACCTGTTATACACCTGTTAGACACCTGCATAATGGACTGATAGCTGCTATAGGACCTGTTAGACACCTGCATAATGGACTGATAGCTGCTATAGGACCTGTTAGACACCTGCATAATGGACCAACAGCTGATATAGGACCTGTTAGACACCTGCATAATGGACTGATAGCTGCTATAGGACCTGTTAGACACCTGCATAATGGACTGATAGCTGCTATAGGACCTGTTAGACACCTGCATAATGGACTGATAGCTGCTATAGGACCTGTTATACACCTGTTAGACACCTGCATAATGGACTGATAGCTGCTATAGGACCTGTTAGACACCTGCATAATGGACTGATAGCTGCTATAGGACCTGTTAGACACCTGCATAATGGACCAACAGCTGATATAGGACCTGTTATACACCTGCATAATGGACTGATAGCTGATATAGGACCTGTTAGACACCTGCATAATGGACCAACAGCTGATATAGGACCTGTTAGACACCTGCATAATGGACTGATAGCTGCTATAGGACCTGTTAGACACCTGCATAATGGACCAACAGCTGATATAGGACCTGTTAGACACCTGCATAATGGACCAACAGCTGATATAGGACCTGTTAGACACCTGCATAATGGACCAACAGCTGATATAGGACCTGTTATACACCTGCATAATGGACTGATAGCTGCTATAGGACCTGTTATACACCTGCATAATGGACCGATAGCTGATATAGGACCTGTTAGCAACCTGCATAATGGACCGATAGCTGATATAGGACCTGTTAGCAACCTGCATAATGGACCGATAGCTGATATAGGACCTGTTAGCAACCTGCATAATGGACCGATAGCTGATATAGGACCTGTTAGCAACCTGCATAATGGACTGATAGCTGATATAGGACCTGTTAGACACCTGCATAATGGACTGATAGCTGCTATAGGACCTGTTAGACACCTGCATAATGGACTGATAGCTGCTATAGGACCTGTTATACACCTGCATAATGGACTGATAGCTGCTATAGGACCTGTTAGACACCTGCATAATGGACCGATAGCTGCTATAGGACCTGTTAGACACCTGCATAATGGACCAACAGCTGATATAGGACCTGTTATACACCTGTTAGGCACCTGCATAATGGGCCGATAGCTGATATAGGACCTTATAATACTGTTAGATACCTGCATAATGGACCGATAGCTGGCCTGGATATCTGCTATAGGACTTTATAATCCTGTTAGATACCTGCATAATGGACCAACAGCTGGCCTGGTGTTACCTTCCTCTGCACAGCACTGACAGTGCTCACACACACGCATACATACATATGCACATACACGGACACACTCAAGCGCATGCACACACACACAATCCATATTAGACAATGGGAGCGAGGTCAGTGTCAACGTTACAGAACTGAAAAAGCTGCAACAGCAGAACATGAACAGCTCACAGAGAGCAACTGGACACCTGCTAGACTCACAGGAGTGGAGGAGGGAGGGATATATGGAGGGACGGAGGGAGGGAGGGGGAGAGAGAGAGGGAGGGAGAGAGAGAGAGAGAGAGAGAGAGAGAGAGAGAGAGAATGATTCAACTACAGAAAGAGAATGATTCAACTACAGAAAGAGAATGATTCAACTACAGAAAGAGAATGATCCAACTACAGAAAGAGAATGATCCAACTACAGAAAGAGAATGATCCAACTACAGAAAGAGAATGATTCAACTACAGAAAGAGAATGATCCAACTACAGAAAGAGAATGATTCAACTACAGAAAGAGAATGATTCAACTACAGAAAGAGAATGATCCAACTACAGAAAGAGAATGATTCAACTACAGAAAGAGAATGATCCAACTACAGAAAGAGAATGATTCAACTACAGAAAGAGAATGATCCAACTACAGAAAGAGAATGATCCAACTACAGAAAGAGAATGATCCAACTACAGAAAGAGAATGATCCAACTACAGAAAGAGAATGATCCAACTACAGAAAGAGAATGATCCAACTACAGAAAGAGAATGATCCAACTACAGAAAGAGAATGATCCAACTACAGAAAGAGAATGATTCAACTACAGAAAGAGAATGATCCAACTACAGAAAGAGAATGATCCAACTACAGAAAGAGAATGATCCAACTACAGAAAGAGAATGATCCAACTACAGAAAGAGAATGATCCAACTACAGAAAGAGAATGATCCAACTACAGAAAGAGAATGATCCAACTACAGAAAGAGAATGATTCAACTACAGAAAGAGAATGATTCAACTACAGAAAGAGAATGATCCAACTACAGAAAGAGAATGATTCAACTACAGAAAGAGAATGATTCAACTACAGAAAGAGAATGATTCAACTACAGAAAGAGAATGATTCAACTACAGAAAGAGAATGATTCAACTACAGAAAGAGAATGATTCAACTACAGAAAGAGAATGATTCAACTACAGAAAGAGAATGATTCAACTACAGAAAGAGAATGATTCAACTACAGAAAGAGAATGATCCAACTACAGAAAGAGAATGATTCAACTACAGAAAGAGAATGATTCAACTACAGAAAGAGAATGATCCAACTACAGAAAGAGAATGATTCAACTACAGAAAGAGAATGATTCAACTACAGAAAGAGCAGGTCAAGCAGACAGAATAACAGTGAGAGGTGTAAAGAGAGGCAGCAACCCCCTGCTGTGGTACAGATTGGTAACCATCAGAGGAACTTACCCCTGCCTATGTAATGGCTGTTCTGGCACAGATGCTGCTGAATGTTGAAGAGGACTACTTGTGCCATTTCCCCAGCAGCAGCAGCAGGGTCCAGGAGCAGCAGGGTCCAGGAGCAGCAGGGTTCAGGAGCAGCAGGGTCCAGCAGCAGCAGGGTCCAGGAGCAGCAGGGTCCAGGAGCAGCAGGGTTCAGGAGCAGCAGGGTCCAGCAGCAGCAGGGTCCAGGAGCAGCAGGGTTCAGGAGCAGCAGGGTCCAGGAGCAGCAGGGTCCAGGAGCAGCAGGGTCCAGGAGCAGCAGGGTTCAGGAGCAGCAGGGTTCAGCAGCAGCAGGGTTCAGGAGCAGCAGGGTCCAGAAGCAGCAGCAGGGTCCAGGAGCAGCAGCAGGGTCCAGGAGCAGCAGGATTCAGGATCAGCAGGGTCCAGGAGCAGCAGGGTCCAGGAGCAGCAGGGTCCAGGAGCAGTATGGTCCAGGAGCAGCAGGGTCCAGGAGCAGCAGGGTCAAGGAGGTCCAGCAGCAGCAGGGGATTGCCCTCTAATCAGTTTTATTAGAGCAGTACTACTGGGTTAACACATCAGGGACAGGACAGGGGCCAGCTGTGTGTGTGTGTGTGTGTGTGTGTGTGTGTGTGTGTGTGTGTGTGTGTGTGTGTGTGTGTGTGCACGCACCCCCTCGGGCCACGACGCAGACAGTCTTGGGACACACACTACACACACACATCATCTGTAACACTCACACATGGTCTGGGTGAAACGTGAGACTCAGCTGCACGGCAGATGAGCTCCTGTCTCTCTGATTGTGGCGGTTTGGTTAAACTGGTCCAGAGTCAGTTTACAGAGTCTAGTGTCAGACTATGTAGAAATGAAGGACCAACCTTACTCAATACTGTAAATGATGATTTAATCATTCTTGCCTCAAATAACATGACCAGAATGTAACGTTGGGCTTCCTCGTGTTAGTGTCTGGTAGTAAACAGTTAGTTGTTATGATAGTTAAGCTTCAAACACCACGTGTCAGATCTGTGGTCAGTGTGACACCTATTAGGTTGACTTCTGGACCTGTGATGAGGCTGGTCTGGCTCTTTCAGCCTCAGGCTGTAGACTAAAGCCACTCTACTGCCCGTGGCGGGGCAGCTGT
>NC_092179.1:31943134-31958134 GCF_045791955.1 Oncorhynchus clarkii lewisi | reverse complement strand
CTAACCTGTACCTACTCTAACCTGTATCTACTCTAATCTGTCTCTAACCTGTACCTACTCTAATTAGTCTCTAACATGTACCTACTCTAACCTGTCTCTAACCTGTACCTACTGTAATCTGTCTCTAACCTGTACCTACTCTAATCTGTACCTACTCTAATCTGTACCTACTCTAACCTGTACCTACTCTAACCTGTACCTACTCTAACCTGTATCTAACCTGTACCTACTCTAACCTGTATCTACTCTAACCTGCACTTACCTAACCTGTCTCTAACCTGTACCTACTCCAACATGTACCTACTCTAACCTGTCTCTAACCTGTACCTACTCCAACATGTACCTACTCTAATCTGTCTCTAACCTGTACCTGCTCTAACCTGTCTCTAACCTGTACCTACTCCAACATGTACCTGCTCTAACCTGTCTCTAACCTGTACCTACTCTAACCTGTACCTGCTCTAACCTGTCTCTAACCTGTATCTACTCTAACCTGTACCCACTATAACCGGTTTCTAACCTGTATCTACTCTAACCAGTACCTACTGTTGATAAAACAAATGATAATCCCACTAAGCGCAAACCAGATGGGATGGCATATCGCTGCAGAATGCTGTAGTAGCCATGCTGGTTAAGCGTGCCTTGAATGTAAATAAATCACAGACAGTGTCACCAGAAAAGCAACCCAACTCCATCACACCTCCTCCTCCATGCTTCACGGTGGGAACCACACATGCAGAGATCATCCGTTCACCTACTCTGCGTCTCACAAAGATACAGCGGTTGGAACCAAAAATCTCAAATTTCTCATCAGACCAAAGGACAGATTTCCACCAGTCTAATGTCCATTGCTCATGTTTTTTTTGGCCCAAGCAAGTCTCTTCTTCTTATTGGAATCCTTTAGTAGTGGTTTCTTTGCAGCAATTTGACCATGAAGGCCTGATTCACGTAATCTCCTCTGAACAGTTGATGTTGAGACGTGTCTGTTACTTGAACTCTGTGAAGCTTTCATTTGGGCTGCAATCTGAGTCTGTAACTCTAATGAACTGATCCTCTGCAGCAGAGGTAACTCTGGGTCTTCCTTTCCTGTGGCGGTCCTCATGAGAGCCAGTTTCATCATAGTGTTGATGGTTTTTGCGACTGAACTTGAAGAAACTTTAAAGTTCTTGAAATGTTCCGCATTGACTGACCTTCATGTCTTAAAGTAATGATGGACTGTTGTTTGTCTTTGTTTATTTGAGCTGTTCTTGACATAATATGGACTTTGTCTTTTACCAAATAGGGCTATATTCTGTATACCACCCCTACCTTGTCACAACACAATTGATTTGCTCGAAAGCATTAAGAAGGAAATAAATTCCACAAATGAACTTAACAAGGCACACAAGTTCATTGAAATGCATTCCAGGTGACTACCTTATGAAGCTGGTTGAGAGAATGCCAAGAGTGTGCAAAGCTGTCATCAAGGCAAAGGGTGGCTACTTTGAAGGATCTAAAATATGAAATATATTTTTTATTAATTTAACACTTTTTTGGTTACTACATGATTCCATATGTGTTATTGGATAGTTTTGATGTCTTCACTATTATTCTACAATGTAGAAAATAGTAAAAAATAAAGAAAAACCCTTGAATGAGTAGGTGTGTCCAAACTTTTGACTGGTACTGTACATGGCTAAGTGAATTACCTCATACCCCAGCACACAGTGGTGTCAAGTACTTAAGAAGAATACTTTAAAGTACTACTTATGTTGTTTTTTGGGGTATCTGTACTTTACTATTTATATTTTTGACAACTTTTACTTTACTACATTCTACAAATAATGTATATTTTACTTCATTAATTTTCCCTGACACCCAAAAGTAGTCGTTACATTCTGAATGCTTACCAGAGCAGTAAAATGGTCCAATTCACACACTTATCAAGAGAACGTCCCTGGTCCTCCCTACTGCCTCTGATCTGACAGACTCACTAAACACAAATGCTTTGTTTGTAAATGATGTCTGAGTTTTGGAATGTGCCCCTAGCTGTCAAATAATGATATAAATTGTGCCGTCTGGTTTGCTTACTATAGAGGAATTTGATGCATAGCATTTACCTTTACTCCAGTATGACGATTCAGTACTTTTTCCACCTTAAGTACATTTAAAACCAGATACTTTTAGACTTATACTCAAGTTTTAATAAAAAATAATAAAAAAGTTTACCTTTATTTAACTAGGCAAGTCAGTTAAGAACAAATTCCTATCTTCAATGACGGCCTATGAACAGTGGGTTAACTGCCTTGTTCAGGGGAACAGTGGGTTAACTGCCTTGTTCAGGGGAACAGTGGGTTAACTGCCTTGTTCAGGGGAACAGTGTGTTAACTGCCTTGTTCAGGGGAACAGTGGGTCAACTGCCTGGTTCAGGGGAACAGTGGGTTAACTGCCTTGTTCAGGGGAACAGTGGGTTAACTGCCTTGTTCAGGGGAACAGTGGGTGAACTGCCTTGTTCAGGGGAACAGTGGGTTAACTGCCTTGTTCAGGGGAACAGTGGGTTAACTGCCTTGTTCAGGGGAACAGTGGGTTAACTGCCTTGTTCAGGGGAACAGTGGGTTAACTGCCTTGTTCAGGGGAACAGTGGGTTAACTGCCTTGTTCAGGGGAACAGTGGGTTAACTGCCTTGTTCAGGGGAACAGTGGGTTAACTGCCTTGTTCAGGGGAACAGTGGGTTAACTGCCTTGTTCAGGGGAACAGTGGGTTAACTGCCTTGTTCAGGGGAACAGTGGGTTAACTGCCTTGTTCAGGGGAACAGTGGGTTAACAGCCTTGTTCAGGGGAACAGTGGGTTAACTGCCTTGTTCAGGGGAACAGTGGGTTAACTGTCTTGTTCAGGGGAACAGTGGGTTAACTGCCTTGTTCAGGGGAACAGTGGGTTAACTGCCTTGTTCAGGGGAACAGTGGGTTAACAGCCTTGTTCAGGGGAACAGTGGGTTAACTGCCTTGTTCAGGGGAACAGTGGGTTAACTGTCTTGTTCAGGGGAACAGTGGGTTAACTGCCTTGTTCAGGGGAACAGTGGGTTAACTGCCTTGTTCAGGGGAACAGTGGGTTAACTGTCTTGTTCAGGGGAACAGTGGGTTAACTGCCTTGTTCAGGGACAGAACAACAGATTTTTATCTTGTCAGCTCGGGGATTCGATCTCTCTCCAACACTCTAACCACTAGGCTACCTGCTGTAGTATTTTAGTGGGTTACTTTTACTTGAGTCATTTTCTTTTAAGGTATCTGTAACGGTTTTCTTCCTGGGAAGGAGAGGAGGACCAAAATGCAGCATGGTTATTTATAAACATCTTTAATGAAAGATGAAAACGTGAACACTATACAAAATCCGAAAACGTGGAAAAAACGAAACAGTCCTAACTGGTGCAAAACACAGAGACAGGAACAATCACCCACAAGATACCTAAAGAATATGGCTGCCTAAATATGGTTCCCAATCAGAGACAACAATAAACATCTGATTGAGAACCACTCCAGGCAACCATAGACTTACCTAGAACACTCAACTGAACACAACCCCATAGACTACAAAACCCCTAGACAAAACAAGACACATAAATCACCCATGTCACACCCTGGCCTAACCAACATAATAAAGAAAACACAGAATACTAAGTATTCTGTGACAGTTTCTTTACTTTTACTCAAGTATGACAGTTGAATACTTTTTCAACCTCTGGCTGGCAGCACATCATCTCAGTACTGGCTCAGTACTGGTGCCCTGTGTATATAGCCAAGTTATCGTTACTCATTGTGGATTTAATCCTCTTGTTACTATATTTTCTTCTCTGCATTGTTGGGAAGGCCTGTAAGCTTTTCACTGTTAGCCTCCACCTGTTGTTTACCAAGCATGTGACAAATACTATTTGATTTGATTGATTTTATTTACTCTCGCCGAGGCATCTGTCCTGTCCCATGTGTATCCAATCCAGTGCCATTCAGGAGGGGTGGACCCTAGAGGCCTGTTTCCCGGACTCAGATGAAGCCTATCGTCCCAGACTAAAAAGCGCGCTCAATGGATCATCTTCATTGACATTGGCTTTATGGCCAGAGATAGGCTTAATCTGTGTCCAGGAAACTGGCCCTGAAGGTCGTTAGTTAGTGAGAGTGATGTTACCCGGGAGGAGTGAGGAGTCACCTTCAGAGGTCAGTGGAGACAGTTGGTCAGTCAGTTGGTGACCTCACCGGATGGGGACAGTGTTATCTGTATAAGAGCTGTCCTGTGATCTGATGCCCTTGACTGCGTCCACTCTGGGGGATAAGGGTGGGACTGGGGCATTTTAAAAGTCACTGTGATGCTGCTGCCTTTACTGAACATGGTGTGAAGACAGATGTTTGGTCTCTCTCCAGACTGGGGGGTATAACTGAACATCGGATTAGTCTCTATCACTCTACCTCTCTACCTATCTCTCTCTCTCTCTCTCTCTCTCTCTCCCCACTTTCTTTGTCTCTGTCCCTTTCTCTCCCCACTTCCCCCCCCCTCTCTCTCTCTCCCTCCCTCTCCCCACTTCCTCCCTCTCTCTCGCTCTCTCTCTCCCCACTTTCTCCCTCCCTCCCTCCCTCCCTCCCTCCCTCCCTCCCTCCCTCCCTCCCTCCCTCCCTCCCTCCCTCCCTCCCTCCTGCAGTGTGAGGGCAGTTGGAGTGGAAGCTAATTTGATCCAATCAATACCCTCCGTCTGTGTCTCTTCCTGTGTCAATCAGGGTGCCCTTGTCTACTAGCTCTGAGAGGATCTGTTTAGTTACAATCACTGGCCGACTGGAAATCTATTTCACTTCACAAAATGCCACTTCTCTTCTATCACTTTTCACTTTGAAAAGGCTATCTGATTGAATTAGAATTAGATTGATCCGTGTTTGAAATCTAGATGTCAATGTATTGTGTTTTGTAACAGTTCAATTGTGTAAAATACATTGAATGTCCAATAAAGAAGGTTGAGGCTTTTCATGGCTTTGTTTAGAGGTACTATACTGTATATGCAAGGGAACGCGTACACACATACACACAAATGCAGACACACACACACACCCAGAGATCCCCCCACTCCCCACTCACACACACATTAAGCACAGTACCAGCTCAGTATTGTATCAGAGCTTTGAGAATCCTCCCCCTCCCCCTTACTCCTCCCCCTAACAGAACAGCCAATAAGCTTGATTATTATTCATGAACCACAGTAGGTGTGGTGATGTGCAGCAAGCCTGACAGAGAGAGGGGTGTGTCTCTACAAGCCCAGCGTGTGTATGAATGTGTGCTCATAGTGACAGACAGAGAGAGAGAGAGGAGAGAGAGAGAGAGAGAGGGAGACGAGGGGGAATGAGAGAGAGTGTGTGTAAGAGAGAGAGAGAAATAAAGAGGAGAAAGAGGAGAGAGAGGAGCTGATTGCTTCTTCTATTGACAAATGCAACACACACACAACACACACACACACTCTGAGAGGACTCCCAACACAACACACACACACACTCTGAGAGGACTCCCAACACAACACACAACACACACACTCTGAGAGGACTCCCAACACAAGACACTTTGCTGGATCCTGGAGCTTGGAGCTTAGTATTGGTGTATCGGAGTGTGTGTGTACTGTGGTACCGCTGTGTGTGTGAGGGTGAGAGAAGAGTGTCTTTCTAAGGACACCCTGATGAAAAACGGAGCCGGGTTTTCAGGCAGAGCCCCCTGTGTAATCCTCCGCATATCTACCCTGGGGGACCCACCGCGCACCGCCGCCGCCTGTCATCTCCACGACAACTAGAATGGGCTGCAATTTGTGCTCTTTACAGAAACGGGAGGAACACTACAAGCTGCTGTATGAGATTTCACAGGTAAGAGAGACTTGACACTGTGCTAGATGTGAAATGTTTTTCACACTGGAAGATAGGAAGGGTTCCTATCTTTGCGATTTGGTGGGAACGTGTGATGGTGTTTTCAGAAAGAGAAAGAGAGAGGAAGAGAAAGAGAATGAGGATACTTTTAGATTAGAAGGCAAGCAAATGAGAGAGAAAATTAGACAATTTCTTCTAAGCAGGGAGACAGTTAGTCAGGCAGGCAGAATATGCAGTATTCTCTTCAAAGAGAAAAGGGAGAGAGAAGAGAGAAGGGAGAGAGAGCGAGAGAAGAGAGAAGGGAGAGAGAAGAGAGAAGGGAGAGAGAAGAGAGAAGGGAGAGAGAAGAGAGAAGGGAGAGAGGGAGAAGAGAGAAGGGAGAGAGAGAAGAGAGAAGGGAGAGAGAGAAGAGACACAGAAGGGACAGTTAGTTATTTCTCCTCAGCAGAAGATGTAAGGAACAAGTTCAGTAATTGTCCTCTGCTGGCTTCAGAGGGGTTCATGATGCTCTCACTGCTGCTCATCTTTCCCTGCGTGCTGTTTCCATGGGAGGATGGGATACTGAGTACATCAAAGCACAACATATGAAATATCGCTGCCTGTTTGTGGCAGTGTGATTTTTGTGTTGTTTGTGACAGTGTGGTTTCTCTTTCATTTATAAAACCTTTATAATCAAACAGAGTCTCTTGTAGGCACCACTAATGAGTGTCGGAGCATTAAGAGTTGAGCCCTTTTCCTTTTCACAACAACACAAAATGTCTAATGGCTTGGGTTGTTTTTACATCTGGTTTATTGTTTTAATGGGAAATGAGCAATTTAGTGAATGCATGATTCATTTCTTTGATTGTGCTTGAATGGAATGTCAAGAGTTTGGAACTACTGCTACGGTTCTATTGTCATTTGTTTACAAAATGGAGTTATTGACCCAGTCTTGTTCTGTTCAATGTTCTCTACCTATACCGTACATTAAATACCCCAACGCAGGCTGTGAAGTTCAAAAGAATTCAATATAAAAAATAACTGACTTCATTCAAACCAATGAAAGTTGGGACTGTAGAGTCAATTCTGTAAGAATCGTTATAACCTTATAGAACTGCACAGTTCCAAGCTCTCGATGGGTTGATAAAATAGGAACGGAAGGTACCACCTGGGTGTGAATGTTATTGTTGAGTAGCAGGTATCCAGTGTTTTTGTCCTCTAAGTTTGATACAGTCTGCCACAACTGTATGCCTGAGGAAGCATTTGACTCCACCCTCCTCGTTCAGTTTTCATGTCTGCTTGTGTCAGCAGAGACCCAGAACAGCACATGAGACAAAACCACTAATTGATAGAAAGAGTAACCTTGGGTTACCAGGTGTCCAAACCTATTCTTTCCCAGGGCCGGACTGCCCCAGTGTCATTCTACACATTTTGTCATGAGGCTAAGAGAAAATGTTGCAGTTTTAAAGCTACTTTTCTGCAATTCTACACTTTTTTTCTCAATGAGGCAGAAATGTAAAAAAGAAAACAAAAGAATTATAGCTCATCTCATGCTTTTGTTCACATTCTGCCATGAGGCTGAGAGAAAATGTTGTAGTTTTAAATCTAATTTCCTGCTATTCTACACACTTTGCGATGAGGCTGAGAGAAAATGTTGTAGTTTTAAATCTAATTTCCTGCTATTCTACACACTTTGCGATGAGGCTGAGAGAAAATGTTGTAGTTTTAAATCTAATTTCCTGCTATTCTACACACTTTGCGATGAGGCTGAGAGAAAATGTTGTAGTTTTAAATCTAATTTCCTGCTATTCTACACACTTTGCGATGAGGCTTTGAGAAAATGTTGTAGTTTTAAATCTAATTTCCTGCTATTCTACACACTGCGATGAGGCTGAGAGAAAATGTTGTAGTTTTAAATCTAATTTCCTGCTATTCTACACACTGCGATGAGTCTGAGAGAAAATGTTGTAGTTTTAAATCGAATGTCCTGCTATTCTACACACTTTGCGATGAGGCTGAGAGAAAATGTTGTAGTTTTAAAATGCAGGTAGCAGATAATGGACCTTATTAGATATTTATGTAGTTGTTGCTGTACTGTACAGTCGTGGCCAAAAGTTTTGAGAATGACACAAATATTAATTTTCACAAAGTCTGCTGCCTCAGTTTGTATGATGGCAATTTGCATATACTCCAGAATGTTATGAAGAGTGATCCGAAGAATTGAAATTAATTGCGAAGTACCTCTTTGCCATGCAAATTAACTCAATCCCTCAAAAACATTTCCACTGCATTTCAGCCCTGCCACAAAAGTTCCAGCTGACATCATGTCAGTGATTCTCTCATTAACACAGGTGTGAGTGTTGACGAGGACAAGGATGGAGAATTTCCAGCCTTGTCAGCCCAATTTTTCAGACCTTAATCCCATTGAGAACTTGTGGTCAATCCTCAAGAGGCGGGTGGACAAACAAAAACCCACAAATTCTGACAAACTCCAAGCATTAATTATGCAAGAATGTGCTGCCATCAGTCAAGATGTGGCCCAGAAGTTAATTGACAGCATGCCAGGACGGATTGCAGAGGCCTTGAAAAAGAAGGGGCAACACTGCAAATATTGACTCTGCATCAACTTCATGTAATTGTCAATAAAAGCCTTTGACACGTATGAAATGCTTGTAGTTATACTTCAGTATTCCATAGTAACATCTGACAAAAATATCTAGACACTGAAGCAGCAAACTTTGTGGAAATTAATATTTGTGTCATTCTCAAACCTTTTAGCCATGACTGTATATCAACTAATATACATGGGTTCTAACTTCAGCAATTCTTTGTAAGTTTACATTTGTACAATTTATGCTCCCTGCATATAAAAAACACTAAGACTGCCGAAAAGCCCCGAACACAAGATGGCAATTTCTATAACTCGTACGGCTGTAGGCTACTGTACATGGTGGAGGAACATGGCTGTAGGCTACTGTACATGGTGGAGGAACATGGCTGTAGGTTACTGTACATGGTGGAGGAACATGGCTGTAGGCTACTGTACATGGTGGAGGAACATGGCTGTAGGCTACTGTACATGGTGGAGGAACATGGCTGTAGGCTACTGTACATGGTGGAGGAACATGGCTGTAGGCTACTGTACATGGTGGAGGAACATGGCTGTAGGCCTCTGTACACGATGAGCTGGTGCGCACCAAGTTACACTCCTCCGGCTGTGAGGATTTTTCGACAATATTCACAACATATTGACACAATTCTAATCTTTATGGAAGGAAAATCTCATTTCATAAATTACATGTGGAAAAACGTATTTGAGTGAACATTAGCAAGCCAGCCAGCAGCAGATGAAACAGAAAGTGAATTCTCTCCTCTCTCTCTCCCCAGGTTTTACTAGCCCATACCAGCGACAAACTTAGCTATGTCATGGACATACACTAAGTATACAAACCATTATGAACACCTGCTATTTCCATGACATAGACTGACCAGGTGAATCCAGGTGAAAGCTATGATCCCTTATTGATGTCACTTGTTAAATCTACTTCAATCAGTGTAGATGAAGGGGAGGAGACGGGTTAAAGAAGGATGTTTAAGCCTTGAGACAATTGAGACATGGACTGTCTGCTGCTCCTGGTGTCTCTCTCTCTCTCTCTCTCTCTCTCTCTCTCTCTCTCTCTCTCTCTCTCTCTCTCTCTCTCTCTCTCTCGGGCAGGCTCGAGGTCAGGGCAGGCAAAAAAGTCAGGCAGGCGGGTAACGCATGAGTATGGGAAAACCTCTGGTTGATTTGAAAAGCATACAAGACGAACTGGCACAGAGTGACAGGAAACACACACCAGGGATAATAAGCGACACCTGGAGGGGGTGGAGACAATCTCAAGACAGGTGAAACAGATCAAGGTGTGACACTCAATTAAATTACATTTCTATTTCAATAACATTTCAATTAAATTACATTTCAATTACATTACATTTCAATTCAATTACTTTATTGGCATGGGAAACACATGTTAACATTGCCAAAGCAAGTGAAATAAACAATCAAATGTAACAGTAATGTCTCTCTCTCTTTTTCTCTGTCTCTTTCTTGCTCTCTTTCGCTATCACTCTCTTTCTCTCTCTCTCTCTCTGTCTCTCTCTATTTCTCTCTCCCTAACTCTCACTGTATCTCTCTCTCTTTCTCTCTCTGTCTCTCTCTGTCTCGCTCTTGCTCTCTTTCTCTCTGTTGCTCTCTTTCTATTTCTCTCTCTCTCTGTCATTATCTCTCTCTCTCTCTCTGGCTGTCTATCTATCTGTCTCTCTCTCTATTTCTCTCACTCTCTCACTCTCTCTCTCGTTCTATCTCTCTCTCTCTCTCTTTCTCTTCGCCTTAAACCACTCAAGTGTTGCTTTAGCAGTATGCTTAGGGTCACCACTTTTCAGTTTTTTATTTCTTGTTTTTTGAAACAAGTTTTTTTTTTCATTTCACTTCACCAATTTGGACTCTTTTGTGTATGTCCCTTACATGAAATCCAAATAAAAATCAACAAAATAGGAAAAAAGCAACAAAATAGGAAAAATGCAAAGGGGATGAATATTTTTGCAAGGCACTGTCGTCAAAGCTTTTCTTAAGTTTGGGTCAGTCACAGCGTTCAGGTATTCTGCCACTGTGTGCTCTCTGTTTGGGGCCAAATAACATTCTAGTTTGCTCAGTTTTTTTGTTAATTATTTTCAATGTGTCAATTAATTATTATTTTGTTTTGTCATGATTTGGTTGGGTCTAATTGTGTAACTGTCCTGGGGCTGTGGGGTCTGTTTGTGTTTGTGAACAGATCCACAAGACCAGCTTGCTTAGGGGACTCTTCTCTAGGTTCATCTCTCTGTAGATGATGGCTTTGTTGTGGAAGGTTTGGGAATTGCTTCCTTTTAGGTGGTTGTAGAATTTAACGACTACAATTTAACGGCTCTTTTCTGGATTTTGATAATGAGTGAGTATTGGTCTAATTCAGACCCCAGACCTCACAAGCATAAAGGGCAATGGCTTCTATAATGGATTCAATTATTTTTAGCCAGATCCTAATTGGTATGTCAAATTTTCTGTTCCTTTTGATGGCATAGAAGGCCCTTCTTGCCTTGTTTCTCAGATCATTTACAGCTTTGTGGAAGATACCTGTGGCGCTGATGTTTAGGCCGAGGTATGTATAGTTTGTTGTGTGTTCTAGGGCAACGGTGTCTAGATGGAATTTGTATTTGTGGTCCTGGCGACTGGACCTTTTTTGGAACACCATTATTTTGGTCTTACTGAGATTTACTGTCAGAGCCCAGGTCTGGCAGAACATGTGCAGAAGATCTAGGTGCTGCTGTAGGCCCTCCTTGGTTGGGGACAGAAGCACCAGATCATCAGTAAATAGTAGACATTTGACTTCAGATTCTAGTAGGATGAGGCCGGGTGCTGCAGACTGTTCTAGTGCCCTCGCCAATTCATTGCTATATATGTTGAAGAGGGTGGGGCTTAAGCTGCATCCCTGTCTCAACCCACGGCCCTGTGGAAAGAAATATGCCAATTTTAAATGCACACTTGTTGTTTGTGCATGGATTTTATAATGTCCTATGTTTTTCCCCAAACACCACTTTCCATCAATTTGTATAGCAGACCCTCATGCCAAATTCAGTAAAAAGCTTTTTTGAAGTCAACAAAACATGAGAAGACTTTGCCTTTGTTTTGGATTGTTTGTTTGTCAATTAGAATGTGCAGGGTGAATACGTGGTCTGTCGTATGGTAATTTGGTAAAAAGCTTTCATTGACGAAATGTACAGGTCTGCTGTTAATCCAGAGGATGTATCCAAGGTTGCTGTTGACGCAAATCCCATGGTAGTTATTGGGGTCAAATTTGTCTTCACTTTTGTGGATGGGTTATCAGTCCTTTGTTCCAAATATTGTGGAAGATGCCTCTCTCTGTCTCTCTCTCTCTGTCTCTCTTGCTCACTCTCTTGCTCACTCTCTCTCTCTCTCTCTCTCTCTCTCTCTCTCTGTTTCTCTCTCTCCCTGTTTCTCTCTCTCTGTTTCTCTCTCTCCCTGTTTCTCTCTCTCACTCTCTCTTTCTCTGGCTCTCTCTGTCTGTCCCCCCCCCCCTCTCTCTATCAAAGATAATTACACCAGGAGAGCAGCTTGCGCCATGCGTGTGTGAGTGAGTGTGTGCGGCAGACAGTAGGCTAGCCCCGCTACCTAAAAGCTGTTGCTAATGACTGTTTTCACGCTACGCTGATCGGCGAGTTCATTAAGCTATTTTACTAAACGCTCCTGTGCTTTAATTGGGACGAGAATGTCTCTTTTGTCTGCCTCGTCGGGTAACAGGAAGATTGGCCTTGTCAAACTCAGGCAGGCCAGGGCCCACGGTGGGTCCTTTGGGGCATCTCTAGGCTATAGCACAATCCAGGAAACTGGCAGCATCTGTCTGAAAAATGACAGTGAAGTCCCTCTCCACTGTTCTCAGATGAAGAGTACAGATGTAGGACTGGAGGAATTCTGGTGCTGATAGCTAGAGTGACAAGTATGACTTTTATTATAGAATGCTTTGTGTGTGTGTGTGTGTGTGTGTGTGTGTGTGTGTGTGTGTGTGTGTGTGTGTGTGTGTGTGTGTGTGTGTGTGTGTGTGTGTGTGTGCGTGCGTGCGTGCGTGCGTGCGTGCGTGCGTGCGTGCGTGCGTGCGTGCGTGCGTGCGTGCGTGCGTGCGTGCGTGCGTGCGTGTGTGTGTATTTCAGTATTTACAGTTTATCCAGTACCAGGTAATACCCCAGCACCTATAATCCAGACACAACATCACCTGGAGTTATCTGAGCATCTGCACCAGGCATCTTACTGAGAGAAGAGAGAGCGATAGAGAAACGTGCTACTACTCACACTGTTTAGAGGAGGAGATGGGTTCAGATATCATACAGTGGTACCTCAGGGAGATAAGGAACGAGGGAGACGGGGGATGGAGGGAGAGGAGGGAAAGAGAACAGGGAGGAGAGCGCTCCTAGCACA
Source organism: Oncorhynchus clarkii lewisi (assembly GCF_045791955.1). NCBI lineage: Eukaryota > Metazoa > Chordata > Actinopteri > Salmoniformes > Salmonidae > Oncorhynchus > Oncorhynchus clarkii. The sequence goes on along the minus strand of NC_092179.1, from coordinate 31,945,288 downwards.
GTAGGCTGAAAGTGTGTCAGTGTTACTGTGTGTTAGGTAGAGCACAGCAGTGAAAGGGAGGGCTTCTGTTAATCTCTCTCTTTATAGGCCTCCCTCTCCCTCACATATTATCTTACACTCCTTCAGTCTCTATCTCCCTGTCCCACTCCTTCAGTCTCTATCTCCCTGTCCCACTTCTTCAGTCTCTATCTCCCTGTCCCACTCCTTCAGTCTCTATCTCCCTGTCCCACTCCTTCAGTCTCTATCTCCCTGTCCCACTCCTTCAGTCTCTATCTCCCTGTCCCACTTCTTCAGTCTCTATCTCCCTGTCCCACTCATTCAGTCTATATCTCCCTGTCCCACTCCTTCAGTCTCTATCTCCCTATCCCACTCCTTCAGTCTCTACCTCCCTGTCCCACTCCTTCAGTCTCTATCTCCCTGTCCTACTCCTTCAGTCTCTATCTCCCTGTCCCACTCCTTCAGTCTCTATCTCCCTGTCCCACTCATTCAGTCTCTATCTCCCTGTCCCACTCCTTCAGTCTCTATCTCCCTGTCCCACTCCTTCAGTCTCTATCTCCCTGTCCCACTCCTTCAGTCTGTATCTCCCTGTCACACTCCTTCAGTCTCTATCTCCCTGTCCTACTCCTTCAGTCTCTATCTCCCTGTCACACTCCTCCCTCTCTCCCCCTCCCCCTCTCACTCTCTTTTCTCATTCTCTCTCTCTCTCTCTCTCTCTCTCTCTCATTCTCTCTCTCTCTCTCTCTTTCACGCTCTCTCTGTCTCTGTCTTTGTCTCTGTCTTTGTCTCTATCTCTCTCGCTCTGTCTCTCTCTCTTTCCACTCCATCCTCTGTTTCCGATAATACACTGGTGTGAATCTCATACCACCAGACTTCTGCCACAATTCTACATCTTTCATGTTACATGAATAATCGTCCTTTACCCGACTAATTCAACTGTCCACCCTCCACCCACCCCCCTCTGTTATTTTCACACATTCTAACCATTTTAACACAATTCCTGTCTGGCTGACCCTGCTAGCCTCACCAGCCCTAGACGATTCATGACTGAGGTGTGAATGTTTATTGTTGGTTCTCCCTAGTGGGACCGGCATTGGAAATGTATTCCTTGTCTTTTGTCCCACCAGCCTGGCATGTCTTCCTCTCTAGAGAAAACCATCCCAGTCTTCTTCTCCAGGAGAACCTGGCAGAGTCACTGGGATAGTTGTAGGTGTGTTTCAGTTGTTTATCTAGGCTCTCTTTGACCCCTGTTTTCCCAGAGAAATGGGAAAGTGTTTTTCCGAAGAAAAGAAAGTGGCCACCAAACTGACCGATATACTGACAGCAACTGACTGACTGACTGACAGTAACTGACTGACGGACTGACCGTAGCCGACCGACGAACTGATAGTAACTGACTGACCGGCTGACAGTAACCAACTGACGAACTAACAGTAACTGACCGACTGACCGACAGCAATTGACCGACAAACTGACAGTAACTGACCGACTGACTGACTGACAGTAACTGACTAATTGACTGGAACTGACTGACTGATTTTAACTGACTGACTGATTTTAACTGACTGACTGATTTTAACTGACTGACTGATAGTAACTGACTGACGAACTGACAGTAACTGACTGACTGACTGACAGCAACTGACTGACTGATAGTAACTGACTGACTGATTTTAACTGACTGACTGATTTTAACTGACCGACGAACTGACAGCAACTGACTGACTGATAGTAACTGACTGACTGATTTTAACTGACCGACGAACTGACAGTAACTGACTGACTGATTTTAACTGACCGACGAACTGACAGTAACTGGATGATGAACTGACAGTAACTGACTGGCTGACAGTAACTGACTGGCTGATAGTAACTGACTGACTGATTTTAACTGACCGACGAACTGACAGCAACTGACTGACTGATAGTAACTGACTGACTGATTTTAACTGACCGACGAACTGACAGTAACTGACTGACTGATTTTAACTGACCGACGAACTGACAGTAACTGGATGATGAACTGACAGTAACTGACTGGCTGACAGCAACTGACTGGCTGACAGTAACTGGATGATGAACTGACAGTAACTGACTGGCTGACAGTAACTGGATGATGAACTGACAGTAACTGACTGGCTGACAGTAACTGACTGG
>NC_092179.1:31840634-31940634 GCF_045791955.1 Oncorhynchus clarkii lewisi | reverse complement strand
TGTCTCCCTCCCTGTCTCACTGCCTCCCTGTCTCCCTCCCTTTCTGCCTCCCTCCCTCCCTGTCTGCATGTGTGTGTGTACTAATCTACACCTAAACCTATTCTTCTTCTACCTGGGAACCCTGGTGCGTTCTCCATCTCCCAAACTGTCAGCCACAAATGTAATCATCCATCTTCCCCTGCCAGAGCAGTTCTGTGAATGATGTCCCTGGCTCAATAAATGTGACGCCCAAGAAGAAAGGTGAGGAATGGAAAACATGCCGTTTGATTGATCTGGTGTCCACCAGCAGCTAGATCAGCCTGACAAATACAGCAGTGATTTCTGAAACGGAGAGACAAGCACATTTACTGGGACGGGTACATGACAGGCAACACTTGCCTGTCTGCTGACTTGAGTGTAACCACTGGCTTTGAACACACACACACACGCAGGGACACACATACACATACGCAAGTGTATAAATGTAGCAGTATAGTAAGCGTCTGGTAGCAGCAGATGTGTGCTAAAGTGCAGAGAGTCAGTGCAGGTGGTCAGTCCAGTTCAAGTGTTCATCAGTCTGATGGCTTATAGATAGAAACTGTCTCTGAGCCTGTTGGTATCAGACCTCATGCTCCGATACCGTCAGCCCGATGGCAATGTATGATGATGTTGCGGGCGTTCCTCAGGCACTGTTTCAAGTACCTGTCCTGGATGGGTGGGAACACAGCCCCAGTGATGTACTGGGCCATCTCTACCGCCCGCTAGAGGGCCTTGGGTCGTTGGTCGGAGCAATATCCCGTACCAGGCCGTGATGCAGGTCAAGACGCTCTTGATGGTGCAACGTTAGTATGTGAAGAGGACCCGGGGTGGCAGGCCACATTTCTTCAGCCACTTTAGGAAGTAGAGACGCGGTTGCCGTTTGGGAGGCACACCATGTCTCCCGTTTGGACGGTTGTAATGTTCTGCTCTGCTGGAATACAGCTGGCCTGTAGCTGCTGATTTCATCTTTTTACCTCCTAGCCAGACCAGGGAATGAGAGAGAACAGTTGACCTGTAGCTGCTGATTTCATCTTTTTACCTCGTAGCCAGACCAGGGAATGAGAGAGAACAGTTGACCTGTAGCTGCTGATTTGATCTTTTTACCTCCTAGCCAGACCAGGGAATGAGAGAGAACAGTTGACCTGTAGCTGCTGATTTGATCTTTTTACCTCCTAGCCAGACCAGGGAATGAGAGAGAACAGCTGACCTCTGCAGAGCCCTTGTCATATATCCTTCCCACGTTGATCTGTTATACAAGACTGCACACTGCAGTGTGTATGAAGGACCCGTGGAGCATATTGGATATGTTTCCATGGTAACACTTTATTTGAAAAGGCCCAATTAAATGTTTTTTCTGCTAACTTGAGATAGACAATACTAAATATTGATTTTAATGGGAGATTTACATTGAAATGGCAAGTTACGGTAAGACCCTAAGTTGGTATTGGTCTGGTACTGAGAAGACCCTAAGTTAGGAGTGATCTGGTACTGAGAAGACCCTAAGTTAGTAGTGGTCTGATACTGAGAAGACCCTAAGTTAGTAGTGGTCTGATACTGAGAAGACCCTAAGTTAGTAGTGGTCTGGTACTGAGAAGACCCTAAGTTAGGAGTGGTCTGGTACTGAGAAGACCCTAAGTTAGTAGTGATCTGGTACTGAGAAGACCATAAGTTAGAAGTGGTCTGATACTGAGAAGACCCTAAGTTAGTAGTGGTCTGATACTGAGAAGACCCTAAGTTAGGAGTGGTCTGGTACTGAGAAGACATTAAGTTAGTAGTGGTCTGATACTGAGAAGACCCTACGTTAGTAGTGGTCTGGTACTGAGAAGACCCTAAGTTAGTAGTGGTCTGATACTGAGAAAACCCTAAGTTAGGAGTGGTCTGGTACTGAGAAGACCATAAGTTAGGAGTGGTCTGGTACTGAGAAGACCCTAAGTTAGGAGTGATCTGGTACTGAGAAGACCCTAAGTTAGGAGTGGTCTGGTACTGAGAAGACCCTAAGTTAGTAGTGATCTGGTACTGAGAAGACCATAAGTTAGGAGTGGTCTGGTACTGAGAAGACCATAAGTTAAAAGTGGTCTGGTACTGAGAAGACCCTAAGTTAGTAGTGGTCTGGTACTGAGAAGACCCTAAGTTAGTAGTGGTCTGGTACTGAGAAGACCCTAAGTTAGTAGTGGTCTGGTACTGAGAAGACCCTAAGTTAGGAGTGGTCTGGTACTGAGAAGACCCTAAGTTAGGAGTGGTCTGATACTGAGAAGACCCTAAGTTAGGAGTGGTCTGGTACTGAGAAGACCCTAAGTTAGTAGTGATCTGGTACTGAGAAGACCCTAAGTTAGTAGTGGTCTGATACTGAGAAGACCCTAAGTTAGGAGTGGTCTGGTACTGAGAATACCCTAAGTTAGTAGTGGTCTGATACTGAGAAGACCCTAAGTTAGGAGTGGTCTGGTACTGAGAAGACCCTAAGTTAGTAGTGATCTGGTACTGAGAAGACCATAAGTTAGTAGTGGTCTGATACTGAGAAGACCCTAAGTTAGTAGTGGTCTGATACTGAGAAGACCCTAAGTTAGGAGTGGTCTGGTACTGAGAAGACCCTAAGTTAGTAGTGGTCTGATACTGAGAAGACCCTACGTTAGTAGTGGTCTGGTACTGAGAAGACCCTAAGTTAGTAGTGGTCTGATACTGAGAAGACCCTAAGTTAGTAGTGGTCTGATACTGAGAAGACCCTAAGTTAGGAGTGGTCTGGTACTGAGAAGACCCTAAGTTAGTCGTGGTCTGGTACTGAGAAGACCCTAAGTTAGGAGTTGTCTGGTACTGAGAAGACCCTACGTTAGTAGTGGTCTGATACTGAGAAGACCCTAAGTTAGGAGTGGTCTGGTACTGAGAAGACCATAAGTTAGGAGTGGTCTGGTACTGAGAAGACCCTAAGTTAGTAGTGGTCTGATACTGAGAAGACCCTAAGTTAGGAGTGGTCTGGTACTGAGAAGACCATAAGTTAGGAGTGGTCTGGTACTGAGAAGACCATAAGTTAGGAGTGGTCTGGTACTGAGAAGACCCTAAGTTAGGAGTGGTCTGGTACTGAGAAGACCCTAAGTTAGGAGTGGTCTAAAACTGAGAAGACCCTAAGTTAGTAGTGGTCTGGTACTGAGAAGACCCTAAGTTAGGAGTGGTCTGGTACTGAGAAGACCATAAGTTAGGAGTGGTCTGGTACTGAGAAGACCCTACGTTAGTAGTGGTCTGGTACTGAGAAGACCCTAAGTTAGGAGTGGTCTGGTACTGAGAAGACCCTAAGTTAGTAGTGGTCTGGTACTGAGAAGACCCTAAGTTAGGAGTGGTCTGGTACTGAGAAGACCATAAGTTAGGAGTGGTCTGATACTGAGAAGACCCTAAGTTAGTAGTGGTCTGGTACTGAGAAGACCCTAAGTTAGGAGTGGTCTGGTACTGAGAAGACCCTAAGTTAGTAGTGGTCTGGTACTGAGAAGACCCTAAGTTAGTAGTGGTCTGATACTGAGAAAACCCTAAGTTAGGAGTGGTCTGGTACTGAGAAGACCATAAGTTAGGAGTGGTCTGGTACTGAGAAGACCCTAAGTTAGGAGTGATCTGGTACTGAGAAGACCCTAAGTTAGGAGTGGTCTGGTACTGAGAAGACCCTAAGTTAGTAGTGATCTGGTACTGAGAAGACCATAAGTTATGAGTGGTCTGGTACTGAGAAGACCATAAGTTAAAAGTGGTCTGGTATTGAGAAGACCCTAAGTTAGTAGTGGTCTGGTACTGAGAAGACCCTAAGTTAGTAGTGGTCTGGTACTGAGAAGACCCTAAGTTAGTAGTGATCTGGTACTGAGAAGACCATAAGTTAGGAGTGGTCTGGTACTGAGAAGACCCTAAGTTAGTAGTGGTCTGATACTGAGAAGACCCTAAGTTAGGAGTGGTCTGGTACTGAGAAGACCCTAAGTTAGTCGTGGTCTGGTACTGAGAAGACCCTAAGTTAGGAGTGGTCTGGTACTGAGAAGACCCTAAGTTAGTCGTGGTCTGGTACTGAGAAGACCCTAAGTTAGGAGTGGTCTGGTACTGAGAAGACCCTAAGTTAGTAGTGGTCTGATACTGAGAAGACCCTAAGTTAGGAGTGGTCTGGTACTGAGAAGACCATAAGTTAGGAGTGGTCTGGTACTGAGAAGACCATAAGTTAGGAGTGGTCTGGTACTGAGAAGACCCTAAGTTAGGAGTGGTCTGGTACTGAGAAGACCCTAAGTTAGGAGTGGTCTAAAACTGAGAAGACCCTAAGTTAGTAGTGGTCTGGTACTGAGAAGACCCTAAGTTAGGAGTGGTCTGGTACTGAGAAGACCATAAGTTAGGAGTGGTCTGGTACTGAGAAGACCCTACGTTAGTAGTGGTCTGGTACTGAGAAGACCCTAAGTTAGGAGTGGTCTGGTACTGAGAAGACCCTAAGTTAGTAGTGGTCTGGTACTGAGAAGACCCTAAGTTAGGAGTGGTCTGGTAATGAGAATACCATAAGTTAGGAGTGGTCTGATACTGAGAAGACCCTAAGTTAGTAGTGGTCTGGTACTGAGAAGACCCTAAGTTAGGAGTGGTCTGGTACTGAGAAGACCCCAAGTTAGTAGTGGTCTGGTACTGAGAAGACCCTAAGTTAGTAGTGGTCTGATACTGAGAAAACCCTAAGTTAGGAGTGGTCTGGTACTGAGAAGACCATAAGTTAGGAGTGGTCTGGTACTGAGAAGACCCTAAGTTAGGAGTGATCTGGTACTGAGAAGACCCTAAGTTAGGAGTGGTCTGGTACTGAGAAGACCCTAAGTTAGTAGTGATCTGGTACTGAGAAGACCATAAGTTATGAGTGGTCTGGTACTGAGAAGACCATAAGTTAGTAGTGGTCTGGTATTGAGAAGACCCTAAGTTAGGAGTGGTCTGGTACTGAGAAGACCCTAAGTTAGTAGTGGTCTGGTACTGAGAAGACCCTAAGTTAGTAGTGATCTGGTACTGAGAAGACCATAAGTTAGGAGTGGTCTGGTACTGAGAAGACCCTAAGTTAGTAGTGCTCTGATACTGAGAAGACCATAAGTTATGAGTGGTCTGGTACTGAGAAGACCCTAAGTTAGTAGTGATCTGGTACTGAGAAGACCATAAGTTAGGAGTGGTCTGGTACTGAGAAGACCATAAGTTAGTAGTGGTCTGGTATTGAGAAGACCCTAAGTTAGGAGTGGTCTGGTACTGAGAAGACCCTAAGTTAGTAGTGGTCTGGTACTGAGAAGACCCTAAGTTAGTAGTGATCTGGTACTGAGAAGACCATAAGTTAGGAGTGGTCTGGTACTGAGAAGACCCTAAGTTAGTAGTGGTCTGATACTGAGAAGACCCTAAGTTAGGAGTGGTCTGGTACTGAGAAGACCCTAAGTTAGTCGTGGTCTGGTACTGAGAAGACCCTAAGTTAGGAGTTGTCTGGTACTGAGAAGACCCTACGTTAGTAGTGGTCTGATACTGAGAAGACCCTAAGTTAGGAGTGGTCTAAAACTGAGAAGACCCTAAGTTAGTAGTGGTCTGGTACTGAGAAGACCCTAAGTTAGGAGTGGTCTGGTACTGAGAAGACCATAAGTTAGGAGTGGTCTGGTACTGAGAAGACCCTACGTTAGTAGTGGTCTGGTACTGAGAAGACCCTAAGTTAGGAGTGGTCTGGTACTGAGAAGACCCTAAGTTAGTAGTGGTCTGGTACTGAGAAGACCCTAAGTTAGGAGTGGTCTGGTACTGAGAATACCATAAGTTAGGAGTGGTCTGATACTGAGAAGACCCTAAGTTTGTAGTGGTCTGGTACTGAGAAGACCCTAAGTTAGGAGTGGTCTGGTACTGAGAAGACCCTAAGTTAGTAGTGGTCTGGTACTGAGAAGACCCTAAGTTAGTAGTGGTCTGATACTGAGAAAACCCTAAGTTAGGAGTGGTCTGGTACTGAGAAGACCATAAGTTAGGAGTGGTCTGGTACTGAGAAGACCCTAAGTTAGGAGTGATCTGGTACTGAGAAGACCCTAAGTTAGGAGTGGTCTGGTACTGAGAAGACCCTAAGTTAGTAGTGATCTGGTACTGAGAAGACCATAAGTTATGAGTGGTCTGGTACTGAGAAGACCATAAGTTAGTAGTGGTCTGGTATTGAGAAGACCCTAAGTTAGGAGTGGTCTGGTACTGAGAAGACCCTAAGTTAGTAGTGGTCTGGTACTGAGAAGACCCTAAGTTAGTAGTGATCTGGTACTGAGAAGACCATAAGTTAGGAGTGGTCTGGTACTGAGAAGACCCTAAGTTAGTAGTGCTCTGATACTGAGAAGACCATAAGTTAGGAGTGGTCTGGTACTGAGAAGACCCTAAGTTAGTAGTGATCTGGTACTGAGAAGACCATAAGTTAGGAGTGGTCTGGTACTGAGAAGACCCTAAGTTAGGAGTGGTCTGGTACTGAGAAGACCATAAGTTAGTAGTGATCTGGTACTGAGAAGACCCTAAGTTAGGAGTGGTCTGGTACTGAGAAGACCCTACGTTAGTAGTGGTCTGATACTGAGAAGACCCTAAGTTAGGAGTGGTCTGGTAATGAGAAGACCCTAAGTTAGTAGTGGTCTGGTACTGAGAAGACCCTAAGTTAGGAGTGGTCTGGTACTGAGAAGACCCTAAGTTAGGAGTGGTCTGGTACTGAGAAGACCCTAAGTTAGGAGTGGTCTGGTACTGAGAAGACCCTAAGTTAGTAGTGGTCTGATACTGAGAAGACCATAAGTTAGGAGTGGTTTGGTACTGAGAAGACCCTAAGTTAGGAGTGGTCTGGTACTGAGAAGACCCTAAGTTAGGAGTGGTCTGGTACTGAGAAGACCCTAAGTTAGTAGTGGTCTGATACTGAGAAAACCCTAAGTTAGGAGTGGTCTGGTACTGAGAAGACCATAAGTTAGGAGTGGTCTGGTACTGAGAAGACCCTAAGTTAGGAGTGATCTGGTACTGAGAAGACCCTAAGTTAGGAGTGGTCTGGTACTGAGAAGACCCTAAGTTAGTAGTGATCTGGTACTGAGAAGACCATAAGTTATGAGTGGTCTGGTACTGAGAAGACCATAAGTTAAAAGTGGTCTGGTATTGAGAAGACCCTAAGTTAGTAGTGGTCTGGTACTGAGAAGACCCTAAGTTAGTAGTGGTCTGGTACTGAGAAGACCCTAAGTTAGTAGTGATCTGGTACTGAGAAGACCATAAGTTAGGAGTGGTCTGGTACTGAGAAGACCCTAAGTTAGTAGTGGTCTGATACTGAGAAGACCCTAAGTTAGGAGTGGTCTGGTACTGAGAAGACCCTAAGTTAGTCGTGGTCTGGTACTGAGAAGACCCTAAGTTAGGAGTGGTCTGGTACTGAGAAGACCCTAAGTTAGTCGTGGTCTGGTACTGAGAAGACCCTAAGTTAGGAGTGGTCTGGTACTGAGAAGACCCTAAGTTAGTAGTGGTCTGATACTGAGAAGACCCTAAGTTAGGAGTGGTCTGGTACTGAGAAGACCATAAGTTACGAGTGGTCTGGTACTGAGAAGACCATAAGTTAGGAGTGGTCTGGTACTGAGAAGACCCTAAGTTAGGAGTGGTCTGGTAATGAGAAGACCCTAAGTTAGGAGTGGTCTAAAACTGAGAAGACCCTAAGTTAGTAGTGGTCTGGTACTGAGAAGACCCTAAGTTAGGAGTGGTCTGGTACTGAGAAGACCATAAGTTAGGAGTGGTCTGGTACTGAGAAGACCCTACGTTAGTAGTGGTCTGGTACTGAGAAGACCCTAAGTTAGGAGTGGTCTGGTACTGAGAAGACCCTAAGTTAGTAGTGGTCTGGTACTGAGAAGACCCTAAGTTAGGAGTGGTCTGGTACTGAGAATACCATAAGTTAGGAGTGGTCTGATACTGAGAAGACCCTAAGTTAGTAGTGGTCTGGTACTGAGAAGACCCTAAGTTAGGAGTGGTCTGGTACTGAGAAGACCCTAAGTTAGTAGTGGTCTGGTACTGAGAAGACCCTAAGTTAGTAGTGGTCTGATACTGAGAAAACCCTAAGTTAGGAGTGGTCTGGTACTGAGAAGACCATAAGTTAGGAGTGGTCTGGTACTGAGAAGACCCTAAGTTAGGAGTGATCTGGTACTGAGAAGACCCTAAGTTAGGAGTGGTCTGGTACTGAGAAGACCCTAAGTTAGTAGTGATCTGGTACTGAGAAGACCATAAGTTATGAGTGGTCTGGTACTGAGAAGACCATAAGTTAGTAGTGGTCTGGTATTGAGAAGACCCTAAGTTAGGAGTGGTCTGGTACTGAGAAGACCCTAAGTTAGTAGTGGTCTGGTACTGAGAAGACCCTAAGTTAGTAGTGATCTGGTACTGAGAAGACCATAAGTTAGGAGTGGTCTGGTACTGAGAAGACCCTAAGTTAGTAGTGCTCTGATACTGAGAAGACCATAAGTTATGAGTGGTCTGGTACTGAGAAGACCCTAAGTTAGTAGTGATCTGGTACTGAGAAGACCATAAGTTAGGAGTGGTCTGGTACTGAGAAGACCATAAGTTAGTAGTGGTCTGGTATTGAGAAGACCCTAAGTTAGGAGTGGTCTGGTACTGAGAAGACCCTAAGTTAGTAGTGGTCTGGTACTGAGAAGACCCTAAGTTAGTAGTGATCTGGTACTGAGAAGACCATAAGTTAGGAGTGGTCTGGTACTGAGAAGACCCTAAGTTAGTAGTGGTCTGATACTGAGAAGACCCTAAGTTAGGAGTGGTCTGGTACTGAGAAGACCCTAAGTTAGTCGTGGTCTGGTACTGAGAAGACCCTAAGTTAGGAGTTGTCTGGTACTGAGAAGACCCTACGTTAGTAGTGGTCTGATACTGAGAAGACCCTAAGTTAGGAGTGGTCTAAAACTGAGAAGACCCTAAGTTAGTAGTGGTCTGGTACTGAGAAGACCCTAAGTTAGGAGTGGTCTGGTACTGAGAAGACCATAAGTTAGGAGTGGTCTGGTACTGAGAAGACCCTACGTTAGTAGTGGTCTGGTACTGAGAAGACCCTAAGTTAGGAGTGGTCTGGTACTGAGAAGACCCTAAGTTAGTAGTGGTCTGGTACTGAGAAGACCCTAAGTTAGGAGTGGTCTGGTACTGAGAATACCATAAGTTAGGAGTGGTCTGATACTGAGAAGACCCTAAGTTTGTAGTGGTCTGGTACTGAGAAGACCCTAAGTTAGGAGTGGTCTGGTACTGAGAAGACCCTAAGTTAGTAGTGGTCTGGTACTGAGAAGACCCTAAGTTAGTAGTGGTCTGATACTGAGAAAACCCTAAGTTAGGAGTGGTCTGGTACTGAGAAGACCATAAGTTAGGAGTGGTCTGGTACTGAGAAGACCCTAAGTTAGGAGTGATCTGGTACTGAGAAGACCCTAAGTTAGGAGTGGTCTGGTACTGAGAAGACCCTAAGTTAGTAGTGATCTGGTACTGAGAAGACCATAAGTTATGAGTGGTCTGGTACTGAGAAGACCATAAGTTAGTAGTGGTCTGGTATTGAGAAGACCCTAAGTTAGGAGTGGTCTGGTACTGAGAAGACCCTAAGTTAGTAGTGGTCTGGTACTGAGAAGACCCTAAGTTAGTAGTGATCTGGTACTGAGAAGACCATAAGTTAGGAGTGGTCTGGTACTGAGAAGACCCTAAGTTAGTAGTGCTCTGATACTGAGAAGACCATAAGTTAGGAGTGGTCTGGTACTGAGAAGACCCTAAGTTAGTAGTGATCTGGTACTGAGAAGACCATAAGTTAGGAGTGGTCTGGTACTGAGAAGACCCTAAGTTAGGAGTGGTCTGGTACTGAGAAGACCATAAGTTAGTAGTGATCTGGTACTGAGAAGACCCTAAGTTAGGAGTGGTCTGGTACTGAGAAGACCCTACGTTAGTAGTGGTCTGATACTGAGAAGACCCTAAGTTAGGAGTGGTCTGGTAATGAGAAGACCCTAAGTTAGTAGTGGTCTGGTACTGAGAAGACCCTAAGTTAGGAGTGGTCTGGTACTGAGAAGACCCTAAGTTAGGAGTGGTCTGGTACTGAGAAGACCCTAAGTTAGTAGTGGTCTGATACTGAGAAGACCATAAGTTAGGAGTGGTTTGGTACTGAGAAGACCCTAAGTTAGGAGTGGTCTGGTACTGAGAAGACCCTAAGTTAGGAGTGGTCTGGTACTGAGAAGACCCTAAGTTAGTAGTGGTCTGATACTGAGAAAACCCTAAGTTAGGAGTGGTCTGGTACTGAGAAGACCATAAGTTAGGAGTGGTCTGGTACTGAGAAGACCCTAAGTTAGGAGTGATCTGGTACTGAGAAGACCCTAAGTTAGGAGTGGTCTGGTACTGAGAAGACCCTAAGTTAGTAGTGATCTGGTACTGAGAAGACCATAAGTTATGAGTGGTCTGGTACTGAGAAGACCATAAGTTAAAAGTGGTCTGGTATTGAGAAGACCCTAAGTTAGTAGTGGTCTGGTACTGAGAAGACCCTAAGTTAGTAGTGGTCTGGTACTGAGAAGACCCTAAGTTAGTAGTGATCTGGTACTGAGAAGACCATAAGTTAGGAGTGGTCTGGTACTGAGAAGACCCTAAGTTAGTAGTGGTCTGATACTGAGAAGACCCTAAGTTAGGAGTGGTCTGGTACTGAGAAGACCCTAAGTTAGTCGTGGTCTGGTACTGAGAAGACCCTAAGTTAGGAGTGGTCTGGTACTGAGAAGACCCTAAGTTAGTCGTGGTCTGGTACTGAGAAGACCCTAAGTTAGGAGTGGTCTGGTACTGAGAAGACCCTAAGTTAGTAGTGGTCTGATACTGAGAAGACCCTAAGTTAGGAGTGGTCTGGTACTGAGAAGACCATAAGTTAGGAGTGGTCTGGTACTGAGAAGACCATAAGTTAGGAGTGGTCTGGTACTGAGAAGACCCTAAGTTAGGAGTGGTCTGGTAATGAGAAGACCCTAAGTTAGGAGTGGTCTAAAACTGAGAAGACCCTAAGTTAGTAGTGGTCTGGTACTGAGAAGACCCTAAGTTAGGAGTGGTCTGGTACTGAGAAGACCATAAGTTAGGAGTGGTCTGGTACTGAGAAGACCCTACGTTAGTAGTGGTCTGGTACTGAGAAGACCCTAAGTTAGGAGTGGTCTGGTACTGAGAAGACCCTAAGTTAGTAGTGGTCTGGTACTGAGAAGACCCTAAGTTAGGAGTGGTCTGGTACTGAGAATACCATAAGTTAGGAGTGGTCTGATACTGAGAAGACCCTAAGTTAGTAGTGGTCTGGTACTGAGAAGACCCTAAGTTAGGAGTGGTCTGGTACTGAGAAGACCCTAAGTTAGTAGTGGTCTGGTACTGAGAAGACCCTAAGTTAGTAGTGGTCTGATACTGAGAAAACCCTAAGTTAGGAGTGGTCTGGTACTGAGAAGACCATAAGTTAGGAGTGGTCTGGTACTGAGAAGACCCTAAGTTAGGAGTGATCTGGTACTGAGAAGACCCTAAGTTAGGAGTGGTCTGGTACTGAGAAGACCCTAAGTTAGTAGTGATCTGGTACTGAGAAGACCATAAGTTATGAGTGGTCTGGTACTGAGAAGACCATAAGTTAGTAGTGGTCTGGTATTGAGAAGACCCTAAGTTAGGAGTGGTCTGGTACTGAGAAGACCCTAAGTTAGTAGTGGTCTGGTACTGAGAAGACCCTAAGTTAGTAGTGATCTGGTACTGAGAAGACCATAAGTTAGGAGTGGTCTGGTACTGAGAAGACCCTAAGTTAGTAGTGCTCTGATACTGAGAAGACCATAAGTTATGAGTGGTCTGGTACTGAGAAGACCCTAAGTTAGTAGTGATCTGGTACTGAGAAGACCATAAGTTAGGAGTGGTCTGGTACTGAGAAGACCATAAGTTAGTAGTGGTCTGGTATTGAGAAGACCCTAAGTTAGGAGTGGTCTGGTACTGAGAAGACCCTAAGTTAGTAGTGGTCTGGTACTGAGAAGACCCTAAGTTAGTAGTGATCTGGTACTGAGAAGACCATAAGTTAGGAGTGGTCTGGTACTGAGAAGACCCTAAGTTAGTAGTGGTCTGATACTGAGAAGACCCTAAGTTAGGAGTGGTCTGGTACTGAGAAGACCCTAAGTTAGTCGTGGTCTGGTACTGAGAAGACCCTAAGTTAGGAGTTGTCTGGTACTGAGAAGACCCTACGTTAGTAGTGGTCTGATACTGAGAAGACCCTAAGTTAGGAGTGGTCTAAAACTGAGAAGACCCTAAGTTAGTAGTGGTCTGGTACTGAGAAGACCCTAAGTTAGGAGTGGTCTGGTACTGAGAAGACCATAAGTTAGGAGTGGTCTGGTACTGAGAAGACCCTACGTTAGTAGTGGTCTGGTACTGAGAAGACCCTAAGTTAGGAGTGGTCTGGTACTGAGAAGACCCTAAGTTAGTAGTGGTCTGGTACTGAGAAGACCCTAAGTTAGGAGTGGTCTGGTACTGAGAATACCATAAGTTAGGAGTGGTCTGATACTGAGAAGACCCTAAGTTTGTAGTGGTCTGGTACTGAGAAGACCCTAAGTTAGGAGTGGTCTGGTACTGAGAAGACCCTAAGTTAGTAGTGGTCTGGTACTGAGAAGACCCTAAGTTAGTAGTGGTCTGATACTGAGAAAACCCTAAGTTAGGAGTGGTCTGGTACTGAGAAGACCATAAGTTAGGAGTGGTCTGGTACTGAGAAGACCCTAAGTTAGGAGTGATCTGGTACTGAGAAGACCCTAAGTTAGGAGTGGTCTGGTACTGAGAAGACCCTAAGTTAGTAGTGATCTGGTACTGAGAAGACCATAAGTTATGAGTGGTCTGGTACTGAGAAGACCATAAGTTAGTAGTGGTCTGGTATTGAGAAGACCCTAAGTTAGGAGTGGTCTGGTACTGAGAAGACCCTAAGTTAGTAGTGGTCTGGTACTGAGAAGACCCTAAGTTAGTAGTGATCTGGTACTGAGAAGACCATAAGTTAGGAGTGGTCTGGTACTGAGAAGACCCTAAGTTAGTAGTGCTCTGATACTGAGAAGACCATAAGTTAGGAGTGGTCTGGTACTGAGAAGACCCTAAGTTAGTAGTGATCTGGTACTGAGAAGACCATAAGTTAGGAGTGGTCTGGTACTGAGAAGACCCTAAGTTAGGAGTGGTCTGGTACTGAGAAGACCATAAGTTAGTAGTGATCTGGTACTGAGAAGACCCTAAGTTAGGAGTGGTCTGGTACTGAGAAGACCCTACGTTAGTAGTGGTCTGATACTGAGAAGACCCTAAGTTAGGAGTGGTCTGGTAATGAGAAGACCCTAAGTTAGTAGTGGTCTGGTACTGAGAAGACCCTAAGTTAGGAGTGGTCTGGTACTGAGAAGACCCTAAGTTAGGAGTGGTCTGGTACTGAGAAGACCCTAAGTTAGTAGTGGTCTGATACTGAGAAGACCCTAAGTTTGTAGTGGTCTGGTACTGAGAAGACCCTAAGTTAGGAGTGGTCTGGTACTGAGAAGACCCTAAGTTAGTAGTGGTCTGGTACTGAGAAGACCCTAAGTTAGTAGTGGTCTGATACTGAGAAAACCCTAAGTTAGGAGTGGTCTGGTACTGAGAAGACCATAAGTTAGGAGTGGTCTGGTACTGAGAAGACCCTAAGTTAGGAGTGATCTGGTACTGAGAAGACCCTAAGTTAGGAGTGGTCTGGTACTGAGAAGACCCTAAGTTAGTAGTGATCTGGTACTGAGAAGACCATAAGTTATGAGTGGTCTGGTACTGAGAAGACCATAAGTTAGTAGTGGTCTGGTATTGAGAAGACCCTAAGTTAGGAGTGGTCTGGTACTGAGAAGACCCTAAGTTAGTAGTGGTCTGGTACTGAGAAGACCCTAAGTTAGTAGTGATCTGGTACTGAGAAGACCATAAGTTAGGAGTGGTCTGGTACTGAGAAGACCCTAAGTTAGTAGTGCTCTGATACTGAGAAGACCATAAGTTAGGAGTGGTCTGGTACTGAGAAGACCCTAAGTTAGTAGTGATCTGGTACTGAGAAGACCATAAGTTAGGAGTGGTCTGGTACTGAGAAGACCCTAAGTTAGGAGTGGTCTGGTACTGAGAAGACCATAAGTTAGTAGTGATCTGGTACTGAGAAGACCCTAAGTTAGGAGTGGTCTGGTACTGAGAAGACCCTACGTTAGTAGTGGTCTGATACTGAGAAGACCCTAAGTTAGGAGTGGTCTGGTAATGAGAAGACCCTAAGTTAGTAGTGGTCTGGTACTGAGAAGACCCTAAGTTAGGAGTGGTCTGGTACTGAGAAGACCCTAAGTTAGGAGTGGTCTGGTACTGAGAAGACCCTAAGTTAGTAGTGGTCTGATACTGAGAAGACCATAAGTTAGGAGTGGTTTGGTACTGAGAAGACCCTAAGTTAGGAGTGGTCTGGTACTGAGAAGACCCTAAGTTAGGAGTGGTCTGGTACTGAGAAGACCCTAAGTTAGTAGTGGTCTGGTACTGAGAAGACCCTAAGTTAGTAGTGGTCTGGTACTGAGAAGACCCTAAGTTAGGAGTGGTCTGGTACTGAGAAGACCCTAAGTTAGGAGTGGTCTGGTACTGAGAAGACCATAAGTTAGGAGTGGTCTGGTACTGAGAAGACCCTAAGTTAGGAGTGGTCTGGTACTGAGAAGACCCTAAGTTAGGAGTGGTCTGGTACTGAGAAGACCATACGTTAGAAGTGGTCTGGTACTGAGAAGACCCTAAGTTAGGAGTGGTCTGGTACTGAGAAGACCCTAAGTTAGGAGTGGTCTGGTACTGAGAAGACCCTACGTTAGTAGTGGTCTGATACTGAGAAGACCCTAAGTTAGTAGTGGTCTGGTACTGAGAAGACCCTAAGTTAGGAGTGGTCTGGTACTGAGAAGACCCTAAGTTAGTAGTGGTCTGGTACTGAGAAGACCCTAAGTTAGGAGTGGTCTGGTACTGAGAAGACCCTAAGTTAGGAGTGGTCTGGTACTGAGAAGACCCTAAGTTAGGAGTGGTCTGGTACTGAGAAGACCCTAAGTTAGGAGTGGTCTGGTACTGAGAAGACCCTAAGTTAGTAGTGGTCTGGTACTGAGAAGACCATAAGTTAGGAGTGGTCTGGTACTGAGAAGACCATAAGTTAGGAGTGATCTGGTACTGAGAAGACCCTAAGTTAGGAGTGGTCTGGTACTGAGAAGACCCTAAGTTAAGAGTGGTCTGGTACTGAGAAGACCATAAGTTAGGAGTGGTCTGGTACTGAGAAGACCCTAAGTTAGTAGTTATCTGGTACTGAGAAGACCATAAGTTAGGAGTGGTCTGGTACTGAGAAGACCATAAGTTAGGAGTGGTCTGGTACTGAGAAGACCATAAGTAATTAGTGATCTGGTACTGAGAAGACCATAAGTTAGGAGTGGTCTGGTACTGAGAAGACCATAAGTTAGTAGTGGTCTGATACTGAGAAGACCCTACGTTAGTAGTGGTCTGGTACTGAGAAGACCCTAAGTTAGGAGTGGTCTGGTACTGAGAAGACCCTAAGTTAGTAGTGGTCTGGTACTGAGAAGACCTTAAGTTAGGAGTGGTCTGGTACTGAGAAGACCATAAGTTAGGAGTGATCTGGTACTGAGAAGACCATAAGTTAGTAGTGGTCTGGTACTGAGAAGACCCTAAGTTAGGATTGGTCTGGTACTGAGAAGACCCTAAGTTAGGAGTGGTCTGGTACTGAGAAGACCCTAAGTTAGGAATGGTCTGGTACTGAGAAGATAACATTTCACTCTTTTTGATGTGTTGTGTTTATGTTATGAGTCTCAGTCTCAAGTGGTGCAGGAAAACAAGAGAGACAGTGGATGAGTTTTATTGACTTCTCATCCCCCCCATCTCTCCTTTTCATCCCCCATCTCTCCTCTTCATCCTCCATCTCTCCTCTTCCTCACCCATCTCTCCTCTTCATCACCCATCTCTCCTCTTCATCACCCATCTCTCCTCTTCATCCTTCATCTCTCCTCTTCATCACCCATCTCTCCTCTTCATCCTTCATCTCTCCTCTTCATCACCCATATCTCCTCTTCCTCACCCATCTCTCCTCTTCATCACCCATATCTCCTCTTCATCACCCATCTCTCCTCTTCCTCACCCATCTCTCCTCTTCATCACCCATCTCTCCTCTTCATCACCCATCTCTCCTCTTCATCACCCATCTCTCCTCTTCATCTTTCATCTCTCCTCTTCATCCTTCATCTCTCCTCTTCATCCTCCATATCTCCTCTTCATCCTCCATCTCTCCTCTTCATCACCCATCTCTCCTGTTCATCACCCATCTCTCCTCTTCATCTTTCATCTCTCCTCTTCATCACCCATCTCTCCTCTTCATCACCCATCTCTCCTCTTCATCTTTCATCTCTCCTCTTCATCCTTCATCTCTCCTCTTCATCCCCCATCTCTCCTCTTCATCCTCCATCTCTCCTCTTCATCACCCATCTCTCCTGTTCATCACCCATCTCTCCTCTTCATCTTTCATCTCTCCTCTTCATCACCCATCTCTCCTCTTCATCACCCATCTCTCCTCTCCACCCTCCTCTGTCTGAGAGAGTTGATGATGAAATTACATTTTATTTTCCTCTGTTTTTATCCCCATACTCTCTGGAGGACTGAGTGTGTGTGGGTGTATGTGTGTGTGTGTGTGTGTGTGTATGCCCTTTTAATCTGTGCCAAACCTCCCTCTCAGACTTGACCCATGGTGAGGTACTCACCAAATATGTTTTTATCAGCCACCTTTATCTATCTCTGTCATCTCACTGCAAGTACTTGCTGTATTTCTGATGACGTCTTAGTGGGAAAAGGACAGAAAGAGAGGTGGTGAAGGGAGAAACTGTTGTTAACACATCCTCTCTGGCTGTTCTAGCCCACATCTTTACACTAATAACAACTGAAGTGTGTGTTGTGACTGTGTATTCTGTGTGTGTGTGTGCACGTGCACGCATGCATGCATGCAGACGTGTGTGTGTCTCAGTGTGTGTGTCTCAGTGTGTGTGTGTGTGTGTGAATGTGAGTGTTGGGGGGTAGTTAGATAGTAAATGCATGGTATTGAAAAAATGACGCCTTGACTTGGAACAGCTTGGCTTGGGGACTTTGAACATTGAGCAAAAACAGAGGGACAAGGAAGCATATGTAGCTGTCTGTCCATCCATCTGGGACCAGGCCGTACTAACCCTAACCCTGTACTAACACTATCCCTGTACTAACACTATCCCTGTACTAACACTATCCCTATCCCTGTACGAACCTTACCCCTGTACTAACCCTATCCCTGTACTAACCCTAACCCTGTACTAACACTATCCCTGTACTAACCCTAACCCTGTACTAACACTATCCCTATCCCTGTACTAACCCTACCCCTGTACTAACCCTAACCCTGTACTAACCCTAACCCTATCCCTGTACTAACCCTAACCCTGTACTAACCCTAACCCTGTACTAACCCTAACCCTAACCCTGTACTAACCCTATCCCTGTACTAACCCTATCCCTGTACTAACCCTAACCCTGTACTAACCCTAACCCTGTACTAACCCTATCCCTGTACTAACCCTAACCCTGTACTAACCCTAACCCTGTACTAACCCTAACCCTGTACTAACCCTATCCCTGTACTAACCCTAACCCTATACTAACCCTAACCCTGTACTAGCCCTATCCCTGTACTAACCCTAACCCTGCACTAACCCTAACCCTATCCCTATACTAACCCTAACCCTGTACTAACCCTAACCCTGTACTAACCCTAACCCTGTACTAACCCTATCCCTGTACTAACCCTAACCCTAACCCTAACCCTATCCCTGCACTAACCCTAACCCTGTACTAACCCTATCCCTGTACTAACCCTAACCCCATAACCCTGTACTAACCCTATCACTGTACTAACCCTATCCCTGTACTAACCCTAACCCTGTACTAACCCTAACCCTGTACTAACCCTATCCCTGTACTAACCCTAACCCTGTACTAACCCTAACCCTGTACTAATCCTATCCCTGTACTAACCCTATCCCTGTACTAACCCTAACCCTGTACTAACCCTAACCCTATCCCTGTACTAACCCTACCCCTGTACTAACCCTAACCCTGTACTAACCCTAACCCTGTACTAACCCTATCCCTGTACTAACCCTAACCCTGTACTAACCCTATCCCTGTACTAACCCTAACCCTGTACTAACCCTATCCCTGTACTAACCCTAACCCTATCCCTGTACTAACCCTAACCCTGTACTAACCCTATCCCTGTACTAACCCTAACCCTGTACTAATCCTAACCCTATCCCTGTACTAACCCTAACCCTGTACTAACCCTAACCCTGCACTAACCCTAACCCTGTACTAACCCTAACCCTATCCCTGTACTAACCCTAACCCTGTACTAACCCTATCACTGTACTAACCCTAACCCGAACCCTGTACTAACCCTATCCCTGTA
The DNA here is from genome assembly GCF_045791955.1 of Oncorhynchus clarkii lewisi. Lineage (NCBI taxonomy): Eukaryota > Metazoa > Chordata > Actinopteri > Salmoniformes > Salmonidae > Oncorhynchus > Oncorhynchus clarkii. Next base: position 31,922,180 of record NC_092179.1, on the reverse strand, counting down.
CTAATCCTAACCCTGTACTAATCCTATCCCTGTACTAACCCTATCCCTGTACTAACCCTAACCCTGTACTAGCCCTATCCCTGTACTAACCCTAACCCTATCCCTGTACTAACCCTAACCCTATCCCTGTACTAACCCTAACCCTATACTAACCCTAACCCTGTACTAACCCTATCCCTATACTAACCCTAACCCTATACTAACCCTATCCCTGTACTAACCCTATCCCTGTACTAACCCTAACCCTGTACTAACCCTAACCCTGTACTAACCCTAACCCTATCCCTGTACTAACCCTATCCCTGTACTAATCCTATCCCTGTACTAACCCTAACCCTATACTAACCCTAACCCTATCCCTGTACTAACCCTATCCCTGTACTAACCCTAACCCTATCCCTGTACTAACCCTAACCCTGTACTAATCCTATCCCTGTACTAACCCTATCCCTGTACTAACCCTATCCCTGTACTAACCCTATCCCTGTACTAACCCTAACCCTGTACTAACCCTAACCCTGTACTAACCCTAACCCTGTACTAACCCTAACCCTGTACTATCCCTAACCCTGTACTAACCCTAACCCTATTCCCTATACAGGTCCCACATCCACAGACAAACAGAAGAAGCTTCTCATTAACACATCATTATCGTCCTAAACAGACAACAGCAGTGCAGGTTTAAATCGACTACTGTATGTAGCAGAGGAAGATGAGGTGACTCCTTTTCTCTCCTGTGGTCTCCTCTAGAGACGAGGTGTGAAATCAATGGGAAAAACAGTCCATGTGTCAAATCATGTGGTTTCAATATGATTTTAATATGTTTGTAATATGGTTTATATATATTTGTTATATGGTTCTAATATTATTATAATATGGTTGTAATATGATTGTAATATGTTGTAATATGGTTGTAATATTGTTGTAATATGGTTGTAATATGATTTCAATATGATTTCAATATGGTTGTAATATGGTTGTAATTATAACTTCTGTTTTAGGACAAGATTGACCATTATTATGTGAACTGGTGGTATTTAACTATGCTCTAATTATATAATTAGTGTGTAATGTGTTTAATGCCACTGCATTTTAAATGGTGCGTGGATGTGTATTGTGTTTAATGCCACTGCATTTTAAATGGTGCGTGGATGTGTATTGTGATTGTCTAATACGTCAATTCAATCAATCCAATCCGTCACTCCAGTTATTGAGATGATTTTAACTGGTGGGTTATATATAACTACTATAATGCTTTGCTGCTAGGATAATTCTCTCCAAGTACATGGTTTTATCAGCATACATTGTGTGTCTGTTCCAGTGTGTTTCATCAGAGTTAGATGGATCAGCGGAGCGCGGCAGGGTGATTATCATAGGATTTAGAGGTGCATATGGCCCAATCGACAAGGGGTAACACCTTCTCTGGGCTGGAGCCAAATGGGGAAAGTAGAACATTTATTCAGTGTTAACACAAGGTTAATGTACTACACAGGGGTTAAACACCAAGTAGTGTAGTGTGTATAAGCTGAATTCAGTTATATTTATATATATATATATATATATATATATATATATATATATATATACAAAGATAATGTATATATATACAAAGATGATGTATATATATACAAAGATAATGTCTGCACAACTCGAACATGCTCCCACTGTGATGTATTCAGACACACACATAACACAGTGTTGGTATATTGTGTATCAGGTGAAGTCTTGTTGCATTGTGAAATGTTGTAGAACCTAGATTCTAAGGATGGCTGTTGGAAATGAGAACCGGCTAGACACACTGTAGAGCAACTCTTCAGCTTGTTAGTTCAATGTGTCAGTGTGTTTGTCTACCTCTGACATGAATCTTCCAGTTACAGCATAAATACCTATTTGATTTCTTCTTCGTTGTGACCGTGGGGAATAGACAGACTGGGGAGTCTGGAACATACAGGCGTCAGTATGAATAATATAAAGCAGGGTTGAATGTTGTTGATCCCCAGATGACATCTGAGACATGAAGTCACAAGCCTGCCACACACACCTCAACCCCCACACTAACACTGTCACTGAGGTGTGACCTGCTGGAGTGTGTGAGGACTGAGTTAGAGGAGGGGGAGGTTTGAGTGAGAATAGGGGAAAGGTCACACACAAAGCAAAGAGGTTGTAAGGAATAAGTGTGTGTGTGTGTGTGTGTGTGTGTGTGTGTGTGTGTGTGTGTGTGTGTGTGTGTGTGTGTGTGTGTGTGTGTGTGTGTGTGTGTGTGTGTGTGTGTGTGTGTGTGTGTGTGTGTGTGTGTGTGTGTGTGTGTGTGTGTGTGTGTGTGTGTGTGAGGGGGGTCGTGAAGTCAGGGCAGGATAGGGCACAAGTCGTTTCGCTCCACCGGTTACAGAGACCCCCTGCTCCTGTCCTGATAAGACCAAGCTTACAGGCCACGATGGGGACAGTCCTTCCCCTCCCTCCATCCCTCCATCTAGACAGACTATGAGTGGAGGAGGAGACGATAAGGATTCTGAATGTAGAAGCAACAAAGCCAGCCTCTGGAAATTGGAAAGGCATTAGCATGACACCGTACGTCTTTTAACAGCAGTGTAAAACTGTCACTCCTACACGAAGGCAGCAGACAGAAGAGGTCCTATCAGGCTTTATCAGAACCTCTGTGGTTACCATAGCCACTCAGGGCCAAATCGGCTGCCATGAGATGTGACTGACTGACTGACTGACTAACTAACTAACTAACTAACTAACTAACTAACTAACTAACTAACTAACTAACTAACTAACTGCTGGACTGTTATGACTGGTCAGAATGACTGCAGGGACAGTATTTGTAAAGTATCTCAGATAAGGAGTGCTGATCTCGGATCATGTCTTTCCCTGTCCATTCATAATGTAAAAAGACAACATTATCCTGCCCTAAATCACCACTCCTATTCTGAGACGCTTTACGAATCCCGGCCCGGGACTGATATTTCTGACTCTGTTCCGTGTGGAATCTGTGGGGGTTGGAGGTGGCTGTGTGCTTCTGTTCACAGTGACTGGATGTGATGGGAATTAGACAGGTGTTGCTAACGGTCCTGAAAAAGGCCTTTGTGCTGTAAGGTCGTCTGAACTATATCCCCTCTTTATTTGATATAGTATGTAACCCAAAAGCTTTGCTGTGTTATTCTGGATGTGATGTGACCAACAGTAGGCCGTTACTACCATCTCACCCTTCAGCCCCACCACCCCCACATCCCGAAGTGTGGCTCCTCACTTATCAGTAACCAGACTCCACGTCTCGTGTCCGTTCCCCTCTGGTGCCCCCGTCTGTCCGTCTGTCCGTCTGCCTGTCAGTGCCAAAATAACGCAGATTTACACAAGCCACCCTTGGAGATGGCACCTGTGTGTGTGTGTGTGTGTGTGTGTGTGTGTGTGTGTGTGTGTGTGTGTGTGTGTGTGTGTGTGTGTGTGTGTGTGTGTGTGTGTGTGTGTGTGTGTGTGTGTGTGTGTGTGTGTGTAATAGTTTTTCCCCTTCCCCTGTCTGATAGATATTAGTCCCTCTCAGGACAGGGCTAATTTCCCCTTCCCCTGTCTGTGGCGTCTGTCTCTGATTCAGTTTGAAGCTAACCTTGTGCTACTATAACCTCATAATATACTGTAGCTCATGGATACACTTCTGGTCTTCTGGGCTCCGTCTGTTGAAATGGACAGATGCTCCATTAAGAGGTAGCAGGTTCTTCATATGTCACTTTTCCATCACGTGTGTGTGTTTCTGTGTGTGTGCCTCTGCCGCCCGAACCACGTCCCACTTCATGCCCATGCGTGCCTGTCCACATGCTCACGTGAAGTTGAGGCTTAACCAAGTGTACTAATGAGGTATTACATGACAGTACAGTCTGGTGTTGGGTTCCCACTTAACCAACTGTGCTTTAGTGTGTGTGTGTGTGTGTGTGTGTGTGTGTGTGTGTGTGTGTGTGTGTGTGTGTGTGTGTGTGTGTGTGTGTGTGTGTGTGTGTGTGTGCGCGTGCGTGTGTGTGTGTGTGTTTTGATGTGTTCGCATGTGTTTGCGTAAGCGTGTATTTGTGCATGCGTGCATGTGTGTGCCCACATGAAAAAATACTATTGTATACTATGGTAAAATACTATTGTATACTATGGTAAACTACTATAGTATACTATGGTAAACTACTATTGTATACTATGGTAAACTACTATAGTATTTAGTGTATTGTTTTTGCAGACCTTACTGTAGTATTCACAAAAGTTAGCAAAAACACTACAGTGAACACTGTAGTATTTAGACTGCAAGCCCTGCCACATCCGCTGAGTGTCAGAACCGGTGTAGTACGATTCAATCTTATCCCTGTATTAATGCTTTGCCTGTTTGATGGTTCATCGGAGGGCATAGCAGGATTTCTTATACGCTTCCGAGTTAGAGTCCCGCTCCTTGAAAATGGCACCTCTACCCTTTAGCTCAGTGTGGATGTTGCCTGTAATCCATGACTTCTGGTTGGGGTATGTACGTACGGTCAGTGTGGGGACAACGTCATCGATGCACTTATTGATAAAGCCAGTGACTGATGTGGTGTACTCGGAAGAATCCTGGAATATATTGCAGTCTGTGATAGCAAAACAGTCCTGTACCTGTAGTTTAGCATCTGCTTCATCTGAACACTTCTTTATTGACTGAGTCACTGGTGCTTCCTGCTTATTTTTTTTGCTTGTAAGCAGGAATCAGGAGGATAGAATTATGGTCAGATTTGCCAAATGGAGGCTGAGGGAAAGCTTTGTACGCGTCTTTGTGTGCGGAGAAAAGGTGGTCTAGAGTTTTTTTTCCCCTCTGGTTGCACATTTAACATGCTGATAGAAATGAGGTAAAACAGATTTAAGTTTTCCTGCATTAAAGTCGCCGGCCACTAGGAGTGTCGCCTCTGGATGAGGGTTTTCCTGTTTGCTTATGGCCGTATACAGCTCATTGAGTGCGGTCTTAGTGCCAGCATCGGTCTGTGGTGGTATGTAGACAGCTACGAAAAATACAGATGAAAACTCTAGGTAGATAGTGTGGTCTACAGCTTATCATGAGATACTCTACCTCAGGCGATAATATCCCGGAATATATTAATGTCCCATTGGTAGGATATCCCGGAATATATTAATGTCCCATTGGTAGGATATCCCGGAATATATTAATGTCCCGTTGGTAGGATATCCCGGAATATATTAATGCCCCGTTGGTAGGATATCCCGGAATATATTAATGTCCCATTGGTAGGATATCTCGGAATATATTAATGTCCCATTGGTAGGATATCCCGGAATATATTAATGTCCCGTTGGTAGGATATCCCGGAATATATTAATGTTGTCACGGTCGTCCTCCTCTTCATCTGAAGAGGAGAGGCGAGATGGATCGGAAGACCAAAATGCGGCGTGGTAAGTGTCCATGGTAAATCTTTAATAAAGAAAATACTGACACTGCATACAAAACAATAAACAAATGACGACCGTGAAGCTACAAATTAGACCTGTGCTGAACACAAGCCACTGACATAGACAATCACCCACAAACAAACAGTGAAACCCAGGCTACCTAAGTATGATTCTCAATCAGAGACAACTAATGACACCTGCCTCTGATTGAGAACCATACTAGGCCGAAACATAGAAATCCCCAAATCATAGAAAATCAAACATAGACTGCCCACCCAACTCACGCCCTGACCATACTAAATAAATACAAAACAACGGAAATAAAGGTCAGAACGTGACAAATGTCCCGTTGGTAGGATATCCCGGAATATATTAATGTCCCGTTGGTAGGATATCCCGGAATATATTAATGTCCCGTTGGTAGGATATACGTGCTTTTAGTTCATCCAATTTATTATCCAGCGATTGTGCATTGTACATTGGCCATCCGTAAGGGATCCCCACAAGGCACCCCGATCTCTTTCCGCAATACCTCTTGCCTTTTATTCTCCTGCGAATGACGGGGATAAGGGCCTGTTCGGGTGTCTGGAGTAAATCCCTCTCGTTCGGGTCATTAAAGAGAGTTAACTATATTATAAATACTCTATTAAAAGAAAGGTGTAGAATATACAATAGTAGTGTAGTGTGTTTGCAGACTGTAGTATACTGTAGTATTTACTGCAGTTTTTCTTGTTTTATTATCTTCCACATAGAAGTGGAGGTTTTCTCCTTGAGGAAACTGGAGAAATACTAAAGGAGCTAATTTTCCATAGCCTGTAGGTAGATAGGACTGGAGTGTGAACACATACTGTAGGTTGGCGCTTCTGCTCTGTTCTACTTATAGGGAACACAATATATGGTCTATACTTGGCATGTCGGTTTCTCACTTATGTGTGGCACAAATTGGGAGATGGGGGAGGGGAATGGTTAGGGTATACGCAAGATAAATACAGTAGTATTTGCTATAGTTAAAAGTGTAGTGTTTTTGTGGACTGTAGTATTTTGGGGAATAATATTGAAGTATCTACTATAATATTTTACAGTATACTACAACATTCTATAGTTGGGATACTCGAGGGATTCTACAGTGTGTAGTATAGTATTCTACAGTATACTACAGTTTACTACAGAATTATATAGTAAGTACTGTAGTATTCTATAGTAAACTGTTGTTTTTTTTCATGTTGGTGCGTGTGTGTGTGTTTGTGTGTGTGTGTAGTAGATTTTAGTCCCTCTCAGGACAGGGCTCTGTGTCGCCTTACAGATAGAATATCATTCCACCATCTGTTCTATCCACTAACAGAGGTTTCACTCTGCTGGAACCAGAGACCAGCTACAGTTATTATTATGGGTTATTATAGGGAGTCAGGACACACGTTACTGTAGATGTGTGTGTATGTGCGTATATGTGCGTGTGTTGTTCTTTGTTTAAGCTATCCTAAGCAACGTTTATCATAATTTATCATCACATAATAATCCTTTTTATTATCTCACTCCATTCACACATTGATCCATAGTAAAGAAAGCAGTATGAATGTAATGTTAAGTGATGATTGAGGTGGTTGAACGGAGCGGAATTAGAGTTTCAATTCGTTTTTCTTTGCTGTTGAATAACTGCTCTTTTCCGGTGGTATTTTCTCTCCGGGCATATCCCCTCTTCTGTTCAGGCTCGCTGAAGTGTGAAGTCGCTTCTTTTCCCAGGAAACTATCGGGTGGGTTAAAGGAAGGGAGGAAGCAGTAGTTATGAATATGCTAATGAGAGAGGTGCTTCCAGTAGAAATATGCATGACATTAAAATAAAAAGAGGTGGGGAGAAATGTGATTAGTTGAGGCAGCCAGGCTTATTAGGTGAATTCCACCTTCATCATTTTATGCGCATACATTTGTCTCTTTCTCAGCAGCAAAATGTTTCACTTTATAAGCTTTTGGCACGTTCTCTAATTATGCCCCCACCCCTTGTACACAAAGCTATTTTGCTCCCAACCAAATTTGGGAACACCCCCCCCCCTTTCCACCCCGTTCCACCCCGTTCCACCCCCTTCCACCCCCTTCCACCCCCGTTCCCCACCAAATAACACAAGATGGCTAACAAAAAAAAGCTTAACTAAAAAACTCTCCCCTGGCTTTCCAGTGGTGTCTGGCACCTGGAGTCTCTCTATTAACCCTGTGTAGAGAGCTTGTCTCAGCCTCAGTCACAGAGCTGCTGTCAACTAAAAACAAACCTGTTTCTCTCTCAAACGAGAGACTGGAGAACAATAGAGAGGCAGAGCAACAGGGATGACACCATGAGACATAGTGGTGTCTACAGGGCTGACACCATGAGACATAGTGGTGTCTACAGGGCTGACACCATGAGACATAGTGGTGTCTACAGGGCTGACACCATGAGACATAGTGGTGTCTACAGGGCTGACACCATGAGACATAGTGGTGTCTACAGGGCTGACACCATGAGTACCTACCATGGGTGTCTACAGGGCTGACACCAGATTAAAAGGTCATACACACACACACACACACACACACACACACATATACACACACACACACACACACACACACACACACACACACACACACACACACACACACACACACACACACACACACACACACACACACACACACACACACACACACACACACACACACACACACACACACACACACACACACACACAAACACACAAACAAGCAAACACAGTACAAGCTCGCTACAGGCCCTAGAAGTACCCTGTAATGGCCTGCCAGCTTGAGCCAGTGTGTGTCCGTTCGGTACGATTCGCTACGATTCGTTCGCTAATAAAACAGCAGGGTGCCCCCATCCACCCTGCACCGTCCAGCCAGACCTGAGTTCAACCAGTATTACTATCCCTGCACCGTCCAGCCAGACCTGAGTTCAACCAGTATTACTATCCCTGCACCGTCCAGCCAGACCTGAGTTCAACCAGTATTACTATCCATGCACCGTCCAGCCAGACCTGAGTTCAACCAGTATTACTATCCCTGCACCGTCCAGCCAGACCTGAGTTCAACCAGTATTACTATCCCTGCACCGTCCAGCCAGACCTGAGTTCAACCAGTATTACTATCCCTGCACCGTCCAGCCAGACCTGAGTTCAACCAGTATTACTATCCCTGCACCGTCCAGCCAGACCTGAGTTCAACCAGTATTACTATCTCTGCACCATCCAGCCAGACCTGAGTTCAACCAGTATTACTATCCCTGCACCGTCCAGCCAGACCTGAGTTCAACCAGTATTACTATCCCTGCACCGTCCAGCCAGACCTGAGTTCAACCAGTATTACTATCCCTGCACCGTCCAGCCAGACCTGAGTTCAACCAGTATTACTATCCCTGCACCGTCCAGCCAGACCTGAGTTCAACCAGTATTACTATCTCTGCACCATCCAGCCAGACCTGAGTTCAACCAGTATTACTATCCCTGCACCGTCCAGCCAGACCTGAGTTCAACCAGTATTACTATCCCTGCACCATCCAGCCAGACCTGAGTTCAACCAGTATTACTATCCCTGCACCGTCCAGCCAGACCTGAGTTCAACCAGTATTACTATCCCTGCACCGTCCAGCCAGACCTGAGTTCAACCAGTATTACTATCCCTGCACCGTCCAGCCAGACCTGAGTTCAACCAGTATTACTATCTCTGCACCATCCAGCCAGACCTGAGTTCAACCAGTATTACTATCCCTGCACCGTCCAGCCAGACCTGAGTTCAACCAGTATTACTATCCCTGCACCATCCAGCCAGACCTGAGTTCAACCAGTATTACTATCCCTGCACCGTCCAGCCAGACCTGAGTTCAACCAGTATTACTATCCCTGCACCGTCCAGCCAGACCTGAGTTCAACCAGTATTACTATCCCTGCACTGTCCAGCCAGACCTGAGTTCAACCAGTATTACTATCCCTGCACCGTCCAGCCAGACCTGAGTTCAACCAGTATTACTATCCCTGCACTGTCCAGCCAGACCTGAGTTCAACCAGTATTACTATCCCTGCACTGTCCAGCCAGACCTAAGTTCAACCAGTATTACGATTCATTCTCCTTTGTCTGCTCTTCATTTAGCTTACCAGGCACAAAGGAACTAATGGACTAGTTCCAAAAGTGCAAACCCCAACCCAAGACAGGCAGGCTGAATAAAACACTTTAATTTAGAAAGAAAATGAATACGATGTGAACGCTTGTTCTGTCCAGTCAACCAGACCCCCCTCCATCACTCTGTGGGTTCCCATAGTATCCCTCTATTCTCCTCTCCTCCTCCACCAATCCCTCCATCACAGAGGAGTATGGTAGAGGGGTAGCTACCCTCTGTCTGAACCCCAGGCTGGGTGATTAATGTGGGCCTAATCGCTGACCCTCTGAGGTCTAATTCAAACACATTGCCTGTGTTATGTGGTGGCTTCGGCTGGCAGGGAGGGATATTGTGTGGCTGTTGTTTTAATGGCAGCAGGGAGATGAATGGAGGAGTAATGATGGTGGGAGGATCAGGACACAACGGAGATCCTGGCACTGACCAGACCACATTCATTACTCTATCAGGATATCAATCTAAAGAGGGGATAAAACCCAGCCGTAGGGAGGGAGGGAGGGAGGGAGGGAGGGAGGGTGTGAGGGAGGGAGGGAGGGAGGGAGGGAGGGAGGGAGGGAGGGAGGGAGGGAGGGAGGGAGGGAGGGAGGGAGGGAGGGAGGGGGAGGGAGGGAGGGGTGTATAAAAGACACAGAAGTGACACACTTCCTGGATGTAAGTCCCAACATGGGGTCTTTCATGAGGTAAACAGAGCTAGATGTGTTAACACAAGACAAAGTCCTGTTCAATGTGGTTGTAAGCACTAGAGAAATAATACAACAGACATACTGGAAATGGATGCAGAGGCTTTTCACGGACCCTGTTTGTTTGTTTCACCACGACTGACACCAGCCAGAGGGATTTAGTGTAAAGCAAGGAATGTGTCCGCTCTTCTGCTAGCCAATATTGAGAGAGAGAGAGAGAGAGACATAAACCCTGATGAGTTCACTTGCCAACAGAGTAGTGTGGTGGAGAGATACTACTATCCAGTTGCCAGTATCCACACGACCACATACCTCGTCCAAAAAACAACACATTTTACACCCCACTGAGACAAAAGCCTAGTAATTTATGCATCGCCAGGGCGGTGTGATGACTGTGAATGGTTGTTTGTGGTGGATAACTGTAGGGTGTGTGTGTGTGTGTGTGTGTGTGTGTGTGTGTGTGTGTGTGTGTGGTGTGTGTGTGTGTGTGTGTGTGTGTGTGTGTGTGTGTGTGTGTGTGTGTGTGTGTGTGTGTGTGTGTGTGTGTGTGTGTGTGTTTGCTCCTTGATTACGGTATTGGTGCTAAGCGTGTAGCGGGCAACATGGAGATTCTCAGGCATAAACACAGCCTCCAGTCATGGCACCTTGAAAAGCACAATAGAAGAGAAATCCCAGATGATTCTCGTTGCCTATTCTACCTTGAATCAGGAGCGTGGAGGGTTTCTGAAGTGTATAATGAAGGAAAGAAGGACCCTTTTCTTCTATAGTGAAGGAAAAAACCTTCCTGTCTACTATTCACAGAGGCATAATGGGAGAGACAATTTGATGAGGAGACCCATACAGATGTAGGATCTTAATTTGACCAGTTTCTCACAGCAAGAAAATGATCCTGCAGCAACAGGAAATGTGAATTATTGTGTGGATTATAATGAATGGATTTTTTTTTAAAGGGATGATACATTTTAAAGTGGAAATTACAAACTTTAGAAGCTTTTTAAAATTGACACTTCCCGCAACAACAGGGCGTTCAAATTAAGAGCCGACATCTGTAGTGTGTTCTGCAACAACAGACGCTAACCTTTGATTTCCTGTTGTTACATCAGAAGGCCTGGTCGGTGGAGGTGATGGTGACTAGGCTGATCAGACTGTCTGGTTCCCTCTCACTCACCCTGCCTCTCTTCTCACCGGATGTCTCCTATGCTGCTCCTGGAACTGGGTTGAGGAGTTTGGGTTGTTAAGAGAGAGAGAGCGCGAGTGTGTGTGTGTGAGTGTGTGTGTGAGAAAGAGAGAAATTCGCTAACAGCAAACAAGAGAAGAGGGAGAGACCAATCTAAAGAGACCAGTGAGAGAGGGAGTGAGTGATGAAGTGGTTAGTGAGAGAGTGTTATCAGTGTGTTTCCCAGAACACACTGCCTCTCTAATCCATACATATTGTAGTGTGTGATGTTGGCTGGATTGACCAGAGGGTTTACATCAGTCCAGGAATTACATAGATTGTCTTTTTCATGTTTTCATGTGTTTTTTTGTAATGCAGAACTAATTGATTATTTTCAGCTGTGGTGTAGTAGAGGTCTGTATCTGTGTTGTGCGTAGATTTGCACACACACACACACACACACACACACACACACACACACACACACACACACACACACACACACACACACACACACACACACACACACACACACACACACACTCACCACCATTACTATGAATAGCGATGGCTGTGTTTTAAGGTGTTCCAGAGAGCAGACATACTCTATGGAGTGTAAAGTGTCTAAAACCGCACCCTATTCCCTATATAGCACACTACTTTTGACTAGGACCCCCACTATTTATGGAATAGGTTGTCATTTTGGACACACCTCTAGGGTTCTCCAGTCTCAGTTTACCCCCCTCTGTCTGATTAGCATACCTTGTCACTGTGATTAATTGGTGCAAAACAGCATATCATGGAAATAATTAACAGTCAAATCAAATCAAATTGTATTTGTCACATGCGCCGAATACAACAGGTGTAGGTAGACTTTACCCTAAAATACAACTGGTGTAGACTTTACCCTAAAATACAACTGGTGTAGACTTTACCCTGAAATACAACTGGTGTAGACTTTACCCTGAAATACAACTGGTGTAGACTTTACCCTAAAATGCAACTGGTGTAGACTTTACCCTGAAATACAACTGGTGTAGACTTTACCCTAAAATACAACTGGTGTAGACTTTACCCTAAAATACAACTGGTGTAGACTTTACCCTAAAATGCAACTGGTGTAGACTTTACCCTAAAATACAACTGGTGTAGACTTTACCCTAAAACGTTTACTAGCTCTTCCCAACAACGCAGAGTTTAAAAATAAAAAAGCAACACAAGAGGAATAAAATAAAATACACAAGAATGGAGCAACAGTATATACAGGGAGTACCAGTACCAGTACCAGTACCAGTACCAGATCAGTGTGGAGCTATATACAGGGAGTACCAGTACCAGTACCAGATCAATGTGGAGCTATATACAGGGAGTACCAGTACCAGTACCAGATCAATGTGGAGCTATATACAGGGAGTACCAGTACCAGTACCAGATCAATGTGGAGCTATATACAGGGAGTACCAGTACCAGTACCTGTACCAGATCAATGTGGAGCTATATACAGGGAGTACCAGTACCAGTACCTGTACCAGATCAATGTGGAGCTATATACAGGGAGTACCAGTACCAGTACCAGATCAATGTGGAGCTATATACAGGGAGTACCAGTACCAGTACCAGATCAATGTGGAGCTATATACAGGGAGTACCAGTACCAGTACCAGATCAATGTGGAGCTATATACAGGGAGTACCAGTACCAGTACCAGTACCAGTACCAGATCAATGTGGAGCTATATACAGGGAGTACCAGTACCAGTACCAGTACCAGATCAATGTGGAGCTATATACAGGGAGTACCAGTACCAGTACCAGATCAATGTGGAGCTATATACAGGGAGTACCAGTACCAGTACCAGTACCAGATCAATGTGGAGCTATATACAGGGAGTACCAGTACCAGTACCAGTACCAGATCAATGTGGAGCTATATACAGGGAGTACCAGTACCAGATCAATGTGGAGCTATATACAGGGAGTACCAGTACCAGTACCAGATCAATGTGGAGCTATACACAGGGAGTACCAGTACCAGTACCAGATCAATGTGGAGCTATATACAGGGAGTACCAGTACCAGTACCAGATCAATGTGGAGCTATATACAGGGAGTACCAGTACCAGTACCAGTACCAGATCAATGTGGAGCTATATACAGGGAGTACCAGTACCAGTACCCAGTACCAGTACCAGTACCAGTACCAGATCAATGTGGAGCTATATACAGGGAGTACCAGTACCAGTACCAGTACCAGATCAATGTGGAGCTATATACAGGGAGTACCAGTACCAGTACCAGTACCAGATCAATGTGGAGCTATATACAGGGAGTACCAGTACCAGTACCAGATCAATGTGGAGCTATATACAGGGAGTACCAGTACCAGTACCAGATCAATGTGGAGCTATATACAGGGAGTACCAGTACCAGTACCAGTACCAGATCAATGTGGAGCTATATACAGGGAGTACCAGTACCAGTACCAGTACCAGATCAATGTGGAGCTATATACAGGGAGTACCAGTACCAGTACCAGATCAATGTGGAGCTATATACAGGGAGTACCAGTACCAGTACCAGATCAATGTGGAGCTATATACAGGGAGTACCAGTACCAGTACCAGATCAGTGTGGAGCTATATACAGGGAGTACCAGTACCCAGTACCAGTACCAGTACCAGATCAATGTGGAGCTATATACAGGGAGTACCAGTACCAGTACCAGTACCAAATCAATGTGGAGCTATATACAGGGAGTACCAGTACCAGTACCAGTACCCAGTACCAGGGAGTACCAGTACCAGATCAGTGTGGAGCTATATACAGGGAGTACCAGTACCAGTACCAGATCAATGTGGAGCTATATACAGGGAGTACCAGTACCAGTACCAGTACCAGATCAATGTGGAGCTATATACAGGGAGTACCAGTACCAGTACCAGTACCAGATCAATGTGGAGCTATATACAGGGAGTACCAGTACCAGTACCAGATCAATGTGGAGCTATATACAGGGAGTACCAGTACCAGTACCAGTACCAGATCAATGTGGAGCTATATACAGGGAGTACCAGTACCAGTACCAGATCAATGTGGAGCTATATACAGGGAGTACCAGTACCAGTACCAGTACCAGATCAATGTGGAGCTATATACAGGGAGTACCAGTACCAGTACCAGTACCAGATCAATGTGGAGCTATATACAGGGAGTACCAGTACCAGTACCAGATCAATGTGGAGCTATATACAGGGAGTACCAGTACCAGTACCAGATCAATGTGGAGCTATATACAGGGAATACCAGTACCAGTACCAGTACCAGATCAATGTGGAGCTATATACAAGGAGTACCAGTACCAGTACCTGTACCAGATCAATGTGGAGCTATATACAGGGAGTACCAGTACCAGTACCAGATCAATGTGGAGCTATATACAGGGAGTACCAGTACCAGATCAATGTGGAGCTATATACAGGGAGTACCAGTACCAGTACCAGTACCAGATCAGTGTGGAGCTATATACAGGGAGTACCAGTACCAGTAGCAGTACCAATACCAGTACCATATCAATGTGGAGCTATATACAGGGAGTACCAATACCAGTACCAGTACCAAATCAATGTGGAGCTATATACAGGGAGTACCAGTACCAGTACCAGTACCAGATCAATGTCGAGCTATATACAGGGAGTACCAGTACCAGATCAGTGTGGAGCTATATACAGGGAGAACCAGTACCAGTACCAGATCAATGTGGAGCTATATACAGGGAGTACCAGTACCAGTACCAGTAACAGTAACAGTAACATATCAATGTGGAGCTATATACAGGGAGTACCAGTACCAGTACCAGTAACATATCAATGTGGAGCTATATACAGGGAGTACCAGTACCAGTACCAGTACCAGATCAATGTGGAGCTATATACAAGGAGTACCAGTACCAGTACCAGATCCATGTGGAGCTATATACAGGGAGTACCAGTACCAGTACCAGTACCAGATCAATGTGGAGCTATATACAGGGAGTACCAGTACCAGTACCAGTACCAGTACCAGTATCAGATCAATGTGGAGCTATATACAGGGAGTACCAGTACCAGTATCAGATCAATGTGGAGCTATATACAGGGAGTACTAGTACCAGTTGCAGTACCAGTACCAGATCAATGTGGAGCTATATACAGAGAGTACCAGTACCAGTACCAGTAACATATCAATGTGGAGCTATATACAGGGAGTACCAGTACCAGTACCAGTACCAGATCAATGTGGAGCTATATACAGGGAGTACCAGTACCAGTTGCAGTACCAGTACCAGATCAATGTGGAGCTATATACAGGGAGTACCAGTACCAGTAACATATCAATGTGGAGCTATATACAGGGAGTACCAGTACCAGTACCAGTAACAGATCAATATGGAGCTATATACAGGGAGTAGCAGTACCAGTAGCAGTACCAGTAGCAGTACCAGTACCAGATCAATGTGGAGCTATATACAGGGAGTACCAGTACCAGTAGCAGTAGCAGTACCTGTACCAGTACCAGTAGCAGTACCAGTACCAGTGTGGAGTGTCAATGTAGTGTGTGAGTGAATGAGGGAGTATTAATGTAGTGTGTGAGGGAGTGTGTATGTTGTTTGTATAATGTATATAATCTAGCGAGTGTAGGATAGCATAGGGTCAGTGTGCATAGGGTCAGTGTACATAGGGTCAGTGTGCATAGGGTCAGTGTACATAGGGTCAGTGTACATAGGGTCAGTGTACATAGGGTCAGTGCAAGATAGAGTCAGTGTAGATAGTTTGGGTACCATTAATTTACTATTTAGCAGTCTGGCTTGGGGGTAGAGCCGATGGTCAAGTATCGTTTGCCGGAAGGTACTATTCAACGCTGGTCTGACCAATCGGAATCCATGCTTGAAGATTGTTTTGATCACGCGGACTGGGATATGTTCCGGGTTGCCTCTGAGAATAACATTGACACATACACAGACACAAAGACACAGTGACTGAGTTCATCAGGAAGTGTATCGGGATGTTGCTCCCACTGTGACTATTAAAACCTACCCAAACCAGAAACCGTGGATAGATGGCAGCATTCACACAAAACTGAAAGCGGGAACCACCACATTTAACCTTGGCAAGGTGACTGGGAATATGATCGAATACAAACAGTATAGTTATTCCCTCCATAAGTCAATCAAACAGGCAAAACGTCAGTACAGAGACAAAGAGGAGTCGCAATTCACCGGCTCAGACACGAGACGTATGTGGCAGGGTCAACAGACAATCATGGATCGATGTCTTGCTCCCAGACAAGCTAAACACATTCTTCGCCCGCTTTGAGTATAACACAGTGACACCAACGCAGCCCCCTCCCAACGCAGCCCCCTCCCAAGGACTGTGGGCTCTCATTCTCCGTGGACGACGAGAGTAAGACATTTAAGGCTGTTAACACTAGCAAGGCTGCCGGTCAGACGGCATCCCTAGCCGCGTCCTTAAAGCATGCGCAGACCAGCTGGCTGGAGTGTTTATGGACATATTCAATCTCTCCCTATCCCAGTCTGCTGTCCTCACTTGCTTCAAGATGTCCACCATTGTTCCTGTACACAAGAAAGCAAAGGTAACAGAACTAAATAAATCTTGCCCCGTAGCACTTCTGTGATCATGAAGTGCTTTGAGAGGCTAGTTAAGGATCATATTACCTATACCTTACCTGACGTCCTAGACCCACTTCAATTTGCATACCACCCCAATGATGCAATTGCCATCACACTGCACACTGCCCTATCCCATATGGACAAGAGGAATACCTATGTAAAAATGCTGTTAATTGACTATAGCTCAACCTTCAACACCATAGCACCCTCCAAGCTCATCATTAAGCTTGGGGCCACGGGTCGGAACCCCGCCCTGTGCAACTGGATCCTGGACTTCCTTACGGGCCACCCCCAGGTCGTGAAGGTAGGAAACAACACCTTCACTTCGCTGATCATCAACACAGGGGCCCCACAAGCGTGTGTGCTCAGCCCCCTCCTGTACTCCCTGTTCACCCATGACTGCGTGGTCACGCACGCCTCCAACTTAAACATCAAGTTTGCAGACGACACAACAGTAGTAGGCCTGATTACCAACAATGACGAGACAGCCTACAGGGAGGAAATGAGGGCCCTGAAGGAGTGGTGACAGGAAAATAACCCCTCCCTCAACGTCAACAAAACAAAGGAGCTGATCATGGACAGAAGAGGGAGCATGCCCCACATCGACGGGTGGGGCACCTTCTCCGTGGTGGAGAAGGTGAAAAGCTTCAAGTTCCTCGGCGTACAGGTCACTGACAATCTGAAATGGTCCACCCACACAGACAGTGTGGTGAAGAAGGTGTAACAACATCAGGAGGCTGAAGAAATTGGCTTTGGCCCCTCACAAACTTTTACAGATGCACAATTGAGAGCATCCTGTCGGGCTTTATCACCGCCTGGTAAGGCAACTGCACCGTCCACAACTGCAGGGCTCTCCAGAGGGGGGTACGATTTGCCCAACGCATCACTGGAGGCACACTGCCTACCCTCCAGGACACCTACAGAACCCGATGTCACAGGAAGACCAAAAAGATCAACCACCCGAGCCACTGCCTCTTCACCACGCTACCATCCAGAAGGTGAGGTCAGTACAGGTGCATCAAAGCTGGGACAGAGAGACTGAAAAACAGCTTTTATCTCAAGGCCATCAGACTGTTAAATAGCCATCGCTAACCGGCTACCATCCGGTTATTCAACCCTGCATAGACATGGAATCACTGGTCACTTTAACAATGGAACACTAGTCACTTTAATAATGTTTACATACTGCTTTATATGTATATACTGTATTCTATTCTATTCTATTTTAGTCAATGCCACTCCGACATGGCTCGTCCCAATATTTATATAGTTCTTAATTCCATTCTTTTACTTTTAGATTTGTGTGTATTGTTGTGAATTGTTCGATACTACTGCACTGTTGGAGCTAGAAACACAAGCATTTCGATACACATATTTAGCAGATGTTATTGCAAGGGTATGTGACCAATAAAATTTGATTTGATGTGAACAGTCTATGGCTTTGGTGGCTGGCATCTTTGGCAATTGTTCGGGCCTTCCTCTAACACCGCCTGATATAGAGGTCCTAGATGGCAGGTAGCTTGTCCCCGGTGATGTACTGGTCTGTCCTCACAAACCTCTGTAGCACTTTGCGGTCAAGGGCAGTGCATTTGCCATATCAGGCGGTGATGAAGCCAGTCAAAATGCTCTCAATGGTGCAACTGTAGGATCTTTTCAGCCTCCTGATGGGGATTTTAGCAGTCTCCCACTAATAATGTTTTCAAGTGTAACAGGAAATGCAATTGATGCATGAGTTATTAAACACTACACTGTATCCTCCCTCAAAGGAGGCAGATGTTTGGAGTCTTACAATGTTTATTCATACAAAAAGGGGTAGGCAAGAGAATGGTTGTGTACAGGCAAAATCAAAATCAGTTCAGAGTCCAATAGGTACCAAAGGACAGGCAGATTCAAGGTCAGGGCAGGCAGTCTGATCAGGCAGGTGGGAAAGTAGTCCAGAGTCAGGCAGTGGTCAAAACCGGGAGGACTAGCAAAAGAGAATAGAAAAGGAGTACAGGGGAAAACACGCTGGTTGACTTGACTAAACATACAAGACGAACAGCCACAGAGAGACAGGAAACACAGGGATAAATACACTGGCACAGAGAGACGGGAAACACAGGGATAAATACACTGGCACAGAGAGACAGGAAACACAGGGATAAATACACTGGGGGAAAAAGCAACACCTGGAGGGGGTGGAGACAATCACAGGAACAGGTGAAACAGATCAGGGCGTGACAGAGGGGGAGGTAAATAAAGGATGCAAGGCAGGGTTCCCTCGCATAATAGAGAGAAGTGATTGTATAAAAATGTAAATTATTATGTTTTAATCAAATATTATATCTGTTTTGGCTTCTTGTGGTCAGTTTGCAGTCTACAAAAATCATCCTGTAACTGATCCTAGTTGATGATCCCTGATGTAGCAGAAGAGACTGGGGCTAAATATAGTGATTTCAGAAAGGTCGACAGAGTAACGCTACTCTGCTGACATGGATGTAGTGACTCTGAATTATATGAACCACCTCGGATCTCTCTGCTCTCTGCTTCATCCATTTCGCTCTAATGACGCTAACGAGAAGCAGCATTAACTTTGAAGAAAGTATTACTGCCCAAATACCAGACCTTTTTAAGCAGTTTCACCCAGACATTACATAGCTGCAGTTGTTGGGTGCTAATGTAAGAGTTTTCAAATAAAATATTTTTCCAAATTACTTTAGCCCATTTTCACTTTTGATTGAATTCTTGTATATGTAGAAGCAGTGTCAGATCTGCATAGTGGCTACTTTCCCCATGCAGTACCAGGATCAGTCTGGTTGAGGATGCAGTACCAGGATCAGTCTGGTTGAGGATGCAGTACCAGGATCAGTCTGGTTGAGGATGCAGTACCTGGATCAGTCTGGTTGAGGATGCAGTACTAGGATCAGTCTGGTTGAGGATGCAGTACCAGGATCAGTCTGGTTGAGGATGCAGTACCAGGATCAGTCTGGTTGAGGATGCAGTACCAGGATCAGTCTGGTTGAGGATGCAGTACCAGGATCAGTCTGGTTGAGGATGCAGTACCAGGATCAGTCTTTTTGAGGATGCAGTACCAGGATCAGTCTGGTTGAGGATGCAGTACCAGGATCAGTCTGGTTGAGGATGCAGTACTAGGATCAGTTTGTGTTAGGTAGTGGCTACTTTCCCCATGCAGTACCAGGATCAGTCTGGTTGAGGATGCAGTACCAGGATCAGTCTGGTTGAGGATGCAGTACTAGGATCAGTTTGTTTTAGGTAGTGGCTACTTTCCCCATGCAGTACTAGGATCAGTCTGGTTGAGGATGCAGTACCAGGATCAGTCTGGTTGAGGATGCAGTACCTGGATCAGTCTGGTTGAGGATGCAGTACTAGGATCAGTCTGGTTGAGGATGCAGTACCAGGATCAGTCTGGTTGAGGATGCAGTACCAGGATCAGTCTGGTTGAGGATGCAGTACCAGGATCAGTCTGGTTGAGGATGCAGTACCAGGATCAGTCTGGTTGAGGATGCAGTACCAGGATCAGTCTTTTTGAGGATGCAGTACCAGGATCAGTCTGGTTGAGGATGCAGTACCAGGATCAGTCTGGTTGAGGATGCAGTACTAGGATCAGTTTGTGTTAGGTAGTGGCTACTTTCCCCATGCAGTACCAGGATCAGTCTGGTTGAGGATGCAGTACCAGGATCAGTCTGGTTGAGGATGCAGTACCAGGATCAGTCTGGTTGAGGATGCAGTACTAGGATCAGTTTGTTTTAGGTAGTGGCTACTTTCCCCATGCAGTATGCAGTACCAGGATCAGTCTGGTTCAGTCTGGAGGATGCAGTACCAGGATCAGTCTGGTTGAGGATGCAGTACCAGGATCAGTCTGGTTGAGGATGCAGTACCAGGATCAGTCTGGTTGAGGATGCAGTACCAGGATCAGTCTGGTTGAGGATGCAGTACCAGGATCAGTCTGGTTGAGGATGCAGTACCAGGATCAGTCTGGTTGAGGATGCAGTACCAGGATCAGTCTGGTTGAGGATGCAGTACCAGGATCAGTCTGGTTGAGGATGCAGTACCAGGATCAGTCTGGTTGAGGATTGAGGATGCAGTACCAGGATCAGTCTGGTTGAGGATGCAGTACTAGGATCAGTTTGTTTTAGGTAGTGGCTCCTTTCCCCATGCAGTACCAGGATCAGTCTGGTTGAGGATGCAGTACCAGGATCAGTCTGGTTGAGGATGCAGTACTAGGATCAGTTTGTTTTAGGTAGTGGCTCCTTTCCCCATGCAGTACTAGGATCAGTCTGGTTTTTGCCCTTGCACTACACAGTTGATTAAAAACAACTGATCATCAAACCATCATCTCTCTCATATTGGAACCGGTTGCCATATTGTGTCAAGACACTGTTATTATTGAAACGAGACATGTCAGATTCCAGACTTCCCCAGTCAGATGAGATAGGACTCATTCTCAATACGCTGTTGACTAAATTAGGTTTGGAGATTGTTTTGCCCTGGCCAGCTGAGTGTCACTCCGTTCATCATCATGGAAATAAAATCCATCATCCTGTGTCTGTCGTCATCGCAACATTGGATATCCATTATTAGAAAAAAATATCTGAACTTCAATTGAATCAGAGGGTACGAAGATCAAGGTAATTGTTGTACTCTTACCAATGCTGTTGAGAATCCCAAACAGCAACCTATTCACTTTACAGTGCACTACATTTCATCAGAGCCTGGTCAAAAGAAGTGCACTATATAGGGACTAGGGGACCATTTGGAACACAGTATCTTTAGGAGAGGAGAAGCATATGGTCCCTGCTGAATAGACTGTCTGGTTCTCTAGAGGAAACAGCCTGCTGTTTTCATTGTGTTGCAGTCTATTGTAATCTCTTTCAATATGCAGAGAAACTGTCTCTATCTAAACAACCAGCAGCCGCGGTTTGACGCTGTTAGGGTTGACGTAATGCAGGTTTAAACTGTGTTTGTGTGTGTGTGTGTGTGTGTGTGTGTGTGTGTGCGTGTGCGCGTGCGTGATTGTTTCCATTAGCTCACAAAGGCATGCTATCTGTCAGCCGTAGCTGCGAGGTTGAGAGGTTTCCATCAAGCTCTTATCTCAATGTGCCCCACACACACACACACACACACACACACACACACACACACACACACACACACACACACACACACACACACACACACACACACACACACACACACACACACACTTATCTACTTATCTCACCTGTTCATATCGACAACAGGCAACACCATTTAGCCATCTTAGTTGATAAGATCGCGTGCTGCAAGTGTGATGTCATTGAAGAGGGTAGACATTTTTTGACAAACATATTTCTATTTCTACTCAATCATCTGGTCCACTTGGCGCTCCAGGGTAGTCTATGTAACACGTGAAGAGTTTACTGTCTGTAGGGCCAAATCACTGAATACCAGTCTATGTAACACGTGAAGAGTTTACTGTCTGTAGGGCCACATCACTGGATACCAGTCTATGCAACACATGAATAGTTTAATGTCTGTAAACAGGATACAGTCTCATAGACTGTAGTGGAGCATCACTGGCTAACATATTCTGCTCTTATCTTGAGATAACAGACCTCAACAGGAAAGGCTGGAGACAAGGCTAGCTCTCAACCAGAGCTACACAGAACAGGTCTATTGATGAAATCATTTGACATTTTACTTGAGTAGCCTGAAATTATTAAGGTCTATAATCAATATAGGACTACTACCCTGATAGCCCTGTCTCCTGTCAGGGTCTCTTCCTGACCCCTACACCCTGTGGTAGACCACAATAACTACTGACCTTCACAGACTGGGGTTGGGGAAGACAAGAGCTCTCACTTCAAACACACACATGTCCATGGGGGCCATGTTGTATTGACATCAGTAACCTTTACCTCGAGGGAACCAGAAAGTACCTCATGTGGTGTTCTCTGTATGTTTCCTTACCGTATGAGACGAGATACAGTATGTCTGTGTGTACGTTTCAGGTTGCACACGTTAGGAAGCTGTGTTGACGTTATGAGAAAGTAAGCTTCGATCAAAAAAGCATTACTCTCAGACATCAATCCAGTCGTCAAACCGCTGACAATACCATAGATACTGTGTTGTTATGTGTTAATAACATGTAGACTACGTTACCCAGCAGGCTATGCGGGGGCAGGTGGTTGAAGAATGCCTTGCATGGCTAAACATGGAGTTTTCTAGCTAAAGTATATGTTCATTAAAAGTAGTTAAACTTACGCCCCGGTTTGTCATTATATAAGGAACATGGTGTCAGATTGGTAGTCGCTATGACGAGACAGAGAAAAGAAAGGAGTAACTCTGCAAATTTCCGTGACTAAAATTGAACATTCTACCACAAGTCAAGTGACGTGAGTAGTCGAAGATGCTAGCTTGCAAGAGTGAGGACAACGAGCCGCAGCAGAGAGACTGACAGCAGCGAGAGTGACAGCAGCGAGAGTGACAGCAGCGAGAGTGACAGCAGCGAAAGTGACAGCAGAGAGAGTGACAGCAGCTAGAGTGACAGCAGCGAGAGGGACGGCAGCTAGAGTGACGGCAGCTAGTGACGGCAGCTAGAGGGACGGCAGCTAGAGTGACAGCAGCTAGAGGGACAGCAGCGAGAGGGACAGCAGCTAGAGTGACAGCAGCGAGAGTGACAGCGGCGAGAGTGACAGCGGCGAGAGTGACAGCAGCGAGAGTGAAAGCAGCGAGAGGGACAGCAGCGAGAGTGACAGCAGCGAGAGGGACAGCAGCGAGAGCGACAGCAGCGAGAGCGACAGCAGCTAGAGCGACAGCAGCGAGAGGGACAGCAGCGAGAGAGACAGCAGCTAGAGTGACAGCAGCTAGAGTGACAGCAGCGAGAGTGACAGCAGCTAGAGTGACAGCAGCTAGAGTGACAGCAGCGAGAGGGACGGCAGCTAGAGTGACGGCAGCTAGTGACGGCAGCTAGAGGGACGGCAGCTAGAGTGACAGCAGCTAGAGGGACAGCAGCGAGAGGGACAGCAGCTAGAGTGACAGCGGCGAGAGTGACAGCGGCGAGAGTGACAGCGGCGAGAGTGACAGCAGCGAGAGTGACAGCAGCGAGAGGGACAGCAGCGAGAGTGACAGCAACGAGAGGGACAGCAGCGAGAGCGATAGCAGCGAGAGCGACAGCAGCTAGAGCGACAGCAGCGAGAGGGACAGCAGCGAGAAAGACAGCAGCTAGAGTGACAGCAGCTAGAGTGACAGCAGCGAGAGGGACAGCAGCGAGAGGGACAGCAGCGAGAGTGACAGCAGCGAGAGTGACAGCAGCTAGAGTGACAGCAGCGAGAGCGACAGCAGCTAGAGCGACAGCAGCGAGAGGGACAGCAGCGAGAGAGACAGCAGCTAGAGTGACAGCAGCTAGAGTGACAGCAGCGAGAGTGACAGCAGCTAGAGTGACAGCAGCTAGAGTGACAGCAGCGAGAGGGACGGCAGCTAGAGTGACGGCAGCTAGTGACGGCAGCTAGAGGGACGGCAGCTAGAGTGACAGCAGCTAGAGGGACAGCAGCGAGAGGGACAGCGGCTAGAGTGACAGCGGCGAGAGTGACAGCGGCGAGAGTGACAGCGGCGAGAGTGACAGCAGCGAGAGTGACAGCAGCGAGAGGGACAGCAGCGAGAGGGACAGCAACGAGAGGGACAGCAGCGAGAGCGACAGCAGCGAGAGGGACAGCAGCGAGAAAGACAGCAGCGAGAAAGACAGCAGCTAGAGTGACAGCAGCTAGAGTGACAGCAGCGAGAGGGACAGCAGCGAGAGGGACAGCAGCGAGAGTGACAGCAGCGAGAGTGACAGCAGCTAGAGTGACAGCAGCGAGAGGGACAGCAGCGAGAGGGACAGCAGCGAGAGTGACAGCAGCGAGAGTGACAGCAGCGAGAGTGACAGCAGCGAGAGGGACAGCAGCTAGAGTGACAGCAACTAGAGGGACAGCAGCGAGAGGGACAGCAGTGAGAGGGACAGCAGTGAGAGGGACAGCAGCTAGAGTGACAGCAGCGAGAGTGACAGCAGCTAGAGTGACAGCAGCGAGAGTGACAGCAGCGAGAGTGACAGCAGCTAGAGTGACAGCAGCGAGAGTGACAGCAGCGAGAGTGACAGCAGCTAGAGTGACAGCAGCGAGAGTGACAGCCGCGAGAGTGACAGCAGCTAGAGTGACAGCAGCGAGAGTTACAGCAGCGAGAGTGACAGCAGCGAGAGTGACAGCAGCTAGAGTGACAGCAGCGAGAGTGACAGCAGCGAGAGTGACAGCAGCGAGAGTGACAGCAGCTAGAGTGACAGCAGCGAGAGTGACAGCAGCGAGAGTTCCAGCAGCTAGAGTGACAGCAGCTAGAGTGACAGCAGCGAGAGTGACAGCAGCTAGAGTGACAGCAGCTAGAGTGACAGCAGCGAGAGTGACAGCAGCGAGAGTGACAGCAGCTAGAGTGACAGCAGCGAGAGTGACAGCAGCGAGAGTGACAGCAGCTAGAGTGACAGCAGCGAGAGTGACAGCAGCGAGAGTGACAGCAGCTAGAGTGACAGCAGCGAGAGTGACAGCAGCGAGAGTGCCAGCAGCTAGAGTGACAGCAGCTAGAGTGACAGCAGCGAGAGTGACAGCAGCTAGAGTGACAGCAGCTAGAGTGACAGCAGCTAGAGTGACAGCAGCTACGGTGCCAGCAGCTACGGTGCCAGCAGCGAGAGTGACAGCAGCTAGAGTGACAGCAGCGAGAGTGACAGCAGCTAGAGTGACAGCAGCGAGAGCGACAGCAGCGAGAGGGACAGCAGCGAGAGTGACAGCAGCTAGAGTGACAGCAGCGAGAGTGACAGCAGCGAGAGTGACAGCAGCGAGAGTGACAGCAGCTAGAGTGACAGCAGTGAGAGTGACAGCAGCTAGAGTGACAGCAGCGAGAGTGACAGCAGCTAGAGTGACAGCAGCGAGAGTGACAGCAGCGAGAGTGACAGCAGCTAGAGTGACAGCAGCTAGAGTGACAGCAGCTACGGTGCCAGCAGCGAGAGTGACAGCAGCGAGAGTGACAGCAGCTAGAGTGACAGCAGCGAGAGTGACAGCAGCTAGAGTGACAGCAGCGAGAGCGACAGCAGCGAGAGGGACAGCAGCTAGAGTGACAGCAGCGAGAGTGACAGCAGCTAGAGTGACAGCAGCGAGAGCGACAGCAGCGAGAGGGACAGCAGCTAGAGCGACAGCAGTGAGAGCGAGGCTGCATTGGAATCTGTTGAAGAGCAAGTTGATGAGCAACATGCTGAAAGAAGGGAAATTGACACTGTTCCTGTTCTCCGTCATGGATAGCCTTAGTCCTCCTACTCCTATGCATTTAACAGGCAATTTAGCTGACAATTGGAAACGTTTCAAGCAGAGATTCAATATCTACCTAGCAGCCAGTGGTGCAGGGGCGATGATGACAAATTGAAAGCTTCCATTTTTCTGCATGTTATTGGAGAGGATGCATTGGACATTTACAATCGCTTTCAGCAAGACGAGGCAAACTTGACATTGACTGTGCTAATGGCTAAATTTGAGGAGTCCTTTGTACCAAGCCAGAACGTCACGTTTGAGAGATACACGTTTTTCTCTCATGATCAGAAACAAGGAGTCAGTTTTGACCAGTATTTGGCTGAGCTGAAAGCACTGAGCAAAACGTGTGAATTTGAAAATCTGAAAGACTCACTAGTGAAAGACAGGATAGTCTGTGACATAGTTGATAATAGACTCAAGGAGAGATCGCTGCGTGAGCAAGATGTAACTTTTGATGAAGCAGTGAATATGTGTGCAGCAGCTGAAACCACCAGAGCACAAGGTAAAGAGCTGTGCAGGGATGAGACGTCAGTGTATGAAATAACAAGAGAGGAGCACCACACACAACGCCTTACAAAACATAAACAAGCAAAAGAGAGAAATCAAAACACTACATGTGGAAAATGTGGATTTATCCACAAGCCAAAAAAATGCCCTGCATATGACAAATCATGTAACAACTGTGGGAAAAATAGTAATTTCTCAAAATGCTGCAAAGCTGAGGCTACAAAGAAAAATGTTCACACGGTCGAGGAGATTGAAGAATTCTTTGTTGATTCTGTGGAAATGTGCAATGCAGTAAATGCTGAATGGATTGTGCCATTGACTGTGAATGAAGCTATAATACCATTCAAGCTTGATACCATTCAAGCAAAATACACCCGGTGGAAATGAAGGTTACTGGTTATACTGGGGAGAACGTACCAGTCAAAGGTAGCTGCATAGTAACTTTACAGCACAAAGGAAAGCAGTTCAGAGCACAGCTGCTGATTGTGGAAAAGAGTGTACAGCCTATTCTAGGAATCAATGCATGTGAAAAGCTCAATTTGTTGAAAAGAATGTGTGTAGTGACATCACAGACTGAAAATGACCAAGAATCGCTACTGGCTGAGTATGAGGATGTGTTTGAGGGTCTTGGATGTTTACCAGGAGAACACAAAATATGTACTGATGACAAAATGACTCCAGTTGTGCATGCATGAAGAAAAGTTCCATTTGCACTGAGGAAAAAGCTCAAAGAGGAACTCGGACGCATGGAAAAGATGGAAGTCATCACAAAAATGGATGAACCTACAGACTGGGTAAGCTCACTGGTTATTGTGGTGAAAAAGAACGGCGATCTCAGGATATGTCTAGACCCGAGAGATCTCAACAAAGCAATCTAGAGAGAGCATTTCAAGATGCCAACCAGAGAAGAGATAATGTCACAGTTTGCTGGAGCAATGTGGTTCATTAAGCTTGATGCCTCATTAGGATTCTGGCAAATGAAGCTAGATGATGCAAGCTCAAGGCTATGCACATTCATCAAATCAAATCAAATCAAATGTATTTATATAGCCCTTCGTACATCAGCTGATATCTCAAAGTGCTGTACAGAAATCCAGCCTAAAACCCCAAACAGCAAGCAATGCAGGTGTAGAAGCACGGTGGCTAGGAAAAACTCCCTAGAAAGGCCAAAACCTAGGAAGAAACCTAGAGAGGAACCAGGCCATGTGGGCATTCCTCTTCTGGCTGTGCCGGGTGGAGATTATAACAGAACATGGCCAAGATGTTCAAATGTTCATAAATGACCAGCATGGTCCAATAATAATAAGGCAGAACAGTTGAAACTGGAGCAGCAGCACGGCAGCACAGAGGTCTACCGCAAGACAATCCACATGATCTTCGAGCACATTCCAGGAGTGGAGACTATGATGGATGACATCATCATCTGGGGGTCCACAAAAGAAGAACACGATGCGAGAGGGAGACAAGTGCTGGATCTGACACAGAAAGTCAACCTAAAACTAAACAAGGACAAATGCGAGTTTGGTGTGAAAACACTTACCTTCGTGGGAGATGTACTTTCAGAGGACGGAGTCAAACCAGACCCGAGGAAAACATCAGCCATCAACAACATGGAGCGTCCGAAGAACAAGGACGATGTGAGACACTTCATGAGCATGATCACCTACCTTGCAAAGTTCATACCCTAACTGTCAGCACAGTCCGCTCCATTCAGATGTCTTCTGGAACAGAAAAATGAATGGGAATGGTCCCATGACCAGGAAAACTGCTTCAAAAACCTAAAGAAGACAATCACAGAAGAGCCAGTGCTCAAGTTCTATGATCCAGAGAAAAGCACAAGGATTTCTGCAGACGCGTCACAGTTTGGCCTTTACATGCCTAAACATAACTAATACAATATCAACTTCAGAAACGCTCCTCATCCTTTTAGGAGAGAGAGAGAGAGAGAGAGAGAGAGCCAATAAAGCCCCTTAAATGTAATTGAGTTA
Source organism: Oncorhynchus clarkii lewisi (assembly GCF_045791955.1). NCBI lineage: Eukaryota > Metazoa > Chordata > Actinopteri > Salmoniformes > Salmonidae > Oncorhynchus > Oncorhynchus clarkii. The sequence continues at coordinate 31,893,321 of NC_092179.1, read as the reverse complement.
GAGCACAGAGATTAAAACATCACAGTTCACAGATGGTCTTTGCTGTATTGCTGTGTGCTGAGCCAGGCAGTAACTCTGAGAGTCTAGCTCAGGTCAAATAAGATACATGTTATTTCTCTATTAGTGGTTAACCACAGGGTGTTGTTTTATTCTGTCTTTGCTGTATGCTGATATTGGCAAGAGCTCTAACAGTCAGTTAGTAGATCTAACAGTCAGTCAGTAGATCTAACAGTCAGTCAGGAGATCTAACAGTCAGTCAGTAGATCTAACACTCAGTCAGTAGATCTAACAGTCAGTCAGGAGATCTAACAGTCAGTCAGTAGATCTAACAGTCAGTCAGGAGATCTAACAGTCAGTCAGTAGATCTAACAGTCATTCAGGTGATCTAACAGTCAGTCAGGAGATCTAACACAGTCAGATCTAACAGTCAGTCAGGAGATCTAACAGTCAGTCAGGAGAGATCTAACAGTCAATCAGGAGATCTAACAGTCAGTCAGGAGATCTAACACTCAGTCAGGAGATCTAACACTCAGTCAGTAGATCTAACAGTCAGTCAGGAGATCTAACAGTCAGTCAGGAGATCTAATAGTCAGTCAGGTAAGGGTAGCTCAGGTCCACCAAGGTCTCTGGGTTTAGATTCAGTAAATTAACAGCTAGTTGTTTTATTCTGTCAGTTACGTTCTCTACATTGTGTGGTGTCTGCTGGGTGCTGATCCAGGAAGTAACTCTGATAGTGAGGGTAGTTCAGGTCAACTAAGGTTTCATGGTTTTACAGTACTTAATCAGTCAGTGGCTAGCTAGTTTTGTCGTCTCTGTGCTGTGTGCTGGGTCAGCTGTGGACACTCAGGGGATATCCTGACCTGCTCCCTCTCCCTCTGGGTCAGCTGTGGACACTCAGGGATATCCTGACCTGCTCCCTCTACCTCTGGGTCAGCTGTGGACACTCAGGGGATATCCTGATCTGCTCCCTCTCCCTCTGGGTCAGCTGTGGACACTCAGGGGATATCCTGATCTGCTCCCGCTTCATCTGGGCAGACTCTGTCATGCATCACACACACACACACACACACACACATTCATTACACACACACACACACACACACACACACACACACACACACCTTACATGTACCTTACATGTACCATGTGCTGTATCTGTCTATCATCCTTATGGCTTCTCTTGCCTACATTGAGCTGGTTTCTATTTCATTACAGAGATAAATGGAGCTGGTTTCTATTTCATTACAGAGATAAATGGAGCTGGTTTCTATTTCATTACAGAGATACATGGAGCTGGTTTTTAAGTCATTACAGAGATACATGGAGCTGGTTTCTATTTCATTACAGAGATACATGGAGCTGGTTTTTAAGTCATTACAGAGATAAATGGAGCTGGTTTCTATTTCATTACAGAGATAAATGGAGCTGGTTTCTATTTCATTACAGAGATACATGGAGCTGGTTTTTAAGTCATTACAGAGATACATGGAGCTGGTTTCTAACTCATTACAGAGATACATGGAGCCGGTTTCAATCTCATTACAGAGATACATGGAGCTGGTTTCAATCTCATTACAGAGATAAACGGAGCTGGTTTCAATCTCATTACAATGCTAAATGGAGCTGGTTTCAATCTCATTACAGAGATACATGGAGCTGGTTTCTAACTCATTACAGAGATAAACAGAGCTGGTTTCAATCTCATTACAGAGATAAATGGAGCTAGTTTCTAACTCATTACAGAGATAAATGGAGCTGGTTTCAATCTCATTACAGAGATAAATGGAGCTGGTTTCTAACTCATTACATAGCTGAATAGAGCTGGTTTCAATCTCATTACAGAGATAAATTGAGCTAGTTTCTAACTCATTACAGAGCTGAATAGAGCTGGTTTCTAACTCATTACAGAGCTGAATAGAGCTGGTTTCTAACTCATTACAGAGCTGAATAGAGCTGGTTTCTAACTCATTACAGAGCTGAATAGAGCAACCATCTATTTCTTTATTTCTGCATCTCATTTAATAATAGATAGATTCATTCAGTTCTGGGTTAGGTAAGTAAGTGTGTGTGTGTGTATCAGTGGGTGCGTACATGTGTATCCATGTGCGTATGTTTGTGTGTGTGTGTGTGTGTGTGTGTGCGCCCCAGTTTGGCATCCTGACACATTTCAACAATCCGTGTTGAAAATAAATCTGAGGATGTGATTGATTGAACATGAATTTGACATCTGTACTGTAATGAGGCTCTGTAATTGGATAAACCGTGTATCTGAGGTCACAGATGACTGCAGACCATTAGACAGATGAGGGACATCCAACCCTTACCTCAACCCTAACCCTAGCCTCAGCTCTCTGCCTTCATCGATCCCTCAGGCAAAAACCGGCCCAATGTTCTACCCTCTTCAGACCAGACTGACTTGCAATATGCAGACAGAGAAGGAAGTTGCAATAGGCCCGTGCAACCCAAGGTTTGACACCAACAGAAATCCTCTCAACCCAAACCCTCAACTCTAACCCTAACCCTCAACCCTTACCTCAACTCTAACCCTAGCCTCAACCCTAACCCTAGCCTCAACCCCAACCCTAGCCTAAACCCTAACGCTAGCCTCAGCTCAGGTGTTACTTGGCAGGTGTCAGTATGATGAGTGTACCTCCCACTGAAACCCAGACATCTAGTTTGAACCCCACAGTGCTGTGATGATCAGACCCAGAGACAGAGACCCAGAGCTCAGACCAGTCCAACCCAGGGGAAGAGGCCTCCACCCTGGCCTTCTCCACCTCCCCCTCCCCTGGAGAGACAGCAGGTGCCCTTTAAAACTGACAGGCTTTTCTTCTCCAGGCTCACCCAGGCTCTCAGGGATCATTACTGAACTGTTAGTCCCAGGGGTCCACTGTTCTGTTCGGTGGTGGGTAGGAGGTCTCAGTAAGTCAGTTCAGTACTGGATATGAATAAGAATGGAGAAGAAAGGAGGATCAGTGTGTGAAATCGTAGCATTGTAATGCTTCTCTGAAATACAAGTATATAATAGTGTTTTCAAATGGCTTATGTTGTTGCCTTGGCAAGACAATGACAAAGGTGTTGGCTGATGCAGAAACAGACTGGTACTCAGCAGGCTGTAATTGGATCACTAGGTGCACTCTACAGTATCACATATGCTGCTTCTCTGTGGGCTCCCGACATACGACTAACAGAACACCTCCATCTCCTCTATCTGGTGGGACTTGGGAATGCTAGGGACTTGGGAATGCTAGGGACTTGGGAATGCTAGGGACTTGGGAATGCTAGGGACTTGGAAATGCTAGAGACTTGGGAATGCAAGGGACTTGGGAATGCTAGGGACTTGGGAATGGTAGAAACTTCGGAAAGGTAGGGGCTTGGGAATGGGAGGGACTTGGGAATGGTAGGGACTTAGGAATGGTAGGGACTTGGGAATGGTAGAAACTTCGGAAAGGTAGGGACTTGGGAATGGGAGGGACTTGGAAATGGTAGGGACTTGGGAATGGTAGGAACTTCTGAAAGGTAGGGACTTGGGAATGGTAGGGACTTTGGAATGGTACGAACTTCGGAAAGGTAGGGACTTGGGAATGGGAGGGACTTGGGAATGCTAGGGACTTGGAAATGCTAGAGACTTGGGAATGCAAGGGACTTGGGAATGCTAGGGACTTGGGAATGGTAGAAACTTCGGAAAGGTAGGGGCTTGGGAATGGGAGGGACTTGGGAATGGTAGGGACTTAGGAATGGTAGGGACTTGGGAATGGTAGAAACTTCGGAAAGGTAGGGACTTGGGAATGGGAGGGACTTGGAAATGGTAGGGACTTGGGAATGGTAGGAACTTCTGAAAGGTAGGGACTTGGGAATGGTAGGGACTTTGGAATGGTACGAACTTCGGAAAGGTAGGGACTTGGGAATGGGAGGGACTTGGGAATGGTAGCGACTTAGGAATGGTAGGGACTTGGGAATGGTAGGGACTTGGGAATGGTAGGAACTTGGGAATGGTAGGAACTTCGGAAATGTAGGGACTTGGGAATGGTAGTGACTTCTGAAAGGTAGGGACTTGGGAATGGGAGGGACTTGGAAATGGTAGGGACTTGGGAATGGTAGGAACTTCTGAAAGGTAGGGACTTGGGAATGGTAGGGACTTTGGAATGGTACGAACTTCGGAAAGGTAGGGACTTGGGAATGGGAGGGACTTGGGAATGGTAGCGACTTAGGAATGGTAGGGACTTGGGAATGGTAGGAACTTGGGAATGGTAGGAACTTCGGAAATGTAGGGACTTGGGAATGGTAGTGACTTCTGAAAGGTAGGGACTTGGGAATGGTAGGGACTTGGGAATGGTAGGGACTTAGGAATGGTAGGGACTTGGGAATGGTAGTGACTTCTGAAAGGTAGGGACTTGAGAATGGTGGGGACTTGGGAATGGTAGGGACTTGGGAATGGTAGGAACTTCGGAAAGGTAGGTACTTGGGAATGGTAGGAACTTCGGAAAGGTAGGGACTTAGGAATGGTAGTGACTTTGGAATGGTGGGGACTTGGGAATGGAAGGGACTTGGGAATGGTAGGAACTTCGGAATGGTGGGGACTTGGGAATGGTAGGAATTTGGGAATGGTGGGGACTTGGGAATGGAAGGGACTTGGGAATGGTAGGGACTTGGTTGTGGGAAGAGTCTAGCTTTTGTGATACTGACTCACCACATAGACACCTAGTTATTCCTGTACAGTATACATAGGTTTAAGACTCTGCTGTCTCCCACCCCATAGACACCTAGTTATTCCTGTACTGTGTAGATAGGTTTAAGACTCTTCTATCTCTTCCCTGTTCAGGTGAATGGCAGGGACTACTCCAAGGCCAGCCATGACGAGATGGTGGAGGTCATCAGAAGAGACCCCATTGTGGTGCAGGTCGTCCGTCGCCATGGCAACCCCGCACATTCACATCAGACATTACAGGAAGTTCACGTGGTGGACGTGTGCACGCAGACGGACATCACTTTTGAACACATCATGGCCCTGGCTAAGCTGAGGCCTGCTACTCCACCTGTACCCGACATCTGCCCCTTTCTGCTGTCAGACAGGTGAGGGGCATCTAATCCTAACCCTAACCTTAACATTAACCTTATCCCTTACCCTAACCCTAGCCTTAAAACTTACCCTAACCTTAACATTAACCTTATCCCTTACCCTAGCCTTAAAACTTACCCTAACCTTAACATTAACCTTATCCCTTACCCTAGCCTTAAAACTTACCCTAACCTTAACATTAACCTTATCCCTTACCCTAACCCTAGCCTTAAAACTTACCGTAACCCTAGCCTCAACTCTAACCCTAACCTGTTATCTGCCCCTTCCTGCTGTCGGCCATGTTGCCATAGAGATAACCTCACTAGGGGTTAATATACAGGGAGCCAGGATTTGAGAACCATTGTTGTAGAACTCTGTCTGAGTAATACATGTCCTGTATGTGACTCATGGGTTTGGCCTGAATTTTCTGCCGGAACTTTCTAATAGATAAACCCTTTATTCAGAAAGAACGTGGGTTACCCTTGAATATGAATGAATGACATGTGGATAATGTAATAATATGTGCCATTAGTAGACACTTTTATCCAAAGTGACTTACTGTGGTGAATGTCTACATTTGTATGAGTGGCCCCTTGGATAGTTCTCCTCAAGATGGAGATGCTTTATTATGGGTTACATCAACCTGATGTGGTTGATCAGAGCCTCTACTGTATCATGGAGGACAGCAGCATTACTGCCCCCTCCCCAGTACAGCTGATCACATCCCTTTAATGTCATTAGGATGCTCTCCAACTGGCATGTAATCATTGTGTCTGCAGTGCAGCCAGACTGCTGCATCCATTCCCTTTAAGAGTTTACAAGGTGATTAAAAACAAACGGAGTGACTGTTATACAGAGCTCCGTTCATTCTCAGTCTATTTATAGGTCTTTACTGGGCCAGAAATGAAATACATTATGTCCTATAAACTACAAATCATCCGTTCCCTGGTCTGTGATACGGCTGATAAGGGGGAGGCAGAATGGATGCTGCTGTGATTCTAAACAACAGTGATGTTACTGTGGGCTGGTTATACCAGGGCTGACATGTCTCTGTATAGGTGCCAACTGTTAATCAATATATTACAGAGGAGACAAAGCTGTCTTTTCACAGCTTCTGTCACTTACATGGGTTTTTTGTCTTGATAAAATGTGTCCATGTTTAAAATGAAACAATGTGTGTATAGATCCCTGTCATTAGTTGCTTTCCTGGAGGTTGTAAAATGGATTTTATGTTAGCGACCAATATGCACAACACAGGGAGAAAGGTGTTGAAACCAGCTTGCAACTCACACATCTGTCTATCTCCTCTTCCCCCTCTCTCTTCCTCTCATTCTGTCTCTCCTCAGCTGTCACTCCATCCACACCATGGAGCATGAATTCTACGAGTGTCCAGAGTACCTCTCCAACACCCCAGCTGAAGTGGACAGGCCAGAGGAGTTTGAGTATGAGGTAAATCAATATGGAGCCACACAAGTTCCTGCGATGACAATTCTCCCACAGCGGTTATATTGACAAGTCATCTGTCTCTTGGTCAAATACAGTGTTCCCTACTTATTCACTGCAAAGATAATTACAACCACATCTCCCCCGTAGCTCATTATGTCACTGGAATGATAAAGATTAAAATACCGGTATGAATCTTATTACCTCAATTTGGTATGTTTTCCCTATAAACAATGACACTTTTCAGATACAGTTGGAGTGTTGAAAAATAGCCTGTCTGGGAGGCTGGGTGGAGATTGTAATTTGTGTCAGAGAGGCAGTGACCGTGGGAGACGTGAGGTGATGGGTGACGTGGTAGTGTGTGTGTGTTTGTGCAGTGGTGCTGCTCGTATAATGGGTGCCCGTGGTTCGCTGCACAGGATTCTGGGTCATTAGTGTTCCTCTGCTGTCAGCTGTGGTTTAACGGCCACTTCTGACTAAATGGATGGATGTCTCTCTGTGTGAAAGAGGGATGAGAGACAGCGTGAAGTTCGAGCACACACTCACAGACACACACAAGTGCACACACAGTCACACACACTCGCAGGCAGGTGGACACACACGCACACACACACACACACACACACACACACACAGTCTGGCCAGCCCAACTGAGGCAGGGTCAGTGTCAGGTCGTGACCTGATTACTGTTGTTATGGCTACTCCTTCCCCTCACACAGCTGGCCCTCAGTTACTCTTTGTTCAGTCAAGTGTATCTAACTGTACCCTGAATGGCCTTGCTCCTCAGTAGCCCCGGCAGCTCAGGAACATTAGCTGTGAAGGATGTGTTTAGCCTGGCTTCACACTACTGCAGTGTAACTTAAGGACAGCTACAGGGCAGCTGTGGGAGGTTTTTCTTCCCAGTGGCTCGCTATAAAAACAACACACAGATACAGATGATCTTCTAATCAAGACTAGCGTGGTCTCTCTAACCTCAGTACATCCACAGATTATTACTAGGTCCCGTGCTGACGAGTATAAGGTTGTGTCCTGTAGCTCTATAAGAGTTAATGTACTGTCTGCACGACACACTGTGATTTGTCACTCTAGGAGGGAGTCTCTAATCTAAGCTCAAACGTCTCCAGATTACAAGGTTGTGTCCTGTACTACTCAGTGTGATTGTTCTCTCGAGTAATGCCCTCTGACAGTAGTGAGCTAGTGTTCTCTGATCTCTCAGTACATGGTAGTTAATCAACAGTGATGGTGCGTTCGTGTCAACCACTTTTCTCGACCGTTCTGACCCGTTCTAAACTGTGTGGAAGTGTGGAGTCTACTCGCCAGTAACAGCTGAGACCTAGTCAAAAGTGCCCTCCCTCCTCAGTTTGTCCTCTGTTTGTTGTGGCTAGATGTCAAAGAAATTAATATATTTTTTAAAATCTTTCCCAAACTGCCAGCCAGAAAGAATCCTTTGGAAATTAGGCTATCCCTTTAATTAGGCTATCCCTTTAATTAGCCTATCCCTTTAATTAGGCTATCCCTTTAATTAGGCTGTCCCTTTAATTAGGCTATCCCTTTAATTAGCCTATCCCTTTAATTAGGCTATCCCTTTAATTAGGCTATCCCTTTAATTAGCCTATCCCTTTAATTAGGCTATCCCTTTAATTAGGCTGTCCCTTTAATTAGGCTATCCTTTTAATTAGCCTATCCCTTTAATTAGGCTATCCCTTTAATTAGCCTCTCTTTTTCATGAGGGTATCCCTTTAATTAGGCTATCCCTTTAATGAGGTTATCCCTTTAATTAGGGTATCCCTGATATAGTCCCTTCTTTTGACCCCCTGCCATCCAACTGTAACTCCACACGTAAAATAACTTTGGCAGAGCAAAATGTCAAACTGTAAAATTATATCTTTCTGTTTCTTCCCAACACAGCAGTGACCAAACAGACAGGGGTTAATACACCTGCAACATTAAGGGAACACGCTGTGTAGTAAATGCCATCAGTGCCACCATCAAAGACATCCCCAGTGGGACACCCATCTGTGTTTTATTTGATATGAGGTTTTAGTGCTATTGATGTACAGACCACCCTCTGGGCAGTGGACATGTGTTACCATGGTGAGGAGAGATTAGGAACCACACAACAAGAATAAGCAAAGACCACAGGAGGTGGAATGTCATTTATCAGACAATAATTCAACATCAATTGCAGTCTCAACTGGTGTGGAATGGTGCAGCTTTAGTACCAATGTCACAGCATGTCATGGTGATACTGGGTTACTTGTTGAATTTGTTTGAGTGATACAGTTGGTTTACATTTAAACGCACGCACGCACGCACGCACGCACGCACGCACGCACGCACACACACACACACACACACACACACACACACACACACACACACACACACACACACACACACACTCCTCAGAAGAGGAGGACGAGATCCGTTACACACACACATATTATTTCACCCTTTGCAGAGACTTACTGGAGAACTGTGTATTACTTCCTATGAGCTGTTGATCAACATGTTGGTCTTGGTAAAGTTGAGGCACCAAAGTATGTGTCAGTTAAAGGGGGATTTCCCCCTGGGGGAATCTGGGCTTGTTTTCATCATGTCTGAGGCATTTCTAGGACAGTGATATGTGTTTCACACATAACTGCCCAGGAGGAAGGCAGGTCAGGGCATCACACTCTGAATGATACACCCTATGACAGCTTCCGGTGTATTGATGGTGGGCGGGGGGGGGGTTGGGGGGGCGAAATCTGAAAATGAATGTAATCCTACTTTGTGGTGTTTCATGAAGGCTCTATGTTAAACTGATCACACTATAAGGCTCTATGTTAAACTGATCACACTATAAGGCTCTATGTTAAACTGATCACACTATAAGGCTCTATGTTAAACTGATCACACTATAAGGCTCTATGTTAAACTGATCACACTATAAGGCTCTATGTTAAACTGATCACACTGATCACACTATAAGGCTCTATGTTAAACTGATCACACTATAAGGCTCTGTGTTAAACTGATCACACTATAAGGCTCTATGTTAAACTGATCACACTGATCACACTATAAGGCTCTATGTTAAACTGATCACACTATAAGGCTCTATGTTAAACTGATCACACTAAGGCTCTATGTTAAACTGATCACACTATAAGGCTCTATGTTAAACTGATCACACTATAAGGCTCTATGTTAAACTGATCACACTGTATGTTTTTGTGGATGTAGATGTGGTTGTCCTTGTTGGACAGGGCCAGTGGACGTCTTTCAGCGATGTTCCTATTGTCCGATTCATTGCTAAATATACAAGCATTGTTTCCAGTCTCGTAAAGACTACAACTTGTGTTGGGTGGTGCTTCGTGGTCTGGCTCCTGTTCCTCCTCCAATAAGTTTTTTTTTTAAAAGATACTATATCAACAATTCTATTTTTACTTCTAATTGAGAATAATCCGTTTTGCTGTGAAGGGAAAAAAATCAATGGTATCTCATCACGTCTCAGCTGGCGTCAAAATGGATTTCCTAACAGTCCAGTCTGATAATCCCTCTGGTAATCTTTGGTCACCGCATCATTCTTGATAGCCGCAAGCCACTAGGAGAATCAGGGTGAATATCTGGTAGGTAGAACAGTGAAGGTAACACATTTTTGCGTTTGTTGTAATGAGCACAGCCAGGCACAGAACGCCACATGGGCATGATGACAAACAATAGTGAAAAACAAAAGTTTACAAAGTAATCTTCTGAGATTACTCTGTGTTGGTCATTCGAGGTAAACAATGGCATTATTCAAGTTTGTGGGCACGCCCCCTCTACCTAGCAGGCGGTATCAGCATTCGCTATGAATGCTGGACTTTGTAGTTCGCTATGAGCAGACAATACACATTAAGTCAAAACTTCCCGATATTAACAGTGAAATGAAAATGCCCGAGTTCTAGCTTGTGGTTTGGATAATTGTGATGTTTATGATGAAAACATCATGTTGTTAATATAGTCATGGCTATATGCCATGGCAAGTCCAGGGTGACATTCCCCTTTCATGAACAACTGGAACAAGGCTTGAAGGGACTGGAGTCTGAACCCCACTAGAGTGAATGGTGAATATTTCATCACTGTGGTAACCACAGCCTACTCAGCAACGGGGATCTACACTGGCTCCAAGCTGAATATCCTCAGTAAAAATGACCAGAGGGCCTTAATGTTGAAAGCGTCCGATTTTCAGTGCTTCTGTATAATTATCTCATACTTATCTCACTTTTGAAAAGGATAATTCACCCTTCTGTGTCACTAACCTACTTCCTATACGATGAATGAAGTCAGTACCGTATGTTCTTGGCAACAAGCTCAGTGACAATTCTCAGAGAGTAAGCTCAGAGTATTCATAAAGCATTTCAGAGAGGGCTGATCTAGGATCAGATCCCCCCTGCCCATTCATTATAAACTGAAAGCCTAAACTGATCCTAGATCAGCACTCCTACGCTGAGACGTTTTTGGAATCAGCTCTTGAACTTGAAAAGAACAAGGTCATTATGAAGTCTGTGCCGGTAACACATCTCTGTTGGACTCTCCTCCTCCTCTCCTCTCCTCCTCCTCTCCTCTCCTCCTCCTCTCCTCCCTCTCCTCTCCTCTCCTCCTTCTCCTCTCATCCTTCTCTCCTCTCCTCCTTCTCTGCTCTCCTCCTTCTCTGCTCTCCTCCTCCTCTCCTCCTTCTCTGCTCTCCTCCTCCTCTCCTCCTTCTCTGCTCTCCTCCTCTCCTCTCCATTGTGAATTCTGTCTCTGTTCTGTCTCTACAGCAGGTAGAGCTCTGTCGGCTCAACAGTCAGGAGAAGTTGGGTCTGACGCTGTGCTATCGGACTGATGATGAAGAGGATACAGCTATCTACGTCAGCCACGTAAGAACCACCACCACCATCAGCATCCTTAGGAGCCATGGGCCCAATTCAGACTTAGGAAATGTACGGCTTTCCTACGCACTTCTCAGTAGCTGATAATCAGACTTCATGCAGGTGTTAACAGGCTTTGCAGGCGTGGCTTCCTAGCTGAATACATTTAATTCAACTGCTGAAAAAAACTCCCACTTGCTGTCCATCAGATTTTCCTGTGGAGTTTTCGTTTAATAGGGGTTTCAGTACATTTATGTATAACCATTCCTTTAAAGTTGGTGTACCTTATATTATAATTTTCTCGACAGGCTCACTAGAATAGATGGAGAGAACGGTTCAGAATATTAGGAATCAATGAAAGAAAACCATATATTGTAAATACATGCATATTCGTGTCCTGTTCACCACCAATTGGTTGATTTGAAAATACTCTGATCTTGTATATTATTTAGGGTTAGGAAAGTATTTATGAATAATTTCATAAAAGTTTGGCGAGCCTTTACGCACAACATATATTGGTGAATCAAAAATACAGTGGTTTGATTCATTCTTAAAGTTTCCATATTCACTTGTTCAATTCATGACATATTGAAAGGTGAGAAAAGTGTACAACAGGGGTGGAACAGTAGTCCTATAAATCTACTGTAATAATCCTCACTGATCATAGAACCGTGATGACAGCGGTCCAGTCATGGTGAACCGTGCACCAGGGTCCAGGTTTAACCTGCTACGTGTGCTCTGAGTTCCAGAATTGATTCAAATAGGCTACGTCCTAAATTACTGCACAGCTTGTAATACGTTAGCCTAATATGCTCTACTGTAGCTAGCAATCCTCAGGAACAAACACACGAACGTGACAGAGGAAGGTTTAACTAACGACGTTGTGGAATGATGCAAAATGTAAGGAAACAAACACTAAAGGGACAGTTATAAATGAATGTGAGTTTACCTGAAGGTGACTACCGATAGTCATTCATATTTAACATGATACAAGTTGCAAAAAACACAGTGAACAGTCCAGGCATATAATTAAAACATTCTAGAAATCAACTCGGTAGTTATGTTTCAGTTTGCTGCCATATGACTGGTTTCACATTTGTCTCCAGTGATCATAAGGTGAAATAGAACTAAAACAATGGTATATTTGAAATCCCCTTTTCCAAATGGCTTATTCATTCACTGCATATCCATCGCCAAACCCACTGGCTCCAGGTCATCTATAAGTCTTTGCTAGGTAAAGCCCCACCTTATCTCAGCTCACTGGTCACCATAGCAACACCCACCCGTAGCACACGCTCCAGCAGATATATTTCACTATATACACCAAAGCTAACACCTCCTTTGGCCACCTTTTCTTCCAGGTCTCTGCTGCCAATGACTGGAACGAATTGCAAAAATCTCTGAAGCTGGAGTCTTATATCTCCCTCTCTAACTTTAAGCATCAGCTGTCAGAGCAGTTTACCGATCACTGTACCTGTACACAGCCAATCTGTAAATAGCCCACCCAACTACCTCATCCCCATATTGTTATTTATCCTCTTGCTCTTTTGCACCCCAGTATCTCTACTTGCACATCATCATCTGCACATCTATCACTCCAGTATTAATGCTAAATTGTAATTATTTTCTCCCCTAGAGCCTGTTTATTGCCTACCTCCCTACTCTTCTACATTTGCACACACTGTACATAGATTTTTCTATTATTTTGTGTTATTGACTGTATGTTTGTTTATGTGTGACTCTGTGTTGTTGTTTTTGTCGCAGTGCTTTGCTTTACCTTGGCCAGGTCACAGTTGTAAATGAGAACTTGTTCTCAACTAGCCTACCTGGTTAAATAAAGGTTAAATAAAATAAATGAACATTTAACAAAATTACCTAGCTCTTATGAAACAAATTCCCGTCAATCAAATGTATTTATAAAGCCCTTTTTACATCAGCCGATGTCACAAAGTGCTACACAGAAACCCAGCCTGAAACATCAAACGGCAATTGGTCTTATCAATAGGTCTTATCAATAGGTCTTATCAATAGATATTATCAATAGGTCTTATCAATAGGTCTTATCAATAGGTCTTATCAATAGATATTATCAATAGGTCTTATCAATAGGTCTTATCAATAGATATTATCAATAGATATTATCAATAGGTCTTATCAATAGGTCTTATCAATAGATATTATCAATAGGTCTTATCAATAGGTCTTATCAATAGATATTATCAATAGGTATTATCAATAGGTCTTATCAATAGGTCTTATAAATAGATATTATCAATAGATATTATCAATAGGTCTTATCAATAGGTCTTATCAATAGGTCTTATCAATAGGTCTTTTCAATAAGTGTTATCAAAAGGTCTTATCAATTCGTACATGACAGTACGTGGGGAATGGTGTTATTTCTATCTGAACAAAGAAAGTAGATGTTTTTACACTTGGAACTGACAAGTTGCTCGACCACATTCATTGTTTCGTGGTGCATAAGGGTGGTGGAATTGTGAGGGAATTATGTCAAGGTCAGAATACGGTGTATCTGTAGACACACCTCCGCTACACCTTCATTTCTTTCATCTTACACACGAACAAATAGCGAATGAATAGCGTGCTATGCTCATGCTTAAATTCAAGGTCAGAATACGCATGGAGAGAAAAGTGCATAAAAAAAGAGAATTATGTTCCATGAATGCGCGCTTAACTCTGGTCGGAATTACCCGTTAGGAGACTCGATCTTCCCCAGAGAAGTGTCCTGTTTGGTGGGACACAGATCTATCCATGCCCCCAGGAAGGGCTTGGTTAACTGGAAGGGCTTGGTTAACAGGAAGGGCTTGGTTAACAGGAAGGGCTTGGACACAGATCTATCCAGGGCTTGGCCCCCAGGAAGGGCTTGGTTAACAGGAAGGGCTTGGTTAACTGGAAGGGCTTGGTTAACTGGAAGGGCTTGGTTAACTGGAAGGGCTTGGTTAACAGGAAGGGCTTGATTAACAGGAAGGGCTTGGTTAACAGGAAGGGCTTGGTTAACAGGGAGGGCTTGGTTAATAGGAAGGGCTTGGTTAACAGGGAGGGCTTGGTTAACAGGAAGGGCTTGGTTAACAGGAAGGGAAGAGACACGGTGTGTTAGAATAAATAAAACAAGGAATCCCACCACATATCAATTACCTTTTACAGTCAGAAGCAATTAAAAGATAACTGTGAATTCCCATTTGATATCATATAATGTTGTGGAATATTGACTGACTTCAACTGAATTAGAAGGTGTTAAGGAATGAGGAGGTGTTTGAATGTTTGCCAATAACATATATTTTGCTCCAAATGAACCATGCATGGAGCTAGAGGAGAGGAAAGCAAGTGAAGTTTGAAATACTCCCCTCGTTCTGTTCAATATTCTAATTGAGGATTTTAATTAGTCCACAGTGAGTGACACCCTTCCTTCTCGTCTCCTGCAGAGTGTAAAATGACACATATTCCCACCACCGCCTCTGCATACCAAAGACTGAAACAAAGAGCAGAGAGACAGCTGAGTGGAAATAATGTCTCTCAGACTAAAGTAAAGCTAAAGCTCTCATTCTGGTGGTGTCTGTGTGTGTGTGTGTGTGCGGTATTGCCTTGCTCTTACACCAGCTTCCTCTTCAATAAGGAAGCGTTACCTCAGGTAAAGTAGGAACAGCACCTGCAGTTGCCTCATACCCCTCTAACATCATGTAATAAACCTAAACAGCATATCTATATATATTTTCATTCCAGAACATGCTAATGAGCCTCATTCAAATGTATTTCTGTGTTGGTGTCACTTTCCTTATGGAAGCACAGGTCTGTTTTCCCGGTTGGTTTTGAACACCTACGTAGGGCTCTTGATCTTGACTCTGAGAACTACAAAGCGTTTGAAGTAATTGCAGAGAAATGGAAGCGGTACTGAAATCATACCAAGTAGATTAGATTCCCTCAAAAACGTATCCACAGGGATTGCCTGTGAAAAATATGAAATGTTATTATTGAAATTAGAAATGTCTACACATTTTCAGCTGAATCATTCCTGACTTATTAATACACTTCCAATGTTAATTCTCTCTTGCTGAGCTCCTTATTTTGATGTTCAGTTCTTTGATGAAAGAAATGCTTGTTTTTTGTAACTGAAATTCAAAGGTAGGAAGAAAAAACTCTGAACACATATCGTCAAGGGAACGATTTGAGATTCGATACAAGCACTCCCCAAAAACTGAAAACAAAATAATGAGAAAATCAATAAATGTTGAAATGAGTTTTCTCATGAAGATTCATTCCCTTTTCTTAAACCAGGCGGGAAGATGGTTGTTGACACCAACATCAGTGTTATCATGGTGGACAGCTACCACACTAATAAACTACAATCCATACTGTCATATTTCAAACTATATCTTGCGACCCAAATGGCACCCTATACTCTATATAGTACACTACTAGAGCCCTATGGACCATGCTCAAAAGTAGTGCACTATTTAGGGAATAGGGTGCCATTGGGGACACACATCCTATTACCATATGAGCTCAATGGAAGTTTTGAGGAATGGTTGGATGCTCGGCGTTGTATTGTTGAACTAATATCTTCAGATGGGGATCTTCACAAGAAGAGAAAGCAATGAAGGTGTTTGATAATGATCCACCAGACAGTGGCATGGCAACAGTAGTGACTTGGGTATCCAGCTGCCTGTTCTAGCAGACAGTGACATGGCAACAGTAGTGACTTGGGTATCCAGCTGCCTGTTCTAGCAGACAGTGGCATGGCAACAGTAGTGACTTGGGTATCCAGCTGCCTGTTCTAGCAGACAGTGGCATGGCAACAGTAGTGACTTGGGTATCCAGCTGCCTGTTCTAGCAGACAGTGGCATGGCAACAGTAGTGACTTGGGTATCCAGCTGCCTGTTCTAGCAGACAGTGACATGGCAACAGTAGTGACTTGGGTATCCAGCTGCCTGTTCTAGCAGACAGTGACATGGCAACAGTAGTGACTTGGGTATCCAGCTGCCTGTTCTAGCAGACAGTGACATGGCAACAGTAGTAACGTGTGTGTATGGCGTCTGGATTGATTTGTTGTTTTGTTTGTTCAGGTTGGACCCAACAGCATTGCTGCCAGGGACGGGCGCATTAGGGAAGGAGATCGAATATTACAGGTACGTATTTTCATCTCAAGAACAATTACATGAGCGCAACCACACACACACACACACACGCAACCACACACACACTCTCTCACACACACACACACACTCACACACACATACACACACGCAAGCACACACACTCAAAGGCACCCTCCCTGTAAGCTCTCTTCTAGGAGCAGAGCTGTTGTTGTCTTCGGGCTACAGATCATATGCATATTTAATGGCTACACTTAAGCTGGAAAATGAAAGTCCTTAGTGTTGTTTTCACACAGCAGCACCACATCCTCCCTGGCGGGTCTCTCTCTCTCTGAGAACTGTAGAGCCACCTGGTGGGTCTCTCTCTCTCTCTCTGAGAACTGTAGAGCCACCTGGCGGGTCTCTCTCTCTCTCTCTCTGAGAACTGTAGAGCCACCTGGCGGGTCTCTCTCTCTCTCTCTGAGAACTGTAGAGCCACCTGGCTGGGTAGAGCCACCTGGCGGGTCTCTCTCTCTCTCTCTCTGAGAACTGTAGAGCCACCTGGTGGGTCTCTCTCTCTCTCTCTGAGAACTGTAGAGCCACCTGGCGGGTCTCTCTCTCTCTCTCTGAGAACTGTAGAGCCACCTGGCGGGTCTCTCTCTCTCTCTCTCTCTGAGAACTGTAGAGACACCTGGTGGGTCTCTCTCTCTCTCTCTGAGAACTGTAGAGCCACCTGGCGGGTCTCTCTCTCTCTCTCTGAGAACGGTAGAGCCACCTGGCGGGTCTCACTCTCTCTCTGAGAACTATAGTGCCACCTGGCGGGTCTCTCTCTCTCTCTCTGAGAACTGTAGAGCCACCTGGCGGGTCTCTCTCTCTCTCCCTTAGAACTGTAGAGCCACCTGGTGGGTCTCTCTCTCTCTCTGAGAACTGTAGAGCCACCTGGCGGGTCTCTCTCTCTCTCTGAGAACTGTAGAGCCACCTGGCGGGTCACATCAGAGGGAGAGAAAGGAGTGTGGAAGTGGGTTTGAGTGTGAGAGTGTGTGTGTGTGTGTGCTTCTAGTTTTACTATCCTTGTGGGGACCAGAAGTCCTCACAAAGATAGTAAATCAAGGAACATGTGGACAAGTAGGGACATTTCGTTGATCCCCACAAGGAAAACGGCTATTTTAGGTTTTAGGGGTTAGGTTTAGGGTTAGGGTTACAATTAAGATTAGGGTTAGACTTTGAGTCAGTGTTAGGGTTACATTTAGGGTTAGGTAAAGGGTTTAGGGAAAATATAATTTTGAATAGGAATCAATTGTTTGGTACCCACTTGGATAGTAAATTAAACGTGCGTGTGTGTGTGTGTGTGTGTGCGGTGTGTGTTAGCTGTGTTAGGTGTGAACAGAGATTAGAAGTAGTAGTCAGTGATTTCTACACTCTCCCAGTAGTAGCAGTAATGATGTTAGGTGACTGGTGGACCCAAACACTGCACAGTCTCTTCTGATTGGAGGGCTAAGCCCCGGTTGTATTCTGATTGGAGGGCTGAGCCCTGGTGTTCTCTGGGTCCCATTATCTCTCTGTGACAAGCCCATTACTCTGCAGGGGAAAGATGAACGCCACCTGTCACAGTACAGTTAATTGTATGTCTGGATGGGCGCAGTGCTCCGCTGAGACCAGCCTTTCATGAACACCGTGCAGCTCTCTCTCTCTCTCTCTCGCTCTCTCTCGCTCTCTCTCGCTCTCTCTCCCATGGCCGTGGCTGGCCCCCACTGCCCTCCATCTTTAATCAATGCAGAGAAGACAGGACACAGAGCAGACCAGACATCCTCTGCCTGCCTGTGAAAGTGTGAATTCATAATTGACTGGAGGTGCTTTTCTCAGAGAGACGGAGAGGTGGAGGGAGAGATTAAAAGGGGGATGGTTTCCTCAAACACTCCATCTTCTGTGATGGAGGAGTTAAGTGAATGACTGTGATGTGCACTGTATAGAGGCGGAAGGAAGTCATTTAAAGGGGGATGGTTTCGTCAGTCAGTTTAATCGCTGTATGTACAATATGTGAGTGAGTGTGTACTGGAGACAGTACTTTCTAATCTCTTTGTGTACTAGATACAGAACTTTCTAATCTCTTTGTGTACTAGATACAGTACTTTCGCATCTCTTTGTGTACTAGATACAGTACTTTCTTATCTCTCTGTGTATTAGATACAGTACTTTCTAATATCTTTGTGTACTAGATGCAGTACTTTCTAATCTCTTTGTGTACTAGATGCAGTACTTTCTAACATCTTTGTGTACTAGATACAGTACTTTCTAATATCTTTGTGTACAAGATACATTACTTTCTAATCTCTTTGTGTACTAGATGCAGTACTTTCTAACATCTTTGTGTACTAGATACAGTACTTTCTAATATCTTTGTGTACAAGATACAGTACTTTCTAATCTCTTTGTGTACAAGATACAGTACTTTCTAATATCTTTGTGTACAAGATACAGTACTTTCTAATCTCTTTGTGTATGTGTTTTACATCATTTCTTCATTAATTCTTCTTCCGTGATGGAGTTTAGTTGTCAGTGAGTGTAACAGACAGTAACAGGATCTCTTTCTTAATCAGTATGTGTGGACTATATATTTTCTCATCTCTTTACGTGCGTGTTACCAGATCAATGGCTGTGACGTACAGGACAGGCAGGAAGCTTTCACTCTCCTGTCCAATGAGGAGTCCAGGAGTATCGTTCTCCTGGTGACCAGACCAGAGGAGGCGTGGTTGGATGAGGAGCACAATGAACTCCTAGAGGAGCTGAAGATGGAGATCCTTGAGGAGAGGAGGAACGAGGAGGTGCAGAAGACAGGAGGAGGAGAGGAGCAGGTGAGAACAGCCTGGGGAATATAATATGAGATGGACATATTATTTGTCCATTATATACTTAAGAGTTCAAAACATTAGGAACACTTTCCTAATATTGCGTTGCACCCCTCCCAAATAGATCATATTTCAATGTTGAGAGTATAGATGTCCAGATATTGCTATTCTAGACAATACACATGTCCAGATATTGCTATTCTAGACAATACACATGTCCAGATATTGATATTCTAACAGTACAGATGTCCAGATATTGATATTCTAGGCAATACACATGTCCAGATATTGCAATTCTAGACAGTACACATATCCAGGTATTGCTATTCTAAATGCTTAAGAGCTGGTACTATGATGTGGGCTGATGCATGTTGATAGGCTCTAGTGTTGTAGAATATCTTCCATCTTCTCTACCACAACTCTTTGTTCTCTTTCCAGGCCAAACAGCTGGAGGAGGATGACGTCATGACAGACACGGCCACGTGTTCCTCCAATACTCAGGACAAAGACAGCGGCTTGGGGACGGGGCGCAACGAGGAGAGCTCCGAACAGGAAGTCCTCCTAGCCCGTGTCCACCGGAGGCCTGCCCAGGGCCTGAGAGACCGATGGAGGGCCAAGCATGGCCAGGGGCTGGGCAGGAGGGTGGTGGTACCCTCGGACACCCAGGGACCCAGGGGTCTGATCCAAGCCCAGGAGGGTGAGGGTGGAGTGGGGTTAGGACTGGAGTGTGACAGCCGCTTCAAGCAGCTCCTGGAGCTCAAGTGCCAGATCCGTAACAGCGGGGAGTGTGGTGTGTACTATAGCAGGAGAAGCACCATCGAGTGCAGCCTGACGGAGCAGAGCGGGGTGGGGGTCAGTGGTGGTGGAGGGATGGAACAGGAGCTGAGGATGTTGAACGATGAGCTGAGGAGTATCGAGCTGGAGTGTCAGAGCATCATGCAGGCCCACCAGCTCCGTAAGAACCAAAGGGATCCCCCCTGCACCCCTATGTGCTCCCCAGGACGAAGCCCCAAACATGGGCGTGAGCAGCATGCCAAGCTGGCCGATATCAACGAGCATCCAGGGGAGAGGCAGTGGGACAGCGACAAGCTAAGGGGGGACAAGGACAGCTCCAGTGCCTATAACACGGCTGAGAGCGCCAGGTCCACTCCTCTAGGCATGGAGAGATCCCCAGACCACTCTCTACAGAGACGCATCAGCCTCACCAACCAGAAGAACCTCCGGAGCACCATGGCAGTCTCCGGCCAGTCCATCTCCATCCCCATCCCAGACAGGTATGTAGACAATCAATCAAATGTGTTTTATTAAGCCCTTTTTAGCCTTGAGTTTAGAAAGGTGGGCCAGCAGCCGGAGGGTTGCCGGTTCCAATCCTGGGTCTGACGTTTCTATTTTAGAAAATGGATAATAATGTATTATTCTAATCTTCTTTTCAGAGAGCTCATGAGTGAGACCTCGACCGGGACCACCACACACAGCCGACAGGATCCCAACCCCAGCCCTGGAACCACGGTCATCTCCAGCAGCCCCGACCAGTCCAACCCTTCCCCCTCCGAGTCAGACCCGGCCCTGCCTGCAGACGACGAGCGCTGCGACCGCACCAGGAGCCACCGGGGGCCACGCAGGGCCCCTCCCTACCCGTCCCCTTACCACACAGCCCCCCAGCAGGGCGCCTCTCCAGCCCACGCCAGACACCTTCAGAGCTACATGCAGCAGCTCCTCCAGCAGACCTCCAGTCTGGAGACCTACTCCCAGTCCCAGCTCAGCCTCCTCAGCGTCTGCCGAGACCGCTCCACTCGCCCGGGGGAACCACGCCTCGAATGGAAGGTCAAAGTTCGAGCCGACGGGACGAAGTATGTAGCCCGGCGACCGGCGAGGGACCGGATTCTACGAGAACGGGCGCTGAGGATCAGGGAGGAGCGTAGTGGAGGGATGACCACGGACGACGACACTATGTCCGAGATGAAGATGGGGCGGTACTGGAGTAAAGAGGAGAGAAAGCAGCAGCTGGCCAGAGCCAGGGAGCAGAGGAGGAGGAGGGAGTACATGCAGAGGAGCCGGCTGGAGTGTCTCAGAGAGGGCCCTGGGAGCGGGGCCGAGGGCCGTAAAGAGGTCAACATCCTGGAACTCAGCCACAAGAAGATGATGAAGAAACGCAACAAGAAGATCCTGGATAACTGGATGACCATACAGGAACTAATGAGTCACGGGGCCAGAGCACCTGAGGACCAGGGGACTAAACAAGTACACAATGCCTTCCTGTCTGTTACTACAGTATAGGACCACAGCTTCGGGTAGAAGTTACCCTGTACACACAGATCTAGGATCATTTAAAACTACCCGGGTCGGGCATTAACCAAATCAAATCAAATTTTATTTGTCACATACACATGGTTAGCAGATGTTAATGCGAGTGTAGCGAAATGCTTGTGAGGAGTACCATTTGGACGATAATGAAAAACTGACCTCAGCGCAGTGTCTAGGGACAACCTTGCCCCATCTCTCTCTCTCTCTCATCGCGTCCATGCGGTATGACCTTACTTGCCTCGTTCAATGTGGCATTTTTTATAATGGGTAAAATCCTATATTTTTCACACTTTGTAAACTCAGTAACATTTTGTAAACTCTTTTTTTTACACTGGTTGTCGATGCACTGTGAAATGTTTTCTGTTTCTATCAAAATCAGAATTCTCTGTAAACCACATCATCATCAATCAAGTCAAAGACATCGTGGTACGTTATCATGTTTGCATTGTTTATCCAGCATGGCAGTGATTAACTGTAGTGGTCAGAAATGTACCATACACCTGAGAACAGACACTGGACTCTTGTGCAGAATCCTCCTTGTCTTTTACTGAGGTTCGACCATATAACTGCACAACCCTCTAAGACCCATTCAATATGCCAAGCTGGCCTTGCGAGTCAAGACACCACTACATCTCTGAAGGAGCTTTCATCATTTCTGAAAATGTCAACTCAGAGTTCTCTTGGAGAATTCTGAAGTCCTGAGAATGTCAACTCAGAGTTCTCTTGGAAAATTCTGAAGTCCTGAGAATGTCAATAATTCAGTGGTGTCTCAGAGGCTTTCAGTTTCTGAAGAGGGTTCATAGTCAATAATTCAGGGTTGAAGGGAACTAGTCAACAGTTTCTCAGTTTAAAACAGTCTTGAAGGAAGGGTTCACTAGTCAACAGTTTCCCAGTTTATAACAGTCTTGAAGGAGGGTTCACTAGTCAACAGTTTCTCAGTTTAAAACAGTCTTGAAGGGAAGGTTCACTAGTCAACAGTTTCTCAGTTTAAAACAGTCTTGAAGGAGGGTTCACTAGTCAACAGTTTCTCAGTTTATAACAGTCTTGAAGGAAGGTTCACTAGTCAACAGTTTCTCAGTTTAAAACAGTCTTGAAGGGAAGGTTCACTAGCCAACAGTTTCTCAGTTTAAAACAGTCTTGAAGGAGGGTTCACTAGTCAACAGTTTCTCAGTTTATAACAGTCTTGAAGGAGGGTTCACTAGTCAACAGTTTCTCAGTTTATAACAGTCTTGAAGGAGGGTTCACTAGTCAACAGTTTCTCAGTTTAAAACAGTCTTGAAGGGTTCACTAGTCAACAGTTTCTCAGTTTATAACAGTCTTGTTCAGTTTCCCAGTTTATAACAGTCTTGAAGGAGGGTTCACTAGTCAACAGTTTCTCAGTTTAAAACAGTCTTGAAGGTTTAAAACAGTCTTGAAGGGGTTCACTAGTCAACAGTTTCTCAGTTTAAAACAGTCTTGAAGGAGGGTTCACTAGTCAACAGTTTCTCAGTTTATAACAGTCTTGAAGGAAGGTTCACTAGTCAACAGGTCTTGAAGGGAAGGTTCACTAGTCAACAGTTTCTCAGTTTAAAACAGTCTTGAAGGAGGGTTCACTAGTCAACAGTTTCTCAGTTTATAACAGTCTTGAAGGAGGGTTCACTAGTCAACAGTTTCTCAGTTTATAACAGTCTTGAAGGAGGGTTCACTAGTCAACAGTTTCTCAGTTTAAAAACAGTTCACTTCAACAGTTTCTCAGTTTATAACAGTCTTGAAGGAGGGTTCACTAGTCAACAGTTTCTCAGTTTAAAACAGTCTTGAAGGAGGGTTCACTAGTCAACAGTTTCCCAGTTTAAAACAGTCTTGAAGGAGGGTTCACTAGTCAACAGTTTCCCAGTTTAAAACAGTCTTGAAGGAGGGTTCACTAGTCAACAGTTTCCCAGTTTAAAACAGTCTTGAAGGAGGGTTCACTAGTCAACAGTTTCCCAGTTTAAAACAGTCTTGAAGGAGGGTTCACTAGTCAACAGTTTCTCAGTTTAAAACAGTCTTGAAGGAGGGTTCACTAGTCAACAGTTTCTCAGTTTAAAACAGTCTTGAAGGAGGGTTCACTAGTCAACAGTTTCTCAGTTTAAAACAGTCTTGAAGGAGGGTTCACTAGTCAACAGTTTCTCAGTTTAAAACAGTCTTGAAGGGAAGTTTCACTAGTCAACAGTTTCTCAGTTTAAAACAGTCTTGAAGGAGGGTTCACTAGTCAACAGTTTCCCAGTTTAAAACAGTCTTGAAGGAAGGGTTCACTAGTCAACAGTTTCTCAGTTTAAAACAGTCTTGAAGGGAAGTTTCACTAGTCAACAGTTTCTCAGTTTATAACAGTCTTGAAGGAGGGGTTCATTAGTCAACAGTTTCCCAGTTTAAAACAGTTGAAGGAGTCAACAGTTTCCCAGTTTAAAACTAGTCTTGAAGGAAGGGTTCACTAGTCAACAGTTTCTCAGTTTAAAACAGTCTTGAAGGAGGGTTCACTAGTCAACAGTTTCTCAGTTTAAAACAGTCTTGAAGGGAAGTTTCACTAGTCAACAGTTTCTCAGTTTAAAACAGTCTTGAAGGGAAGGTTCACTAGTCAACAGTTTCTCAGTTTAAAACAGTCTTGAAGGAAGGGTTCACTAGTCAACAGTTTCTCAGTTTAAAACAGTCTTGAAGGAGGGTTCACTAGTCAACAGTTTCTCAGTTTAAAACAGTCTTGAAGGGAAGTTTCACTAGTCAACAGTTTCTCAGTTTAAAACAGTCTTGAAGGAGGGTTCACTAGTCAACAGTTTCCCAGTTTAAAACAGTCTTGAAGGAAGGGTTCACTAGTCAACAGTTTCTCAGTTTAAAACAGTCTTGAAGGAAGGGTTCACTAGTCAACAGTTTCTCAGTTTAAAACAGTCTTGAAGGACAGGTTCACTAGTCAACAGTTTCTCAGTTTAAAACAGTCTTGAAGGGAAGTTTCACTAGTCAACAGTTTCTCAGTTTAAAACAGTCTTGAAGGGAAGGTTCACTAGTCAACAGTTTCTCAGTTTAAAACAGTCTTGAAGGAAGGGTTCACTAGTCAACAGTTTCTCAGTTTAAAACAGTCTTGAAGGAGGGTTCACTAGTCAACAGTTTCCCAGTTTAAAACAGTCTTGAAGGAGGGTTCACTAGTCAACAGTTTCTCAGTTTAAAACAGTCTTGAAGGAGGGTTCACTAGTCAACAGTTTCTCAGTTTAAAACAGTCTTGAAGGAGGGGTTCACTAGTCAACAGTTTCTCAGTTTAAAACAGTCTTGAAGGAAGGGTTCACTAGTCAACAGTTTCTCAGTTTAAAACAGTCTTGAAGGAGGGTTCACTAGTCAACAGTTTCTCAGTTTAAAACAGTCTTGAAGGAAGGGTTCACTAGTCAACAGTTTCCCAGTTTAAAACAGTCTTGAAGGGAAGTTTCACTAGTCAACAGTTTCCCAGTTTAAAACAGTCTTGAAGGGAAGTTTCACTAGTCAACAGTTTCTCAGTTTATAACAGTCTTTCTTGAAGGAAGGGTTCACTAGTCAACAGTTTCTCAGTTTAAAACAGTCTTTCTTGAAGGAAGGGTTCACTAGTCAACAGTTTCTCAGTTTAAAACAGTTTTGAAGGAAAGGTTCACTAGTCAACAGTTTCTCAGTTTAAAACAGTCTTGAAGGAGGGGTTCACTAGTCAACAGTTTCTCAGTTTAAAACAATTTTGAAGGAAAGGTTCACTAGTCAACAGTTTCTCAGTTTATAACAGTCTTTCTTGAAGGAAGGGTTCACTAGTCAACAGTTTCTCAGTTTAAAACAGTCTTGAAGGAGGGTTCATTAGTCAACAGTTTCTCAGTTTAAAACAGTCTTGAAGGAGGGTTCACTAGTCAACAGTTTCTCAGTTTAAAACAGTCTTGAAGGGAAGGTTCACTAGTCAACAGTTTCTCAGTTTAAAACAGTCTTGAAGGGAAGGTTCACTAGTCAACAGTTTCTCAGTTTAAAACAGTCTTGAAGGAAGGGTTCACTAGTCAACAGTTTCTCAGTTTAAAACAGTCTTGAAGGAGGGGTTCACTAGTCAACAGTTTCTCAGTTTATAACAGTCTTGAAGGAAGGTTCACTAGTCAACCGTTTCTCAGTTTAAAACAGTCTTGAAGGGAAGGTTCACTAGTCAACAGTTTCTCAGTTTAAAACAGTCTTGAAGGAAGGGTTCACTAGTCAACAGTTTCTCAGTTTAAAACAGTCTTGAAGGAGGGTTCACTAGTCAACAGTTTCTCAGTTTATAACAGTCTTGAAGGAGTGTTCACTAGTCAACAGTTTCTCAGTTTAAAACAGTCTTGAAGGGAAGGTTCACTAGTCAACAGTTTTTCCCCAGCATCTCATTGCAAAAGTGATCTCAATGTTTCTCATCAATGGTAAATCAGTATCACTAATGAAAAAAGTGCATTTCTTACTGATTAAATAATTAATTCAAGTGATTTGATTGTTCCCCGAATACATTAAATGTAATTTATAAATACAAAACATATTTATTATTTTGTATTGCTCATTTTCAATTAGTGTACATTTATTAGTATATTCTGCATATTTTCGGACCTGTCTGAAGATCTCTTTGTATTGTCAAAAATAACACAAGTTATTGTCTCTAACGCATTATATTTCACCTAACAGTCCTTTCTGGCATTTGGTGGGGCTTCAAACGGGTGCTTTTCATTGTACACGGCTCTTCTATCTTTGCTCAGTGTTTATCGTCTTCTTTCCAGTAATCGGTAGTTGGTAACTTCATAGGCAGGTCAATGTGTGCTAATTGTGATTTTTGCAAAGGAAATGTGAATAAATTATTGTTTATCTTTATGAAACAAATTATTGTATTGTGGTTGGTTGGATGCATTTCCTGGTTACACGTCATAATATTCCAATCAGCATCGTCCCATATCTCATTCAGCATCTACTTCATCCATAACGTTGCTATGAGAGGTCAATCAGCATCCTCCCACATCTCATTCAGTATCTACTTCATCCATAACGTTGCTATGAGAGGTCTATCAGCATCGTCCCACATCTCATTCAGCATCTACTTCATCCATAATGTTGCTATGAGAGGTCAGTCAGCCATTTTGGGACAAACTCCACCAGCTCTAGTTATCAAGCCCTGATGCTCAGACCACACCAGCTGCAAACGCCTCTGGCTCTCAAAAGCACTGGCATGTATCCCGTTCTCGTCACGTTTGAAACATGGAGGTTGACATGCGTGTCAGAGTAATATCACAACCCTATCATCTCTGCTCAGTGTCCCTGTTGCACCAGGAAGTGTCAGAGTAATATCATGACCCTATCAATCTGCTCAGTGTCCCTGTTGCACCAGGAAGTGTGACCCTATCATCTCTGCTCAGTGTCCCTGTTGCACCAGGAAGTGTCAGAGTAATATCATGACCCTATCATCTCTGCTCAGTGTCCCTGTTGCACCAGGAAGTGTCAGAGTAATATCATGACCCTATCATCTCTGCTCAGTGTCCCTGTTGCACCAGGAAGTGTCAGAGTAATATCATGACCCTATCATCTCTGCTCAGTGTCCCTGTTGCACCAGGAAGTGTCAGAGTAATATCATGACCCTATCATCTCTGCTCAGTGTCCCTGTTGCACCAGGAAGCTGTTTCATTATGCAGTTGAAACGCAGCAGCTGCGTCTCACATCACCTGAAGGATAAACACACCTACATCATGTGGAAGAATAGAAGGCATTCAGAATCAGTTCTGGTGGTGTGTGTTTGGTTTTCAGTAACACATGAGGAAAATATTATGGCTTTCATGATCAGGATGCCAGGAAGTGACCTCATTGTGTATGCTTCTTGTATTCACGTAGATACAAATCAATTCAAGTCAATTATTTGTTAGAAGTGAGTTATTCTGTATATGATACATACTGCACATGGATATAAATACACATTTAGAGAGTAAACACCAAGACTTTCTGGCACAATCTACAGAATTATAGATGAATGACTACTCAGAAGTCACAGTCAATTCGTGACAGAAAGAGCATCAAGTAAAAGGCTTCTAAGAGGTTCATTGAATCCTCTGTTGACAGAACACTGACGGTTGAAATAGAGCAACGCTCTTTCTCTGTAGTGCTACAGCCACTCGCCGCCCAGCTCTGAACGGCATGCTTATTCACGTCAGTGCTCAGAGTCTGAACTCTGTCTTGTGACGCATCGTACTGTGAGTACACAGGCTGTCCAACACAAGGTCATTGGTTTTCTGATGTGGTTGGTCTCCTTTAAAGAGATTCTACAGGTCACAGCATCCTTCAGCTGATTCTGACAGAGATATTGGAGCCAGAAGGGGAGAACGTCAGCAACAGAGGAGTCATTCCGTCAGTCACCTTGGAGTGGATGTTGGTTAGATTAGATAGAAACTGTCTTTCTATGAGAGGTTGAGGATTGGGAGAAAGAATGACTGAGCCCAACGCTCTCAACCTCTTGTTCTCAGATTGCTTCCATTTAGAAATGTCACAAAGTATTCTCACCACATTATCGTTGACATTTTAAGCGCTTAATGTTTTTGTTGTTGTTGTTTCATTTGGATGAATTTGTATTTATTTAATATATTTCTCAATTTCAAATTAGATTTGAAGGAGATTGGATTTGGAAATTCTCCACCTGATTCATTTGGCCCTATTTACTGACAGCAGAAGGATTTGAATGAAGCCACAGTCCAACCATTTGGCGTTGCTTCTGGTCTGTGTAAATGGTTGGCTAGGCGTTGCTTCTGGACTGTGTAAATGGTTGGCTAGGCGTTGCTTCTGGTCTGTGTAAATGGTTGGCTAGGCGTTGCTTCTGGTCTGTGTAAATGGTTGGCTAGGCGTTGCTTCTGGTCTGTGTAAATGGTGGGCTAGGCGTTGCTTCTGGTCTGTGTAAATGGTTGGCTAGGCGCTGTGTAAATGGTTGGCTAGGCGTTGCTTCTGGTCTGTGTAAATGGTGGTCTAGGCGTTGCTTCTGGTCTGTGTAAATGGTTGGCTAGGCGTTGCTTCTGGTCTGTGTAAATGGTGGTCTAGGCGTTGCTTCTGGTCTGTGTAAATGGTCGGCTAGGCGTTGCTTCTGGTCTGTGTAAATGGTTGGCTAAGCGTTGCTTCTGGTCTGTGTAAATGGTTGGCTAGGCGTTGCTTCTGGTCTGTGTAAATGGTGGTCTAGGCGTTGCTTCTGGTCTGTGTAAATGGTTGGCTAGGCGTTGCTTCTGGTCTGTGTAAATGGTTGGCTAGGCGTTGCTTCTGGTCTGTGTAAATGGTTGGCTAGGCGTTGCTTCTGGTCTGTGTAAATGGTGGGCTAGGCGTTGCTTCTGGTCTGTGTAAATGGTTGGCTAGGCGTTGCTTCTGGTCTGTGTAAATGGTGGGCTAGGCGTTGCTTCTGGTCTGTGTAAATGGTTGGCTAGGCGTTGCTTCTGGTCTGTGTAAATGGTGGCTAGGCGTTGCTTCTGGTCTGTGTAAATGGTTGGCTAGGCGTTGCTTCTGGTCTGTGTAAATGG
The DNA here is from genome assembly GCF_045791955.1 of Oncorhynchus clarkii lewisi. Lineage (NCBI taxonomy): Eukaryota > Metazoa > Chordata > Actinopteri > Salmoniformes > Salmonidae > Oncorhynchus > Oncorhynchus clarkii. The sequence goes on along the minus strand of NC_092179.1, from coordinate 31,864,212 downwards.
TTGGCTAGGCGTTGCTTCTGGTCTTCTAGGATTGCTTCTGGTCTGTGTAAATGGTTGGCTAGGCGTTGCTTCTGGTCTGTGTAAATGGTTGGCTAGGCGTTGCTTCTGGTCTGTGTAAATGGTTGGCTAGGCGTTGCTTCTGGTCTGTGTAAATGGTTGGCTAGGCGTTGCTTCTGGTCTGTGTAAATGGTTGGCTAGGCGTTGCTTCTGGACTGTGACAGATCCTGATCCACAGACCAAATGTATTCAATTATCTTTGGTAGCACATTGGTGCTGAATCATTAATAATACTGTGTGCCATAATTCCACATTTCCACTGCCACTGACTGCCACCGAATCAGACTGACTTACTAATGGCTGCGCTACGGAGAGTAACAGCATACAATCACAGCAGGAAGATTTGTGATCTGCTGCCACAAGAAAAGGGCAACCAGTGAAGAACAAACACCATTGTAAATACAAGCTATATTTATTTATTTAACCTTTATTTAACTTGGCAAGTCAGTTAAGAACGAATTATTATTTACAATGACAGCCTACCCCGGCCAAACCCTAACCCGGACAACGCTGGGCCAATTGCGTGCCACCCTATGGGATTCCCAATCACGGCCAGTTGTGATACAGTCTGGAATCGAACCATGGTCTGTAGTGAAGCCTCTGCACTGAGATGCAGTGCCTCAGACCGCTGTGATACAGTCTGGAATCGAACCATGGTCTGTAGTGAAGCCTCTGCACTGAGATGCAGTGCCTCAGACCGCTGTGATACAGTCTGGAATCGAACCATGGTCTGTAGTGAAGCCTCTGCACTAAGATGCAGTGCCTCAGACCGCTGTGATACAGTCTGGAATCGAACCATGGTCTGTAGGGAAGCCTCTGCACTGAGATGCAGTGCCTCAGACCGCTGTGATACAGTCTGGAATTGAACCATGGTCTGTAGGGAAGCCTCTGCACTGAGATGCAGTGCCTCAGACCGCTGTGATACAGTCTGGAATCGAACCATGGTCTGTAGTGAAGCCTCTGCACTGAGATGCAGTGCCTCAGACCGCTGTGATACAGTCTGGAATCGAACCATGGTCTGTAGTGAAGCCTCTGCACTGAGATACAGTGCCTTAGACCGCTGCGCCACTCGGGAGCCCTTTATGTTTATTTATTTTCAATTTTGAACTTTAACAATGTTGTACTTTAACAACACTGTATATAGACATAATATGACATTTGAGATGTCGTTATTATTTTGGAACTTGTAATGTTTACTGTTAATTTTGTATTGTTAATATAACTTTGTTTATTATATATTTCACTTGTTTGGCAATGTAAACATATGTTTCCCATGTCAATAAAGCACTTAAATCGAAACTGAATTGAGAGAGAGAGAGAGAGAGAGAGAGAGAGAGAGAGAGAAAGAGAAAAAGACAGAGAGTGTGTGTGTGTGAGAGAGAGAGAGAGAGAGAGAGAGAGAAAAAGACAGAGAGTGTGTGTGTGAGAGAGAGAGAGAGAGAGAGAGAGAGAGAGAGAGAGAGAGAGAGAGGCAGGAGAGGAAGACGCAGTACTTACCTGAGGTAATGTCATGTTCAATGGACCAGCATTGGGGTGTGTCCGGTATCTCTCATGAACTGAAGACAGACAGAGGAGATTGACAGGGACGGGGGGATCTCTTTCTCTCTCCTAATGCTTTTAATATTGGATGGGATGCCTTTGATCTTCTCTATCACTAAATGGACAGGCATCCCCACGCTCCCGACCCCATCCCAATCCCACTTTACCTAGTCTGTCTATCAGTCTGCCTATCAGTCTGTCTGTCAGTCTGCCTATCAGTCTGTCTGTCAGTCTGTCTGTCAGGATTTATTGGAAGTGTGTGAACAAATGAACAGAGAAAACTACAGTCGACAAGGTAAATGACTAGCTACGGGAAATCAGCCTCCACATGTCAAAACACACAGTCATACTTATCACACCTCATATAGGAAGAAGGTTTGTTAATGATTACCTGATGGTAATATTATATTATATATTATATTCTGTTTTATAAGCTGGGTGGCTCGAGCTCTGAATGCTGATTAGCTGACAGACGTGGTAAATTATTTTATTTTTGTTTATTTCACCTTTATTTATTAACCAGGTAGGCAAGTTGAGAACAAGTTCTCATTTACAACTGCAACCTGGCCAAGATAAAGCAAAGCAGTTCGACACATACAACGACACAGAGTTACACATGGAGTAAAACAAACATACAGTCAATAATACAGTAGAAGTCTATATACAATGTGAGCAAATGAGGTGAGATAAGGGAGGTAAAGGCAAAAAAGGCCATGGTGGCAAAGTAAATACAATATAGCAAGTAAAACACTGGAATGGTAGATTTGCAGTGGAAGAATGTGCAAGGTAGAGATAGAAATAATGGGGTGCAAAGGAGCAAAATAAATACATACATATATTTTAGGGGGAGAGGTAGTTGTTTGGGCTAAATTATAGATGGGCTATGTACAGGTGCAATAATCTGTGAGCTGCTCTGACAGCTGGTGCTTAAAGCTAGTGAGGGAGATACGTTTTTCCAGTTTCAGAGATTTTTGTAGTTCGTTCCAGTCATTGGCAGCAGAGAACTGGAAGGAGAGGCGGCCAAAGGAAGAATTGGTTTTGGGGGTGACCAGAGAGATACACCTGCTGGAGCGCATGCTACAGGTGGGTGCTGCTATGGTGACCAGCGAGCTGAGATAAGGGGGGACTTTACCTAGCAGGGTCTTGTAGATGACCTGGAGCCAGTGGGTTTGGCGACAAGTATGATGCGACCACTGGCCCAAGGTCGCAGTGGTGGGTAGTATATGGGGCTTTGGTGACAAAACGGATTGCAATGTGATAGACTGCATCCAATTTATTGAGTAGGGTATTGGAGGCTATTTTGTAAATGACATCGCCGAAGTCGAGGATCGGTAGGATGGTCAGTTTTACAAGGGTGTGTTAGGCAGCATGAGTGAAGGATGCTTTGTTGCGAAATAGGAAGCCAATTCTAGATTTAACTTTGGATTGGAGATGTTTGATGTGAGTCTGGAAGGAGAGTTTACAGTCTAGCCAGACACCTAGGTATTTGTAGTTGTCCACATATTCTAAGTCAAAACCGTCCAGGGTAGTGATGCTAGCCGGTCGGGCAGGTGCAGGTAGCAATCGGTTGAAGAGCATGCATTTAGTTTGACTTGTATTTAAGAGCAATTGGAGGCCACGGAAGGAGAGTTGTATGGCATTGAAGCTCGTCTGGAGGTTTGTTAACACAGTGTCCGAAGAAGGGCCAGAAGTATACAGAATGGTGTCGTCTGCGTAGAGGTGGATCAGAGACTCACCAGCAGAAAGAGCGACATCATTGATGTATACAGAGAAGAGAGTCGGTCCAAGAATTGAACCCTGTGGCACCCCCATAGAGACAACAGGCCCTCCGATTTGACACACTGAACTCTATCAGAGAAGTAGTTGATGAACTAGGTGAGGCAATCATTTGAGAAACCAAGGCTATCGAGTCTGGTGATTGACAGAGTCGAAAGCCTTGGCAAGGTCAATGAATACGGCTGCACAGTATTGTTTATTATCGATGGCTGTTAAGATATCGTTTAGGACCTTGAGCGTGGCTGAGGTGCACCCATGACCAGCTGTGAAACCAGATTGCATAGCGGAGAAGGTATGGTGGGATTCAAAATGGTCGGTAATCTGTTTGTTGACTTGGCTTTCGAAGACCTTAGAAAGGCAGGGTAGGATAGATATAGGTCTGTAGCAGTTTGGGTCAAGAGTGTCTTTGAAGAGGGGGATGACCGCAGCTGCTTTCCAATCCAAGAGAGGTTGAACAGGCTAGTAATAGGGGTTGTAACAATTTCGGCAGATAATTTTAGAAAGAAAGGGTCCAGATTGTCTAGCCCGGCTGATTTGTAGGGGTCCAGATTTTGCAGCTCTTTCAGAACAACAGCTGACTGGATTTGGGAGAAGGAGAAATGGGGAAGGCTTGGGCGAGTTCCTGTGGGGGGTGCAGTGGTGTTGACCGGGGTAGGGGTAGCCAGGTGGAAAGCATGGCCAGCCGTAGAAAAATTATTATTGAAATTCTCAATTATAGTGGATTTATCAGTGTTTCCTATCCTCAGTGCAGTGGGCAGCTGGGAGGAGGTGTTCTTATTCTCCAAGGACCTTACAGTGTCCCAGAACTTTTTTGAGTTTGTGTTGCAGGAAGCAAATTTCTGCTTGAAAAAGCTAGCCTTGGCTTTATCAGACCGTATCAGACTGTATACCACGGGTATGACAAAACATTTATTTTTACTGCTCTAATTACATTGGTAACCAGTTTATAATAGAAATAAGGCACCTCGGGGGTTTGTGGTATATGGCCAATATACCACGGCTAAGGGCTGTGGGTCATGCCTAAGAACAGCCCTTAGCCGTGGTATATTGGCCATAACCACACCCCTCCTACATTATTACTTAAATATACCAGGTACAGTACTTAACTACAGTTACACAAATGTGAAATGGAAAATATGGAAAGCTTTTACCGACTCACTCCTCAGAGACCGGCTGTACAGGTCATTATTAACCATTACTCCCAGCTTCTGATTGGCTCTTACAGTGAGACCCCACCCTCAGAGACCGGCTGTACAGGTCATTATTAACCATTACTCCCAGCTTCTGATTGGCTCTTACAGTGAGACCCCACCCTCAGAGACCGGCTGTACAGGTCATTATTAACCATTACTCCCAGCTTCTGATTGGCTCTTACAGTGAGGGCCCCACCCTCAGAGACCGGCTGTACAGGTCATTATTAACCATTACTCCCAGCTTCTGATTGGCTCTTACAGTGAGACCCCACCCTCAGAGACCGGCTGTACAGGTCATTATTAACCATTACTCCCAGCTTCTGATTGGCTCTTACAGTGAGGCCCCACCCTCAGAGACCGGCTGTGCAGGTCATTATTAACCATTACTCCCAGCTTCTGATTGGCTCTTACAGTGAGGCCCCACCCCCAGAGACCGGCTGTACAGGTCATTATTAACCATTACTCCCAGCTTCTGATTGGCTCTTACAGTGAGACCCCACCCTCAGAGAGCCTGACTGTACAGGTCATTATTAACCATTACTCCCAGCTTCTGATTGGCTCTTACAGTGAGACCCCACCCTCAGAGACCGGCTGTACAGGTCATTATTAACCATTACTCCCAGCTTCTGATTGGCTCTTACAGTGAGGCCCCACCCTCAGAGACCGGCTGTACAGGTCATTATTAACCATTACTCCCAGCTTCTGATTGGCTCTTACAGCGAGACCCCACCCTCAGAGACCGGCTGTACAGGTCATTATTAACCATTACTCCCAGCTTCTGATTGGCTCTTACAGTGAGACCCCACCCTCAGAGACCGGCTGTACAGGTCATTATTAACCATTACTCCCAGCTTCTGATTGGCTCTTACAGTGAGGCCCCACCCTCAGAGACCGACTGTACAGGTCATTATTAAACATTACTCCCAGTTTCTGATTGGCTCTTACAGTGAGACCCCACCCTCAGAGACCGGCTGTACAGGTCATTATTAACCATTACTCCCAGCTTCTGATTGGCTCTTACAGTGAGGGCCCCACCCTCAGAGACCGGCTGTACAGGTCATTATTAACCATTACTCCCAGCTTCTGATTGGCTCTTACAGTGAGACCCCATTCCCAGTTGGATATTTGGGTTGAAAATGTGAATTTGACTCTTCACACCCTTTCTCTGTCTCCCTTCTTACCCAGATCTGTCACATTCAAACTCAAATTCCAACAGTTGAATTGAACTACGTAGCTAGCTACCGTGAATCCATCAGACACTGATGAAACCCCTGGTGCTGTGGTTCTCTTTAATCTGCTTCTCTTTGAACCTCTGACGGAACAGTAGAGCAAAGTGAATGGTTCACATGCAGCTGAAAAAGGTGTTTAAATGGACGCTGTGACAGGAGGCTCTGTTGTAAGGCTCTGTGAACTGAACTCATTTCATACTATTGTGCCGGCCCAAACCCACTGTGCTGCCTCTGATATCTTCTCTTCAAAATGTCCTTTCAGCGCTGTTACAGAAACTACTAAAGAAGAACATAGACATATTACAGTTGGGCCATAACAGAGCACGTCTGGCCCTTCAAAGTAGAGGAGAGATAACATCAGCAACATGCACGTCTGGCCCTTCAAAGTAGAGGAGAGATAACATCAGCAACATGCACGTCTGTCCCTTCAAAGTAGAGGAGAGATAACATCAGCAACATGCACGTCTGGCCCTTCAAAGTAGAGGAGAGATAACATCCGCAACATGCATGTCAGTCTCTACTGACTCAAAGTAGAGGAGAGATAACATCAGCAACAGGCATGTCAGTCTCTCCTGACTCAAAGTAGAGGAGATATAACATCAGCAACAGGCATGTCAGTCTCTCCTGGCTCAAAGTAGAGGAGAGATAACATCAGCAACAGGCATGTCAGTCTCTCCTGACTCAAAGTAGAGGAGAGATAACATCAGCAACAGGCATGTCAGTCTCTCCTGACTCAAAGTAGAGGAGAGATAACATCAGCAACAGGCATGTCAGTCTCTCATGACTCAAAGTAGAGGAGAGATAACATCAGCAACATGCATGTCAGTCTCTCCTGGCTCAAAGTAGAGGAGAGATAACATCAGCAACAGGCATGTCAGTCTCTCCTGGCTCAAAGTAGAGGAGAGATAACATCAGCAACAGGCATGTCAGTCTCTCCTGACTCAAAGTAGAGGAGAGATAACATCAGCAACAGGCATGTCAGTCTCTCCTGGCTCAAAGTAGAGGAGAGATTGACAATCACTACAGGCCTTTGTGAGAGGTATTGACATATTGAAAGTAGCAAACTGTCTGTTCAATCGGTTAACAGACAGCTCAGATAACCATAAATACCCCACAAGACAAGCGGTCTCTTCAACAGAGCCTGGGAGATGCACAGTACTATATAGAGCCATGACTACATGGTACTCTCTGCCACCTCAGGTAACTCAAGCTACCAATAAAATCAGATTTGAAAATCTGATAAAACAACACCTTGCGGCACAACACACACACACACACACACACACACACACACATTATTCTTAGTAATGTAATGTAAAATTGTAATGTAATAATGGAGAAATGTAAATGTGTATGATGCACAATGTTTTTGTATGATGTAATGTTTTATTTCAGTTTGGACCCCAGGAAGAGTAGCTGCTGCCTTGGCAACAGCTAATGGGGACCCTAATATAATATGAACGATGGTAGTTTCGTGACCTGGACAGCGCAGAGTTCAGCTCGGCTTGACTCAGTAGTGTGAAAAGGACATGAAAGAACTGATGAGGACACAGACGAAGCCCACGCCAAGAAGATTATTACTATTCTCTCTCTCTGTAATTGCTAGATGGCTCAACAGTTTTTTTTCAGTCTTCTATCCGGGGAACCTCAGACTGTCATAGAGAGTGACAGCCCGCTTGTCTTTCTGTGTCCAGGGGTCAGGATCCACGGGCTCCATAATGAGAACACAACACTCTGAAGACTTGAATGTGGCTGAGCCAATTAGGATGGACTTGTTCTCATGGTGTGAGCTGAACTCTGACCTAACGGGGTGGAGACCATCCGAAATGACCATAGATAAGGGCACAGAGTTAGTGTTGCTGGGTCACTTTCTATAAGCAATGGGAGACAGAGATGAATCACATTGAGTACACCTTACATCTATAAATTCAATTGATTTGTTTTGTTTCAAGCCGATGTCATCCGTTATAATTGGGTCCTTCCACAAAATGGGTGCCTTTAATGTCCCTTTGATATTTTCAGTAGAAGTTGTGCACCAATATTGCATTTTAAAAGCCTGTAATATAAAATGAAGTGCCCTTTAATATAGACCACGTGGAGAATTGAATAAATCTGGGCTTGCTAAAGTGCCAAAATTCATCATTTTGACATGTCCCTTCATCAACCCTGTCCCTTCTGAAGATTATGACTTATTTCATGGAGTGATTCATTTACATGTGTCCCTCATTTTAAGGAGATCCTGTCACGTGAGCTAAACTCTCATTTTAAGGAGATCCTGTCACGTGAACTAAACTCTCATTTTAAGGAGATCCTGTCACGTGAACTAAACTCTCATTTTAATATGCTGAAGGTATTTCTTTTTAGATGTTTGTTTTTTTCAAAGGAAACATTGAACATCTAATAGTCAAATCATAGTGTAAAACCAGCTGAACTGCTTCTAGCCATTTTCTGGAGTTTTGTGGTGGGAAACTGAGTGGGTCGAGCCTGACTCGTCAACCATGTTACCCATAGATAGACAGGCTAGAAATTGCATTAAATTGCCACTCCCTCGCTGTTGCTCACAACAAGCTTCAATTCCCCCTGTCACAAGGGGATTTATGGCTGATTTAAGAAGAAATTGTCAACCCTGGTACGGTCAACCCTGTTACGGTCAACCCTGTTACGGTCAACCCTGTTACGGTCAACCCTGTTACGGTCAACCCTGTTATGGTCAACCCTGTTACGGTCAACCCTGTTACGGTCAACCCTGTTACTTTATTTGCACCTAATAGGCAGTTACTGTGGTATTTTTTTGCAATGTAACCTCTTGAGATGGGAGAACGTTATTTTTTGTTGTTGTCTCTAATACTGAGTTAATGACAGATTAGGGCCAGCTAATGACTATGACAATATTCCATTAATTATGCCTTCATCGTCACAGCCCATAATTATCATCCAATTATTGGATCGTTAAGAGTTTTTTTTTAATGTAGAAAGGGAACATTTATCATTGTTGTTTGTACAGCTGAAGGACAACTAGCAATGCAACGTTAATACACATGTATTATACAAGGTTGGTTGATGAGCTAACGATGAACTAAAGTACTGTCACCTGTAAGAGAAGGACATATGAGGAGAAGGACAGAAGAGAGGAGGATTCACAGCCGAGACAATAATCTGTTGGATATGCCCTCTGTCATTCCCTCTGTCATTCAGGCCAGCCTTGTTCAGTTGTAAAGGTTGGTACCTGCTGATTAAAGCCTCTTCTATCATTGTGATGAAAGAAAAACGACACAAAACACAGTTATGACTGCTGCATCGTGTTGGTATATGAGCCATGTTGTTCAGACAACCACCGTGTTTAAACCAGCTTTACACTACCACATCTTGTTCATAATACAACAATCCCTCACTGGCTAGAAATCATCCTCTTAGTGGTTGAATGTTGATCGTTTTTGTCCCTAAGCATTTTTATTTTGTTAGTGTATCGCGTTCTTTCATTCGATCACAGCGTCTGTGTTTTTGTTCCTAAGTTCCCAGAGCCCTTGAAGGCGGTTGAGATGGAATCCAACGTTCACTCAGAAAGGCACACTGCTGTGAAATGACTCAGTCTGTGTCCCAAATGGCAACCTTTCCCTATATAGTGCACTAGTTTTAACCCTTGGGGACAAAGCCTGTAACACCACAGTCTATTGAATACAGAGAAAAAGATCACTCTCTGCCAGCTTGATTCAAAGACCATAGAAGACAATCCAATAAAGAGTTGCTATTTTAGCATGAAAATGGGAGTCAGTGGGAGTTCATGCAGAGCTTAAGCAGCTGAGAAACCATAGAAGAAGAAGAAGCAAGCAGCTCACCATGTTTAATGAGGTATATCAAATATGAATATTCCCCAGCATGGCGGTAGGAGTTAACACTTAGGATAATTGGAACAGAATACCTATAGAAGGGCTGGTGTTGGGGAGAACAACAACACTGTAACTACTGCACAGGGAGGCTTGAGCAACATGAGAGAGAGGAGAGGGGAATAGAGAAGGAGGGGGGGGGAGAGAGAGAGAAGACAGAGAGAGAGAGAGAGAGAGAGAGAGAGAGAGAGAGAGAAGACAGAGAGAGAAGACAGAGAGAGAGAGAGAGAGAGAGAGAAGACAGAGAGAGAAGACAGAGAGAGAGAATACAGAGAGAGAGAGAGAGAGGGTGAGGACAAAAGTTAGTGTTTGTTGTATCTGTATACAGTGGTTAGAGTATTCAGGTTGACAGGTATAGACTCTTAGCTGTATAGTGTTGTGGTCAGGTATAGACTCTTAGCTGTATAGTGTTGTGGTCAGGTATAGACTCTTAGCTGTATAGTGTTATGGTCAGGTATAGACTCTTAGCTGTATAGTGTTGTGGTCAGGTATAGACTCTTAGTTGTATAGTGTTGTTGTCAGGTATAGACTCTTAGCTGTATAGTGTTATGGTCAGGTATAGACTCTTAGCTGTATAGTGTTGTGGTCAGGTATAGACTCTTAGCTGTATAGTGTTGTGGTCAGGTATAGACTCTTAGTCTTATAGTGTTATGGTCAGGTATAGACTCTTAGCTGTATAGTGTTGTGGTCAGGTATAGACTCTTAGCTGTATAGTGTTGTGGTCAGGTATAGACTCTTAGCTGTATAGTGTTATGGTCAGGTATAGACTCTTAGCTGTATAGTGTTGTGGTCAGGTATAGACTCTTAGCTGTATAGTGTTGTGGTCAGGTATAGACTCTTAGATGTATAGTGTTGTGGTCAGGTATAGACTCTTAGCTGTATAGTGTTGTGGTCAGGTATAGACTCTTAGCTGTATAGTATTCAGGTTGACAGGTATAGACTCTTAGCTGTATAGTGTTATGGTCAGGTATAGACTCTTAGCTGTATAGTGTTGTGGTCAGGTATAGACTCTTAGCTGTATAGTGTTGTGGTCAGGTATAGACTCTTAGATGTATAGTGTTGTGGTCAGGTATAGACTCTTAGCTGTATAGTGTTGTGGTCAGGTATAGACTCTTAGCTGTATAGTATTCAGGTTGACAGGTATAGACTCTTAGCTGTATAGTGTTATCGTCAGGTATAGACTCTTAGCTGTATAGTGTTATGGTCAGGTATAGACTCTTAGCTGTATAGTGTTATGGTCAGGTATAGACTCTTAGCTGTGTAGTGTTATGGTCAGGTATAGACTCTTAGCTGTATAGTGTTGTGGTCAGGTATAGACTCTTAGTTGTATAGTGTTGTTGTCAGGTATAGACTCTTAGCTGTATAGTGTTGTGGTCAGGTATAGACTCTTAGCTGTATAGTGTTATGGTCAGGTATAGACTCTTAGCTGTATAGTGTTGTGGTCAGGTATAGACTCTTAGCTGTATAGTGTTGTGGTCAGGTATAGACTCTTAGCTGTATAGTGTTGTGGTCAGGTATAGACTCTTAGTCTTATAGTGTTGTGGTCAGGTATAGACTCTTAGCTGTATAGTGTTATGGTCAGGTATAGACTCTTAGCTGTATAGTGTTGTGGTCAGGTATAGACTCTTAGCTGTATAGTGTTGTGGTCAGGTATAGACTCTTAGCTGTATAGTGTTGTGGTCAGGTATAGACTCTTAGTCTTATAGTGTTATGGTCAGGTATAGACTCTTAGCTGTATAGTGTTGTGGTCAGGTATAGACTCTTAGCTGTATACTGTTATGGTCAGGTATAGATGTATACGCTACATGTACTTGATACATCCTAATACACTTGTCACTTCAACGTAACCATTCATGTGCATAACAAATAAAATCCCCTTTTTTTGTGAAAAATCTGCTTTTTAAATTGATATCAGAACATGTAAAAGCACCCACATCTGTGTTTTCCCATGTCAGAGACATCTGCTGTTACTTCACCCTGTGATGGGATGGGAGATTAGGGGCTGACAGTGATTAGTCTTGCTTGTCTAAAACATGAGCCCTGGGAGTAGCAGCATGTTGATTAGTTCTGTCTCATCATGAAAGGGGCTTTCAGGCTCACATCCATATTAACAGTGACTTTGAATTTTTTGTGGGGAGTGGTACAGTCGTCAACATTACTCCTTTTGTCCTCTTAAAAAGGCTTGTGGCTAAGCTTCTAACCTAAACAATGTTGTCCTCTTAAAAAGGCTTGCGGCTAAGCTTCTAACCTAAACAATGTTGTCCTCTTAAAAAGGCTTGTGGCTAAGCTTCTAACCTTGTTTTTTAAACAATGTTGTCCTCTCGCTGATGAAAAATAACTAGATTACTGAAAGATGGGTTTTCAAAGGAGTGCTGAAGATATATGTTGTAATTTTTGTCAGACAACACAGACATTATTCCGACCGGAATCATAAAAGGGTAAAATTAGGTTATTAGGTTACCAAATGGTATGTCCCACCACTCTGATGTTCTGTAAATCAGATGTATTGTCCCACCCCTCTGAACTGTTCTGTAAATCAGATGTCTTTATAAAAAAAAAACAATTCACTATAATATTAAACCACCACACTATGATATTAAACCACCACACTATGATATTAAACCACCACACTACAGACTATAATATTAAACCACCACACTATAATATTAAACCACCACACTACAGACTATATTATTAAACCACCACACTACAATATTAAACCACCTCACTACAGACTATAATATTAAACCACCACACTATAATATTAAACCACCACACTATAATATTAAACCACCACACTATGATATTAAACCACCACACTACAGACTATAATATTAAACCACCACACTACAGACTATAATATTAAACCACCACACTATAATATTAAACCACCACACTATAATATTAAACCACCACACTACAGACTATAATATTAAACCACCACACTATAATATTAAACCACCACACTATGATATTAAACCACCTCACTATAATATTAAACCACCACACTACAGACTATAATATTAAACCACCTCACTATAATATTAAACCACCACACTACAGACTATAATATTAAACCACCACACTATAATATTAAACCACCACACTATAATATTAAACCACCACACTACAGACTATAATATTAAACCACCACACTATAATATTAAACCACCACACTACAGACTATAATATTAAACCACCACACTATAATATTAAACCACCACACTATGATATTAAACCACCACACTACAGACTATAATATTAAACCACCTCACTATAATATTAAACCACCACACTATAATATTAAACCACCACACTATGATATTAAACCACCACACTACAGACTATAATATTAAACCACCTCACTATAATATTAAACCACCACACTATAATATTAAACCACCACACTACAGACTATAATATTAAACCACCACACTATAATATTAAACCACCACACTACAGACTATAATATTAAACCACCACACTATGATATTAAACCACCTCACTATGATATTAAACCACCACACTATAATATTAAACCACCACACTACAGACAATAATATTAAACCACCACACTATGATATTAAACCACCTCACTATGATATTAAACCACCACACTATGATATTAAACCACCTCACTAAAGACTATAATATTAAACCACCTCACTAAAGACTATAATATTAAACCACCACACTATGATATTAAACCACCACACTATGATATTAAACCACCACACTACAGACTATAATATTAAACCACCTCACTACAGACTATAATATTAAACCACCACACTATGATATTAAACCACCTCACTAAAGACTATAATATTAAACCACCACACTATGATATTAAACCACCACACTATGATATTAAACCACCACACTAAAGACTATAATATTAAACCACCTCACTATAATATTAAACCACCACACTATGATATTAAACCACCACACTATGATATTAAACCACCACACTAAAGACTATAATATTAAACCACCACACTATACTATTAAACCACCACACTATAATATTAAACCACCACACTATAATATTAAACCACCTCACTACAGACTATAATATTAAGCCACCACACTATGATATTAAACCACCACACTACAGACTATGATATTAAACCACCACACTATAATGTTAAACCACCACACTACAGACTATAATATTAAACCACCACACTACAGACTATAATATTAAACCACCTCACTACAGACTATAATATTAAACCACCACACTATGATATTAAACCACCTCACTACAGACTATAATATTAAACCACCTCACTACAGACTATGATATTAAACCACCACACTACAGACTATAATATTAAACCACCACACTATGATATTAAACCACCACACTATAATATTAAACCACCACACTATAATATTAAACCACCTCACTACAGACTATAATATTAAACCACCTCACTACAGACTATAAAATTAAACCACCACACTATGATATTAAACCACCACACTACAGACTATAATATTAAGCCACCACACTATGATATTAAACCACCACACTATAATATTAAACCACCACACTATAATATTAAACCACCTCACTACAGACTATAATATTAAACCACCTCACTACAGACTATAAAATTAAACCACCTCACTATAATATTAAACCACCACACTATAATATTAAACCACCACACTACAGACTATAATATTAAACCACCACACTATAATATTAAACCACCACACTACAGACTATAATATTAAACCACCACACTATAATATTAAACCACCACACTACAGACTATAATATTAAACCACCACACTATAATATTAAACCACCTCACTATGATATTAAACCACCACACTATAATATTAAACCACCACACTACAGACTATAATATTAAACCACCACACTATGATATTAAACCACCTCACTATGATATTAAAACACCACACTATGATATTAAACCACCTCACTAAAGACTATAATATTAAACCACCTCACTAAAGACTATAATATTAAACCACCTCACTAAAGACTATAATATTAAACCACCACACTATGATATTAAACCACCACACTATGATATTAAACCACCACACTACAGACTATAATATTAAACCACCTCACTACAGACTATAATATTAAACCACCACACTATGATATTAAACCACCACACTATGATAAGACTCACTAAAGACTATAATATTAAACCACCACACTATGATATTAAACCACCACACTATGATATTAAACCACCACACTAAAGACTATAATATTAAACCACCACACTATACTATTAAACCACCACACTATAATATTAAACCACCTCACTACAGACTATAATATTAAACCACCACACTATAATATTAAACCACCACACTATAATATTAAACCACCTCACTACAGACTATAATATTAAACCACCTCACTACAGACTATAATATTAAACCACCACACTATGATATTAAACCACCTCACTACAGACTATAATATTAAACCACCTCACTACAGACTATGATATTAAACCACCACACTACAGACTATAATATTAAACCACCACACTATGATATTAAACCACCACACTATAATATTAAACCACCACACTATAATATAATAAACCACCACACTATGATATTAAACCACCACACTACAGACTATAATATTAAACCACCACACTATAATATTAAACCACACATGATATTAAACCACCACACTACAGACTATAATATTACCACACTATAATATTAAACCACCACACTAAACCACCTCACTACAGACTATAATATTAAACCACCTCACTACAGACTATAAAATTAAACCACCACACTATGATATTAAACCACCACACTACAGACTATAATATTAAGCCACCACACTATGATATTAAACCACCACACTATAATATTAAACCACCACACTATAATATTAAACCACCACAGACTATAATATTAAACCACCTCACTACAGACTATAAAATTAAACCACCTCACTATAATATTAAACCACCACACTATAATATTAAACCACCACCACACTATAATATTAAACCACCACACTATAATATTAAACCACCACACTACAGACTATAATATTAAACCACCACACTATAATATTAAACCACCACACTACAGACTATAATATTAAACCACCACACTATAATATTAAACCACCTCACTATGATATTAAACCACCACACTATAATATTAAACCACCACACTACAGACTATAATATTAAACCACCACACTATGATATTAAACCACCTCACTATGATATTAAAACACCACACTATGATATTAAACCACCTCACTACAGACTATAATATTAAACCACCTCACTACAGACTATAATATTAAACCACCACACTATGATATTAAACCACCTCACTAAAGACTATAATATTAAACCAGCACACTATGATATTAAACCACCACACTATGATATTAAACCACCACACACAGACTATAATATTAAACCACCACACTATAATATTAAACCACCACACACTATTAAACCACCACACTATAATATTAAACCACCTCACTACAGACTATAATATTAAACCACCACACTATAATATTAAACCACCACACTATAATATTAAACCACCTCACTACAGACTATAATATTAAACCACCTCACTACAGACTATAATATTAAACCACCACACTATGATATTAAACCACCACACTACAGACTATAATATTAAGCCACCACACTATGATATTAAACCACCACACTACAGACTATGATATTAAACCACCACACTATAATGTTAAACCACCACACTACAGACTATAATATTAAACCACCACACTACAGACTATAATATTAAACCACCTCACTACAGACTATAATATTAAACCACCACACTATGATATTAAACCACCTCACTACAGACTATAATATTAAACCACCTCACTACAGACTATGATATTAAACCACCACACTACAGACTATAATATTAAACCACCACACTATGATATTAAACCACCACACTATAATATTAAACCACCACACTATAATATTAAACCACCTCACTACAGACTATAATATTAAACCACCTCACTACAGACTATAAAATTAAACCACCACACTATGATATTAAACCACCACACTACAGACTATAATATTAAGCCACCACACTATGATATTAAACCACCACACTACAGACTATGATATTAAACCACCACACTATAATGTTAAACCACCACACTACAGACTATAATATTAAACCACCACACTACAGACTATAATATTAAACCACCTCACTACAGACTATAATATTAAACCACCACACTATGATATTAAACCACCTCACTACAGACTATAATATTAAACCACCTCACTACAGACTATAATATTAAACCACCACACTACAGACTATAATATTAAACCACCACACTATGATATTAAACCACCACACTATAATATTAAACCACCACACTATAATATTAAACCACCTCACTACAGACTATAATATTAAACCACCACACTACAGACTATAATATTAAACCACCACACTATAATATTAAACCACCACACTACAGACTATAATATTAAACCACCACACTACAGACTATAATATTAAACCACCACACTATAATATTAAACCACCACACTATACTATTAAACCACCACACTACAGACTATAATATTAAACCACCACACTACAGACTATAATATTAAACCACCACACTATAATATTAAACCACCACACTATAATATTAAACCACCACACTACAGACTGTAATATTAAACCACCACACTATGATATTAAACCACCACACTATAATATTAAACCACCTCACTATAATATTAAACCACCACACTACAGACTATAATATTAAACCACCACACTATGATATTAAACCACCACACTATAATATTAAACCACCACACTATGATATTAAACCACCACACTATAATATTAAACCACCACACTATAATATTAAACCACCACACTACAGACTATAATATTAAACCACCACACTACAGACTATAATATTAAACCACCTCACTATGATATTAAACCACCACACTATAATATTAAACCACCACACTATAATATTAAACCACCACACTATGATATTAAACCACCACACTATAATATTAAACCACCACACTACAGACTATAATATTAAACCACCACACTATAATATTAAACCACCACACTATAATATTAAACCACCACACTACAGACTATAATATTAAACCACCACACTACAGACTATAATATTAAACCACCACACTATAATATTAAACCACCACACTATAATATTAAACCACCACACTACAGACTATAATATTAAACCACCACACTACAGACTATAATATTAAACCACCACACTATAATATTAAACCACCACACTACTACAGACTATAATATTAAACCACCACACTACAGACTATAATATTAAACCACCACACTATGATATTAAACCACCACACTACAGACTATAATATTAAACCACCACACTATAATATTAAACCACCACACTACAGACTATAATATTAAACCACCTCACTACAGACTATAATATTAAACCACCACACTACAGACTACAATATTAAACCACCACACTATAATATTAAACCACCACACTATAATATTAAACCACCACACTATAATATTAAACCACCACACTACAGACTATAATATTAAACCACCACACTATAATATTAAACCACCACACTATAATATTAAACCACCTCACTATAATATTAAACCACCACACTACAGACTATAATATTAAACCACCACACTATAATATTAAACCACCACACTATAATATTAAACCACCACACTACAGACTATAATATTAAACCACCACACTATAATATTAAACCACCACACTACAGACTATAATATTAAACCACCACACTACAGACTATAATATTAAACCACAACACCATAATATTAAACCACCACACTATAATATTAAACCACCACACTACAGACTATAATATTAAACCACCACACTACAGACTATAATATTAAACCACCTCACTATGATATTAAACCACCACACTACAGACTATAATATTAAACCACCTCACTATGATATTAAACCACCACACTACAGACTATGATATTAAACCACCACACTATACTATTAAACCACCACACTATAATATTAAACCACCTCACTATGATATTAAACCACCACACTACAGACTATAATATTAAACAACCACACTATAATATTAAACCACCACACTACAGACTATAATATTAAACCACCTCACTATAATATTAAACCACCACACTATAATATTAAACCACCACACTATAATATTAAACCACCACACTACAGACTATAATATTAAACCACCACACTACAGACTATAATATTAAACCACCACACTATGATATTAAACCACCACACTATAATATTAAACCACCACACTATAATATTAAACCACCACACTATAATATTAAACCACCACACTATAATATTAAACCACCACACTACAGACTATAATATTAAACCACCACACTACAGACTATAATATTAAACCACCACACTACAGACAATAATATTAAACCACCACACTACAGACTATAATATTAAACCACCACACTATAATATTAAACCACCTCACTATAATATTAAACCACCACACTATAATATTAAACCACCTCACTATGATATTAAACCACCACACTACAGACTATAATATTAAACCACCTCACTATGATATTAAACCACCACACTACAGACTATAATATTAAACCACCTCACTATAATATTAAACCACCTCACTACAGACTATAATATTAAACCACCACACTATGATATTAAACCACCACACTATAATATTAAACCACCACACTATAATATTAAACCACCACACTACAGACTATAATATTAAACCACCACACTATAATATTAAACCACCACACTACAGACTATAATATTAAACCACCACACTATAATATTAAACCACCACACTATAATATTAAACCACCACACTACACACTATAATATTAAACCACCACACTATAATATTAAACCACCACACTACAGACTATAATATTAAACCACCACACTATAATTTTAAACCACCACACTATACTATTAAACCACCACACTATAATTTTAAACCACCACACTACAGACTATAATATTAAACATCCACACTACAGACTATAATATTAAACCACCACACTACAGACTATAATATTAAACCACCACACTACAGACTATAATATTAAACCACCACACTATAATATTAAACCACCACACTACAGACTATATTATTAAACCACCACACTATAATATTAAACCACCACACTATAATATTAAACCACCACACTATAATATTAAACCACCTCACTATGATATTAAACCACCACACTACAGACTATATTATTAAACCACCACACTATAATATTAAACCACCACACTATAATATTAAACCACCACACTACAGACTATATTATTAAACCACCACACTATGATATTAAACCACCACACTATGATATTAAACCACCACACTATACTATTAAACCACCACACTACAGACTATAATATTAAACCACCACACTATGATATTAAACCACCACACTATAATATTAAACCACCACACTATACTATTAAACCACCACACTATAATTTTAAACCACCACACTATACTATTAAACCACCACACTATAATTTTAAACCACCACACTACAGACTATAATATTAAACATCCACACTACAGACTATAATATTAAACCACCACACTATGATATTAAACCACCACACTATAATATTAAACCACCACACTATAATATTAAACCACCACACTATGATATTAAACCACCACACTACAGACTAGAATATTAAACCACCACACTACAGACTATAATATTAAACCACCACACTATGATATTAAACCACCACACTATAATATTAAACCACCACACTATGATATTAAACCACCACACTATGATATTAAACCACCACACTACAGACTATAATATTAAACCACCACACTATAATATTAAACCACCACACTATGATATTAAACCACCACACTATGATATTAAACCACCACACTATAATATTAAACCACCTCCTTAAACCTCCTGACTGATATATTGCAGCAGGTTACAGTTGTTATCTCCTGATTCCTCTGGTGTAATGTCCTGTTGTGTCTCTCTGGCTGCTTGTACCATTTGAAGTGCCAGTAATCACATTGATCTGGCAGAGACTGAGTTTCACATCTGTTGCCTTTTCTTTCTTATTGACCCTGGTTCTAATTTCTGTCCTGGTTATTCAAACTCTGTGTCTTAGAGCATAATGGTGAGTCTCGACACGTTTCTGGAGTCAATGATAACAAGCAATCAAATCATCTATATATGTGGTTTGGAAATGTTGACCATTTATTAACACACTAGGAAAATAACTAATGAAATGGGTCCTGTCCTCAACACGTTTTCTTACTGGCCATATTGAGCGGAGAATATTACCGTCTTTTATCCATCGTACTCTAGTTAATATTTCAGAATATTAAAATGGCTTATTTCAGAACACTTCACGAACAAAGAGTCATTCACTCTGATGAAAGCAAATAGACTTTATTGGCAAGAGGATTGTCATCGAACAATGGGCTACTCTCCATCCATGAGATCATCTCAAACCACCGCTATGGAAGAGAACAGAGTGGCACAGATGGGCCATTCCTTCAGCAATCCCCTTGACACGCTGAACAATGATGAAGTCAAATGAAAACAAAAGTCAAGTCCCACTCAGAGTGATTGATCTGGGCCTGTTCCTGTTCTCTCTGGCTTTGTGAGAAGCTCTAACGCAAGGCGGAGCAGCGATGGTGATGCTGTCATTTGATCGATGCGTTCACCCGGGACACTTAAGACATATCAAGCTGTTTTCAAGTGCCAGACAAACTGGCACAGTGTTGCTGTGTGAGCCTGACAGTGGCACCAGTCAAAGATTCCACTCACTTCACAGGGAGCTTGCCAAAAACGGAACCGGTACTTTTTAAAAATGACCCCATTACGTGTAGATTTAGTTACAGCAGTTGAGTGAGCCAATCTCGCAATTGGTGTGACATCTGACCTGTGACCACCCTTGGCAGAGAGAATCTTTCTGACTCTGGGTTGTGGATGATGCACACAACTGCACCTAAACCTAAACCCAAATAAATCATTGAACATGCATGATGCAACAGAGAGACACAATCATATCTGAAGAAATCCGTCAAATATGTATCTGAGGAGTGACACTGTGAGCCATAGTTCAACAACCAAAACAGAAAACACTAAAGAAGATCAATATCACTGTGGTAGGCTAAAGAAGATCAATATCACTGTGGTAGGCTAAAGAAGATCAATATCACTGTGGTAGGCTAAAGAAGATCAATATCACTGTGGTAGGCTAAAGTAGATTATCAGACAGGATGACAAAGAGCTGTACGCACAGCTATCGATGAAACTAACTAACGCAATACAAAAGGCCGCTCTCTAAATTGTCACGTTCTGACCTTTATATCCTTTGTTTTGAATTTAGTTAGTATGGTCAGGGCGTGAGTTGGGTGGGCAGTCTATGTTTGTTTTTCTATGATTTGGGGATTTCTATGTTTCGGCCTAGTATGGTTCTCAATCAGAGGCAGGTGTCATTAGTTGTCTCTGATTGAGAATCATACTTAGGTAGCCTGGGTTTCACTGTTTGTTTGTGGGTGTTTGTTTCCGTGTCTGTGCTTTTCACCACACGGTACTGTTTTGGGTTTCGTTCATTCCACGTTTATTGTTTTTTGTATTCAGTTGTTCATGTGTAGTATTTCTTATTAAAAGAACCATGGACACTTACGCTGCATATTGGTCCTCTGATCCTTCTCGCCTCTCCTCTTCGGAAGAAGAGGAGGAAATCCCTTACATAAATATCAGCTGAAAAGACTGTCAATACAGTCTAACTCAATACATGTCAGTTGTTACATTTGTCTTCCATCACCTTGCTGTAAAAAACAACATATCTTATCATATATGAATCATATCATGTACTGTATGTCTTAATATATGGCCACGTTGGGTAAAACGGTTTCTTATTTTTAGGGTAAAACAATACTTTTATGAAGAAGTTGTGCACCTAAATACAAATCCTATAACCACCTCATCTGCACAGCCTAACCATTATCAACATGTTGTTCACACCAGTACACGGCTGTGGACTAACACTGGACACCAGTACACGGCTGTGGATTAACACTGGACACCAGTACACGGCTGTGGATTAACACTGGACACCAGTACACGGCTGTGGACTAACACTGGACACCAGTACACGGCTGTGGATTAACACTGGACACCAGTACACGGCTGTGGACTAACACTGGACACCAGTACACGGCTGTGGACTAACACTGGACACCAGTACACGGCTGTGGACTAACACTGGACACCAGTACACGGCTGTGGACTAACACTGGACACCAGTACACGGCGGCTGCTGGACACCAGTACACTGGATTAACTGGACACCAGTACACGGCTGTGGATTAACACTGGACACCAGTACACGGCTGTGGACTAACACTGGCACATGGCACCAGACACCACACGGCTGTGGACTAACACTGGACACCAGCACACGGCTGTGGACTAACACTGGACACCAGCACACGGCTGTGGACTAACACTGGACACCAGTACACGGCTGTGGACTAACACTGGACACCAGTACACGGCTGTGGACTAACACTGGACACCAGTACACGGCTGTGGACTAACACTGGACACCAGTACACGGCTGTGGACTAACACTGGACACCAGTACACGGCTGTGGATTAACACTGGACACCAGTACACGGCTGTGGACTAACACTGGACACCAGCACACGGCTGTGGACTAACACTGGACACCAGCACACGGCTGTGGACTAACACTGGACACCAGTACACGGCTGTGGA